>NW_026596085.1:14421006-14630596 GCF_907164565.1 Psammomys obesus
AGAAAGAAAGAAAGAAAGAAAGAAAGAAAGAAAGAAAGAAAGAAAGAGAAAAGAAAATAGGGTCAGGGAGAGACCACAAAGATGGAAAATAAAATGAGATTATTTATCCAGGGCTGGCTGGCACAGCATACTCAGTCCCCCAGGGCCACGGGCACAAACGGAACCCCGTACTTGTCAGCTGTCACCTGCCTGGAAAACTGACTCATGTTTGAGCCCAGAGCTGCGTTTTCATCTCGTTCTGGGCTCCCGAGAACTAAGCAAGCAAGCCTGAGTGTAGCTGTAGGCGAACAACGCTACGAGGCAAGTGTCTCTCACTGGGGTTTCTGCTGCTGAACTCTGCCTACGGAAATAATTTCAAATCCTGGGTGTTTGAAAACAAAACAAAAAAACCATTTTAGTGTGTGTCTTAAAGAGGGAGAAGCTGTGGTGACAATGGTGAGCTATAAGGACCGAGGCCATCAGGTCCATTCCTGGCCCTCCTGTGTGGGTGTTGTGCTCCGGCTCAGGATCTCTGGTTCCCTTGGAGGGGTGAGAGTTTCTGGCTGCAGCTATTCTTAGGAACCAGTGTGGTTGGCAGTAGATCAGTCTGCCATAGGCACTTGGTGAACAACCTGCACTCTTGACTCTCATGGTTATGATTTGACAACAGGACCCACGGACAGTTCCTTTTATTTCTAACACGTCTCACTAGGTAGCCCGAGCTAGCCTAGATCTTGCGGTCCTCCTGACTCAGCCTGAGTGCTGGGATTATAGACACGTGCTCCTATGCTCAACTTCATGATGTTTACTGAAAGTGTATTTGTCTTCTCTTTCTGTCGCCCACACACGCCCACACCCCCCCCCACACACGCCCACACAGGCACACACTAGCCACCCAGAGTCTTACTATAGAGCCCTGGCTAGCCTGCAACTCTCCATGTAAAAATCATTCTGGCCTCAGACACAACAGTCCTCCACTCTGTAAACCAGGCTGGCCTCGAACTCACAGCAAGCCTGCCTGCCTCTGTCTCTGCTTCCCTGAGGGCTGGGATTACAGACAAGCTCTACCACACCCGGCTCAGTCTGGGACCCTATGGGGTAGCTGAGCTGATGAAGGTGTTTGCTGCCACTTGAAGCCCGAGGCCCTGGGCTGGATCCCTGGAACCTACATGGTGTGTGGAGAAAACAGACTCCTGCAAAAGTTCCTCTGACCTCTGCGCACACATTATGTGACATGACTGGAACTATACATATACTCATAATAAATAATTAATTTAGTTAATTAATTTAAACACACACCAATGAGAGACTAACTCGGTGGGTTTGTTTACTGTTGAGTATGAGGACCTGAGCTCAAATCCTCAACAATGGAATCCTATCACCCCTATGGGAATGGAGATGGGGAGGGAGGGAGGAAGGAAAAGAGGGAGGGAAGGAGAAAGAGAGAGAGTGCGCACAAAACACAACAAGACCTCACTGGATACTCTGAGCAGAGTCAATGACCTCCCTTGCACCCTGGGGATGCCTAGCTGACCACAGCAGGGTTGCCTTACACACCAGGCATAAACCTGGCCCCCATAGCCGGCTGTTCTCCAGGACCAGACACTGTGACATTTGCTGCTGATTCAAAGCTTTGCATCACACTGAGTCCTTAACCTTCTGTGCCTCAGCTTTCCCATTTGAGACTTGGTTAAAATAAATTATTTTTAACAGTTTCAGGCTCTTATTTAGACCCACAGGCTGCTGCAGAATCTGCTCCATCCATCAGGGAGAGGAAAAAAAAAAAAAAAACAAAAAATAGAGACACCCGGTATCTCTCTGAGCACCCCTGTGAGACCAGCAGGCAGGAGAGAGGGGTGGTGAATACTGGGCCCAGCAGCTTTCAATAAAGGCAGAGGTCTGTTTCCCAGAGAAGATCACAGTCAACTTCAAAGCCTAGCCACAGAGCCCACAAGAATCCAGACCCTAAACCCACAGCACCTTAATGATCTGCTGGGTCCAGAGACTCATGGGAACTGAAATAAGAACTGGAAGCCCAGGCAAGGGGATAAATTCACCAAGTGCTGGCTAAGGTCCTTTGGGCAAGTTACTCCTTATCTAAAGCTTCGGTCGCCTCAAACAATAGCCTTAAACGTTCAGGTTCACAAGCAGATGTTCAGTGACTGACACAGGCTCTCCACACCTGTGTCAGAACTACCCCTACCAGCCCTTGACAAATCAGGGTGACTACCGAGATCCAAACCCAAGACCCCATGCTGGGCAGGGCAACACAGAAGGCAATTGTTCCCAGAGAGATGCACCTAGCCTCAGGTCAGCCCTCCAAGCAGAAAGGTCTAGAAAGCTATCATGGTTCCCCTTGCCCACAGAGCCCTTCAGAGGGACCGGCACAGAAACAGAGCCAAGAGCAGAGGGTTGGGTGTTCCAGACCAAAGCCATTTGCCTTGCAATGCCCCACCTCACTGGGCATTGCCTTTTCATGGATTTGGGGTGTTTTCTGAGTCACCTCTGGGGGCCCAGTTCTACCTCCCAGACCTGCTATAGTTGGGGGTGGTGAGGGAAAGGAGATATGCTTGATTTTATTTAATTTGTTTATAAATAAAAAAAAGTGTTCATTAAGGAACATCTGGATATTTAGAAAAAGCATAAAAAAGAAAACAGAACTTACTCACAAGGTAATTACTGGGTACATTCTGTTCAAAGTCCTTCTGGGATAGTTCAAACAGTATGTGTGTGAATGCAAGATTACATATGTGTATGTACATAAAACTAGGTAGCATGGTAAGTTACACATGTGCACATGTAGTCAGATCATGGCATAGATTATCTTAAAATCTGGTTTATATGCTGTAGAATTTTATGGCAATATTATCTCTATGGTATTTGAACCCATATTATTAAGCAGATATGTGCTTCAGTTAATAGAATGCTTGCTAAACATGCACAAAGCCCTGGGTCGAACACCTAGCACCACGCACAGAGGAGTGATGGCACAAGTATGTTATCCCAGCACCTGGCAGGTGCAGGCAGGAGGATTGACAGTTCAAGGTCCTCCTCAGCAACAGAGCAGGTTGGAGGCCAGCATGGGATGGGGGACCCTGTCTGAGCAGAAAATAAAGCAAATGTTGTCTAGCGTTGTACACTTGGGAGTTCTGGTTTAGCACCATGTCATCATCACCTGCACCAGGAGAGAACATTTCTGTAGCCACATAATGTTCTCTGGAGCCTCTTGTAAGGAGGTGATGGCTCTCAGGCCCCAGGTTCACATGTCTGAAGCCTGTCACTGCACAGTGTTCTTACGTAAATGAACCACAGAGAGTGAACTCTTGCTCGGCACCCTTGACATTCGCCTCTGTTCAGTTTACCACAGAATGTTGCTTTTCATTAGCAACGTTGTGATATGACATTGCATGCTGACTGGAGGTTATCTGTTTTGTCTACTGACGGACCACTGGGTTGTTTCTGATGTTTTATTTACTTATTTTAGCTGCTGTGAACAGAATTTTCAAAATATTTTTAAGCATCACACATAAGTTGCATTATCCATAAGTTTGGGTTTAGCTTGTGTCTTTCCTCCCTGGAGCATCTGAGATGGGGGAAACTGAGGGCTGGAGGGAGGTATGGGTGAACCAGAAGCTTTGGAGTCAGGACCGGCTGGGAGAAAACCCAGCTTCAAAAATCTCAAAAGCCCACCATCAACAGGACAGATGCCTCCCTTCACAGATATGCTAGTCAGAAATGCTCCAAAATTTTCCTACCAGGACAAAATTCTATGAAAGTCATACTGCGAAGTACTCATGTTAATTTGGCTGCTTCAGTTCAATTCCTCCACCAACACCACTGGTGACCAGTTTAGACTTCTAGGCTACTCTGCCCTTCCTGAGAGGCAGTGCTGGCTTTATGGTTTCAGCACAGCCTGGCCCTGGACAGGAGGCCTGGACTTAACTACTGCAAAACCGCTCAAAAGACTCAGCATCCCACCCCCACCCCCAAATCCAGTCTCCCCATGAGGACACAGATGTATCTTCTGGGGACTTCCTAAAGGATGATGAATCACTGAGATGGCTGCTTCTAAAGAGATTTATCACAGCTGACGGGGCTAGCAGAGCCCAGGCAAGGATGGAGACAAGAAGGTGCTCATCCGAGAATTCTCCTTGCTGTGTCTACATCAGTGGCTGTCAACCTTCCTAAAGCTTCGACTGCCTCATACAGTACCTCAAGTTGTGGTGACTCCCAAGCATAGAATTATTTTGGTGCTACTTCATAACTGTAACTTTGCTACTCTTATGAATGGCAAGGTGAATTCTGATTTGCAGGGTATCTGAGATGCCACCCTCAAAGGGATAGCAACCCACAGGTTGAGAACTGCTCATCGGGCCTAGAGTGTCTTGGGTTCCTCCACGCATTCCTGGAGTGCATAAGAAGAGCTCAGCATTAAAACTGGGACCAAGTTCTGTCTTGCTCCTGAATTAATTAGCTCTTTGTTACAGGTCTGATAGAGCTTCCGTGTATCTTTATTTTAAATATCTGTCCTATTATTTATTATGTCTATGTGTATGTGAGTGTGCTTGTGTATGTGCACGTGCATTCAGATACCTGTGGAATCAGCAGAGGGTGTTAGATCCCCTGGAGCTGGAGTCACAGGAAGTTGTGAGAGGCTGGATTTGGGTGTAGGGAACTGAACTCTCTGGAAAAACAAGTGCTCATAACTGCTAAGCCATCTCTCCAGACCCCCTTAATCTTTTAAAAATAACATTTTATATTTATACCTTGAAAAATTCATACAAGTATACAATTTATTTTGCTCCTATATTATTGAATCTAAACAACCAAATGTTATATATAAAAAAAAAAGAAAATCCCAGCGGTTCTATTTTACCAATAAAGACTCAGGAGCCAGATGTTGACATGAAAACCTGCTAGCTAAGAGAGGCAGAAAAAGGACCCAGCTGACCTTTCTTCTCAGCTCAGGTCTGGATGGAAAAAACCCAAAAGGCTCACTACCTCAACTGTCAGCCCAGGAGCAAAAGGGGGAAACACACACACACACACAAACGTGGCCGAAGGCTTGCTAGCTCAAAGCCCAAAAAGCCAGGGAGCTGAGGAGCTGAAGCCTAAGCGAAAACAAGAGCTTGAGCTAAAAGTTCTTTCTTCTCCATACTGTCTTAAATACCCCTCAACTCAAAGTGCCTCCTACTCTTTAATCCCTATTAACTGGTTTCTTGCTTTGCCTCTTGACCTAGGCTTAAGTTTATTAAATCCTTCATACAGAAAGCTCTTGGATCAAAGGTGTGTGCTAGGGCCGGGTGAACCACACAATAATCACCTGTTTACAATAAAAAAATTCTTGGATTAAAGGTGTGTGATAGGGCTCAACCACACCAAGCAAGAAAGAGGGTTTTACAGTTCACAATTTTGGCATTCAAAATGGGATCAAATATCCTGCAACAAAATGTGGTTATCCACATTTAAGAGATGAGAAACCCAGGGCTCAAGGAAGTTAAGAAGCTAGAGCTGGGGAGATGCCTCAGGCAGTAAATCGTTTGCTGTGTGAACGTGAGACCCTGGGCTTGATCCCTAGAACATATATAAAAAGCTGGACATCACGGTAGTGCTGTAACCCCAGCACTGGGGAACCGGGGACAGGAGGTTCCTTTGCTGGCCAGCCAGTTTAGCCAAATCTCCAAGTTCAAGGTTTGATGAGAGACTCTGCCTCAAAAAAAACAAAGTGTAGGGGCTGGAGAGATGGCTCTGTGGTTTAGAGTACTGGTTGCTAAAGGTTCAGTTTCTAGCACCCACACAATGGCTCACAACCATCTGTAACTCCAGTTCTAGAGAACCTGATGGCCATTTTAGATATCTGTGGGCACAAGGCATGCACACAGTATACATATATACATACATACACACATACATACACACACACATACATACATACATACAGGCAAAATACTTGTACAAATAAAATAAAAATGTTAACTCTAGAGAATAAAAACAAAAACAACAATAAAAGCCTGAGTGATTGAGGAAGATAGTGACTATCAATCTTCACATACACACATGTGTGAGTACCCACACTTGTGACCCACAGAAACACATAAACACATACGGAAAGAAAGAACTAAGAGGTGACGTGAAGGCTTAGCAGTTACAAGCACATAGTTCTTTTCCAGAAGACCCAAGTTTGCTTCTCAACACCCAAATCAGGTAGCTCACAACTGTCTGTAACTCTAGCTCTGGGGGACCTAACGTTTCTGGTCAACTTGGGAACCTGTACTCTCATGTGCACACACACACACACTAAAAATAATACAAATCTTTAACAAGAAAGGGAGAAATAAGAAAGAATGGAAGAAAGGAATGGAGAGAGAGAGAGAGAGAGTAGAGGGCTTGTCTGAGACCTCAGAGTAGTCTGAACTCCCAGGGAACCTGTTCCGTACAGATTTGCAGCCAACACCTCTTCTGAACCAGAGAAGTCTCTCTGCATGTGTGGCCAGCAGGCCCTGAGGGACACCTACTCACCCTAAACTAGCTATAAACATAGTTCCCTTCTGTGGTCACCGCCAGCTCTACCCCGTTCTTCAATACTTCATTCCTAGCTGGAAGACCCTGAAGGTGCCTGATGTCCCCAGCCCTACCTGTTCACCAAGATCATCAAAAGCAGATGCTCCTTAACGATGGCTAAACCAGAACCCAGAACGATTTCCTTTTCTTTTTTTTTTAAAAAAGAAGATTTAATTTTTGTATATGTGTGCTCTATCTGCATTTACATCTGCCAGAAGAGGGAATCAGTTCACATTATAGATGGTTGTGAGCCACCATGTGGTCACCGGGAATTCATGACCTTTGGAAGACAGTGCTCTTAACTGCTGAGCCATCTTTCCAGCCTCCCCCCAGAACGATTTTCTGACAGAGAAGTAGTCTAGACCATCTGCCAAGTCCTGTCCAACTCCAAGAGGCCTTCTTCCTGGGGCCTCACCCTAGATTCATCCTTTTCATAAAAGGGGGCCATTGGTCTCTTAGTTGAGACAGTCCCTAGTCCCAGAATCTCTGTGCTTGGGGATACTGGACTGAAGCATGTCTCTAAAACCAAGAACCAACTCTTGGAAACCATGTGTTTTCTGTTTACAGAGGTGCCTGTCCAGTTTCCACACTTCATTTCTTAATACGGAGAAGAAGGAGAAGAAAAAAAAAAAACAAAAACCACTGTACAGTTGCCTCTCTGAGGCACAGTTCAGTCTACAAAATCTGAACTGTTGCAGACAAGCTAGGCAGAGCCTCAAACCTAAAGCCAGGCATCCAGTGTACCTGCTGCTGCCAACACCCAGCACATTAGATCGGAGAAGACACCATGGCATCAATAATATACCTCAGGACATCCCAGGAAGAGCAGTAAGTGCAGATTGGAGAGGCCTCCTCATGGCACCACAAGGCTGGTTTCTTCACAACTGTGTATGAGAACCCTGGGGTGGTCTCTCTCATACGCATTCTGTCTGAGTGGTTTGGCAGGCCTGGTGCAACAAACTAGATGCTTGGAAATCACCTACTTTTCCACGTCCTCTCTTCAAAGGCTTCATAGAGGCCATCTCACCCAACCCACATCCAACTCCCGGACACAGAGAGACAGTGCACAGATGGTGCACAGCCTACAGGGTTTCATTTTGAGGTTCATCTGGCAATGATGGCGGGCAGACGTGACAGGCATCAGCAGAAACAGTACTTGGGACTTTGAATTTGACCTTTCCCATGCTTGTGATAATTCGATAGAGACACCCTTTCTTAACGCCGGCCATCAGCAGGGGAAACCACACGCTCCTGTGTGCTGTGTT
Source organism: Psammomys obesus (assembly GCF_907164565.1). NCBI lineage: Eukaryota > Metazoa > Chordata > Mammalia > Rodentia > Muridae > Psammomys > Psammomys obesus. Next base: position 14,428,812 of record NW_026596085.1, read on the forward strand.
GATAAGCCAGGACATTTAGTAGATTAGGCGACCCCATGATGTCTTCAAGCCACAATGGGTGTGAGCCACCGCTGAGGAGCATCTGCTTTGGATGATCTTGGTGAACAGGTGGGGGTGGGGACATGAGGCACCCCCAGGGTGCTGGAGGAAGGAGGGTCTTCCAGCTAGGGATGAAATAGCTACGAAAGGAGCAGAGAGAGCTAGCGGTGGTCGTAGAGGTGAACTATGTTTACAGGCTCCAGTTGAGCACAACGGTTTTTTGGAGCAGAGATTCAGAAGCAGGGTGTGGCTCCCACCCAAGCAGGGCTCCAGATCTCAGTGGAGGGACAGTGCGAGCCACAGCTGCTAGGAGCATCCAATCGGAGTACACGCAGGCCTTCCTGGGAAGTGACTGTCAACAAACAGCTGCTCTCATTCCTGGCCCTGCAGACCTCCGAAAGGGGTCACACTGAGGGACTAGCCTCTACTCCGTATTTTTTGGACCTGGGCTGGGCCTCGCTCCCAGTTAAGCGCGAGGCTAGAGGGCAAAGTGGGAGGGGCTTCGTGCTCCGGGTGCCACAACCCTGCCGCCATCACAGTGCCCTGGCCTGCCCTCCCTCGGGACCTAGAAGGCCTCGCGCTCACACCTTGGAGGGGTACAGAGAGAGCAAAAAAGAGGAAGAAGTGCGCCCACCGCTAGGACGTCCCCAGAACAGACCATCCTAGCCTCACGCCCCACCCCGGAAGCCGACTCGCGGTAGACGTGGGGCGGGGCCTCTAGAGCCCGAGGGCGTGACTTCTAAGCAGCCTGCACCGGAAATGAAGTCCAGGGCGCGGCTGGTCCAGCGGCAGCGGCTCGCAACTGAGGGGAGGGACTATGCCTGGAGGCGGGGCCTCTGCATAGCTGGAGGTGGAGCAACTAGGCCACCATCTCCGATTTCCGGGGATGCGAGCTGTGCGAGCCTGCCCTGGATCGGCCTCTTGTGAATGCAAATACACGAGCTGGGCAGGGGGCGAGGCCTGCGTGGATGGGGCACAGACTAGGAGTGTAGGCGGGACCTGGCAGGCGGGGCGAGAGGCGGGGCCCCGGCCTCGAATGAGTTTGCGCAGTCTCGCGACCTGGCTGCAGCAGGCGGGAACCCAGCGGGGTCGTAGATGTCGTCACTGTGCACTGTTGACCTTGGGGCTGGCGTTCTCTTGAATCAGATTTTCATTTAAGTTAGAGTTTTCTCTGTTGAAAGCTTTTCTATCCTTCCTCTTTGAAACCAGACCAAACCGCCAGATAGTTGGAATTTGTAAACCTTGGCGAGGGTGAAGAAAACGGGAAGCCTCTCTGAGCTCCGCACTCCGAGCACCTCGGGAGATTTGTTATTCGAGGCTGTATACACGGTATAGACGTTCTTGAGTGATTGGAATAACACTTGTAGGTAATTTTAAAATACCCAGTTCTTGGTCTGGGTATTTTAGACCAAGCTCTGTGGACAGAATGCTTTCCTAGCATATGTGAAACGTTGGGCTCCATCCTGGTACCTAACATAAACAAAACAACTTGGTAAATTTTCAACGAAAAAGAATACACGTTACTGATGACAATTTAGAAAGTTGAGAATTTTAAAACATGACCGTTAAGCCGGGCGGTGGTGGCACAGGCCTCTAATTCCAACAGGCAGGAGTAGAGGCAAGTGGATCTGAGTTCGAGGCCAGCTTGATTTACACAGAGTTTCAGGATAGCAAGAGCTACGTAGAGAAACCTTGTCTTGAAAAACAAAAGAAAATTTCAAAAAACAAAAACAAAACCTGATCATTTAAGATCATCAGTGTTAACATTTTTGACAAGTTTCTGTTTTTAAAATTCTATGTATATTTGAAACAAAAATGGGGTCACACTGTAAGCAATGCTTCGCCCTTTGTCTCTTGGTGGCTGGTGTTGCTGTGAGGGTCCCACTGCTTCCCTGCTTGTGGGCACACACAGCCCTAGATGAGAAAACCCCTTTGTTATTGGGCTTTGGCTTTGCCAGTTTCATCTCTTCCTTTCCTCATGCCTGTGCCATGCCTAGAAGTGGAATGCTACTTGTCAAAGTTGCAAATACTAGGCCTTCTTATTTCTATCCTTTTAAGATGAATTTTCTACATTTAAAAGATAACAAGTGTTTCAACAAGGGATAAGTTACTTGTAGCCAAAAATAGATATCTTGTGTCCAGATGATATAAAGAACTAAAACTCAACAATGAAATACCTAATTTAGTTATAGGCAAAGGACTTGAATTTTTCCAAAGACTATGTAGCTGTCTAAGACCCACACAGCCAACAAGATGCTCATTGTGGCAATCAACGGGGAGGGGGTCGTATAAACCAAAATCACAAAACAACACTTCACGCTAAGGTAGCAAGTAGAAGAATTAAAAAGAAGTGTCGAGGTTTTTAAAATATTAGGAAATTCATTATATAAATGTACGGAACCCAAACAATTTGAAAAACTGGAGAAGGTTAAAGAGTGTTGGCAAATATGTGGAGAATCTGGAACCTTTTCATGTTGCTGGTAGGAATGCGGAATGACATAGCTGCAGTGGGAAACCTTATGGCAGTGCCTGGGAAGTTAGAGCCACCATCTGACAGCCAGCAGTCCTGCCTGTCAGGGACACTTGAGAGACTGCTGTGCGCCCCTGTTCAGAGAGGATGAAAGGTAGAAAGAGAAACAGCCCCAAAGGGTCGTGCATGGGTGAGAAGGCAAAGCTGGTACCTAAATGCTTACAAAGGGATATTGTCAGGCTTAGAAAGGAATGACGTTCTCCCATCAGCTACAATAGAACTGAACCCTGAAAATGTGCTGCTAGGTGAAGAGAGCCAGACGCAAAGCATCCAGTCATGAGATCCGTTCAGCAGGAGAATGGGGTTACTAGGCCCTGGGGCCAGAGGAGGTGTGGAGTTCTTACAAGAACAGATCACAGTTTCAGCTTGGGAGAATGAGAAGATGTGGGAATGAATGGTGACGACTGCAAAGCAGGTGAGTGTGTAATGCTGTGGAAACAGCACATGAAAAAGAAGGAAGGAAGGAAGGAAGGAAGGAAGGAAGGAAGGAAGGAAGGAAGGAAGGAAGGGAAAGAAAGAAAGAAAGAAAGAAAGAAAGAAAGAAAGAAAGAAAGAAAGAAAGAAAGGGGCATGGGGGTCACACGCCTATAATCCCAGCACTCAGGGAGTCAGAGGCAGGCAGATCTCTGTGAGTTCTGGGCCAGCCTGGTCTACAAAGAAAGTCCAGGACAGCCAAGGCTACACAGAGAACCCTGTCTCCAGTGAGGGGAAAAGCTTATTAATATTCATGAGGAAGTCAGAGGACAACTTTCAGGAGCATCTCCTTCCACCCTGCTGAAGCAGGGCCTCTCATTTCTGCTGCACAGTATACCCCAGGAAAGCTGGCCAGGTACTTGTGGGTGATTCTCCTGTTTCTGACTCCTATCTCACAGTAGGGCTGCTGAAATTTGACACACGCCATAGTATCAGGCTTTTTATGTAGGTTCTAGGGCATCAAACTCAAGTTATCAAGCTTGTATGGCAATCACCTTTAACTCCTGAGCCATTAGCCGGCCTCTGTAATGATATTGTTACAAATATTTTAACACCCACTAAAGACATTTTTTTTGGTGTGTGTGTGTGTGTGTGTATGTGTGTATGTTTATGTATACGTGGGGGCCAGAGGCAGATTTTAAGTGCGTTTCTCAGTTATTCTCTGCCTTATTATTTTTCCCACCTTATTTTTCAAGACGGGGTCTCTCATTGAAGCTGGAGCTCAACTTTCGGGTTAGACTGTCTGATCAGTAAGCCCCAGGAATCCTCCTGTCTCTGTGTCCACGGTACTAGATTACATGCTGAACCATGGGGAAAGACAGGGTCTCTTTCTCAGATGCTAATCCCTGTATATGAATCTCAGACCCATTCACTTGCCCCTCCAGGGGTCTGGGAATGGCTTCATTCGCCTTCTCTGTATTAATCTCCAAGCAGGAAAGGGAAGCATGCTTTGGAAGAGCAAGACATTATTGGTGATCTTTATCTGAACTTGTTCTTTTCTGTCTGGCCAACACACACACACACACACACACACACACACACACACACACACACACACTTTCTTCTCTAAACACCATACCCGTTCATTGCTGACAATTTTGCAAACATGGAAACATGAACAAAATAACAAACAGAACCTCATGCTGGAGAAGACCATTGTCAAGACCGCCCTCTCTATTCATGACACACACTCAAACCAGTGTGACCATGTGTCATGTTGTATTATCTTTGCCTCTACAAACAAGCAATTAAAAAAAATTCGTGCTTCGGTGTTTATGCGGCACATTTTAATGACTTCGTGACATCCATCGCTGGATGCGCCTTCTGTACTTTCTGTACCTAATTCTTCACTGTTGGCTATGTGGGTGATTGACACACGGGCTGCAGTGAGCATTCTGCATGTCTCTCATGCTGCCCATGAAGTGCCTCTAGAGTATTTGTAACATCATAGAGAACCAGCCCTTTTGAAGCTCTTGAGTGCATCACTGGCTAGTGCCCAGGAAGCATGAACATTGTTTCAATAACACAGCAAGTGACAGCAGATATTGTTCTGTTTTTTTTTTTTTTTTTTTTAAAAATATGTGTATGGGCATTTTGCCTGTATGTACGTCTGTGCACCACATGTGTGCCTGGTGTGCCATGGAGGTCAGAAGAGGGTATTGGATCCCCTGTAACTGGAATTACATAGGGTTGTGAGCTGCCTTCTGGGCAGAGTAACTGGGAATCAAACCCTGCTACTCCGGAAGAGCAGCCAATGCTCTTAACAGCTGAGCCATTTCTCCAGCTCATTTTGGTTTTGAGACAGGGTCTTGCTGTGAAGGCTTGGTTGACCTGGAAATCGCTGTACGGACCAGTCTGGCCTTAAACTGTGGCAGTTCCCCTTACTCTGCCTCCTTGGTGCTGGACTTCTGTGTCAGCTGAGCATGTGTGAAGCATCTTACTGTGGGGGAGCCTTGGAGGTAGGAACAGTATGTTGGTGGACACTCCTGCCTGAGGCTGTTGCCCACTGTGGACCCTTGCATGCCCAGCAATCCTGAAGACAGGTGGCCAGGGAGACTTGGGACTCTGAGCTTCAAAGGTCTTGGTTCCACTCCTAGCTGCCCCTAAGGCTACTGAACCTGTCACTGCCTATCCTAAAATCCTCTGGTTTTGAAGCAGGCTGATCTCTGCTTCTTTCTCTGGCCTCCTCATCACGACCATTTTCCATTCTCCAGCAGCAACTCCTCCACTGCAGACACTCTTCCTCACTGCTCCTTCTGAAGATGCTCTTTCTTCCTGGGGATCAGAATACCAGCTCTGCCTGAGAGTAACAATAGCAACTCGGGCTGTTCTTGTTAGCTGCTCCCTCAATCATCATGTCTTGCAGGAAGCTTCCCAGGACAACGGGGATGGATCCCTCAGCCACTAGAAGCTACACGGACAATGCTGGCTCTTCCTGCCTTTGCCACAGCCTATCTTTGCACTGAGTCCCACTAGGCTGTGAGTTACCTGAGAATAAGGAATGGCCTCAGTGCCCAGCATGGGCCTGCTATGGGTGCCCAGCTGTGGCCAGGAGCAGTGTGCTTAAGCAAGTGACTGACTATAAACAGCTAAATCAATACAGCTCACAAGTAGTTCTGACCTCCCAATATTAAACTCTTAGTCATTCGGATACAGCTTGATATTTGAGATGCCATGGTGGGTATTATGTACATGGGTATCAGCTGTCATTCCTCAGTCAGCATCCCCCCCCCCCCAACACACACACACAGTGTCTCTCACTGACCTGGAACTCACCAAGTAGGCTAGGCTGGCTTGGCCAGGAGGCCCCAGAGATTTGCTTAGTCTCCAATTCCCCAACATTGAGAATATAGGTAGACACTGCCACACCCAATGTTTTTGCTTATTTGAGACAGGTCTCATTCATTATGTAGCCCAGGCTGGCCTGGAACTTGCTATGTAGACCAGACTGTTCTCAAACTCAGAGATCCACTTACCTCTGCCTGAATGCTGGGAAGATGAAGGGCATATGCCACCATGCTTGGATAATGCCTGGCTTTGTACGTAGGTTTTGGAGGTAGAATTCACATACTTATGCTTACAAGGCAAGAGCTTTACTGACTGACCTATGACCCCACCCCTCTGAGACTGTGTTTGTTACCCTGGTTTAGGGTGTGGCATGTCCTTTTCACAAAAAGAGACTGCCTTGCCTGTTACTTTTACTTTATGTGTTTCCCCGAGAATACTTGTTTCCAACAGTCAGAGGCCATCAGCTTTTGACAGGAGAGCTTCATGCTCATGATGAGCATGTGGGATACAAACACACACACACACACACACACACACACACACACACATGCACAAGCACCTTGCAACGTCCCGTGCAGACAGCCAGGTCACATGAATTCAAGCTTTGACTCTCTTGTTCTCACATAGACCTTCCTTCTTAACAAGCCAGTGCCCTCTGCTGCCTTGTTCAGTTACAATGTCCAGTCATGATCCCTCCTGGGTCATTCTCTGAGAATGGCCATATTGGAGAGCACAGTGGCTACAGGGGACAGCTGGAAGATTCACTTGCTCTCCTGGGGATCTGGAAGCCAGTATACAAGGTAGGAAGAGGCCTCAGAAGGAACCACCCTCTGATGGGCACTTGTCACAAAGACACTATGGAGTCACTGCTTCCTGTCTAGAGTCTGTGATGGCTCCTTGTTGTCCTTGAGTTGAGAACCAAATTCTTTAGTATGGATGTGAAGCCTAGGCTAAGAGGAGGGAGGACAGAATGGGAGCTGCTACCTTGGTGAGGGATGGGCGGGTATCTAGAGGGCAGTGGTGGTTTGAATAAGGAAAGTCCCCTCCCCCACAGTCTTGGGCATTTGAACATTGGGTGCCCATTGGTGGTGGTGTTTGGAGGAGGTTTGGGTGGTACAACCTAGATGGAAGATCCATGTCTCTGGGAGAGAGCTTTCAGATTAATAGCCTCAAACTACTTAAAGTTCTCTCCCTGTCTCCCCTCCCCCCTCTCCTTCTCTCTCTCTCTCTCTCTCTCTCTCTGCTTCCTGCCGACCACTGAGATGTGAAGTGTCCGCTTCCCACTCTTACCACCATGCCCTGCTTCCCCACCATGAGAGATTCTTATCCTACTAGAACCTTCAGCCAAAATAAATTCTTCCTTTTTATAAGTTGCTTGTGGACATTTAAAAAATGGATTGAGTACCACGTCCAGGCTCCAGAATGTGCACTTCACGGACAAGGCTGCAGGAAAAGGAGACACCATACCTAAGTCACATAGAGAGAGTGGAGCAGGATGCTGGGGAAGAACTTGATCCTGGATCTGACTGTAGGCCAGACTTTCTGCCATCCGAAGACCTGGGGCTGCCTGGCCTCTCCATGGTGCCCTTTCTCACCAGCCCCACCTTGACCCTTTTTCCAGGGCCTAGGCCTGGGTCTGGCCCTGATTGTAGTATCAAGTCCGTGGACATCATCCCAGTGCTATCCCACCCCGCCTGCCCCCACCCCACTGGAATCATGTGGGTACCATCCACACTTCCACATAGAGCTTCTGTTTCCCCGAACCTCCAGAGGCTCACGGGTGGGCAAGAGGGAACCCAGAGGCACCCTCCAGGAAGAGGCCCACTCTCACCCGTCCCCCAGAGGCTGTGAGTGTCTTTCCAAGTATTGGAAACACCTAATGTCATGGCCCGTCCCCATCTGCTACCACCCAGCATGACCAGCCCCGGCTGGCATTCACCCATCCAGTTATGAAATCAGTAATTCTGTCCTGAGTTCTGCTGAGCCCGAGGGAATCACAAGTTCCTGCCCCAGGGAGGAAGTGGGGAGGGTACCAGGACGGTGAGGATGGTCGAACCACCCTGAGACCAGAGCCTCAGCAGGGAGTGTGAAGATGGCGGTGACCTAAAGGATCTGAGGCCACTCCCACCCCAAACACTTACTCAGCACAGTAGGACCTCAACCCAGCTCCACCTACAGCAAGCCTAGAATTTAGGGTCTCTAGGCTGGAAGGCGCCTGCTGAGAGGCAGGCTAGATCCAGAAGTACTTCTGGAGACTGGAGGGCAAGCTGCCTGATTTAAGGGAAACTGAGGCTAAGATTCATCCCAGGCCCTGTAGGAGTAATGGCGGGCCCTCTCTGCATCCTGGCCAGCCGCTCCCCCGCCCTGGGCCTGCTTTTCCCACGGGGCCGGGGCACTCCTGGCAACCCAGGGGTCTCCTGGCACAAGGCGTGGAGGAGGAGTGCGGTGGAGGGCATCTGGCAGCTAGAGGTGCGGGGGGCTCCTGGCAGCAGGGGGAGCCTGGGGGAGGGGGCCTGGCAGGGGACGCAAGGGGCTCCCGGCGGCAGGCCGCCCGCCCAGACACCGCTGCCAGGCTGATTAGCATGGGCGAGGGGCGCTGGCGCGGGGGCGCCGCCGGCCAAGCTGGCACGTCCCGCGCGGGCCCAGCTGGCCCCGGCCGAGACACAAAGCGCCTCAGACGGCGGCGGCGCTCGGCCATTCACGCGCTGGGACGGCCGGGCGAGGGGTTCCCGCCGCTGGGGCGAAGAATAGCGCCTGGGCCAGGCGGGGCTTGGCCGCCCCGCGCTCCTGACCTTGAACCTTTGTGACTGGAGCGCATGCAAATCGCGGCGGGGCCGCGCCAAGCCCCGAGGGCGCTGCGCCTCCCGGGGTGTCCAGGGGAACAATGCTCCGCTGTCCCGGCGCGGTGCCGCGGGCTGGGAACGGCGCGGCCAGCGCGGCGCGGAATGCCGATGCCGACCTGCGCGGTGCCCGCGTGTGCGTGGCCGGCTACGTGGGCTCAGGGCCGGCGCTCGAACCCGGTAGGCGGCTCAGCCCCGCGCGCTGTTTCTCTGCGCGGAACAGTGAGCAGATCCAAAAAGTTTGAGACCAGGTCCCACTCGTGCCCTGACCACGATAGTTTAAATCCTCCGGTGATCGATAAGGAGATACAGACTGGGACCACAGAGACAGCATAAGCTAGTTAAGGCATTTGCCACCAAGCTTGGGGGCCTGAGTTTGATCCCCGGATGGACCCTGGGAAATTGTTCGCTGACCTCCACATACCTTGAATCTTGGTGGGGTTCCCCACATGCTCTTCTTTTGGGGGCCTCCTCTCTCTTTGTATTCACTACCTTGGTTTTGAGGCCCAGATTAAGGTTCTGTTGGGCTGTGCCACTGCTCTACATAGAGTGATGGAGAGGTTCCCGTTACAGGAATAATAGCTTGTTAACATGCTCTTCCCAGCCCTTTAAGCCCGTGGGACAAAGACCTTACCGAGAGACGCAGGTGCAGGAGTCGCAGCTCAGGAGCTTGGCAGGTTCCCTGGGGCTGCCAGGCTGCTCTTAGAGAAAGGAGGTCTTCATGTGACTTCACCGTGTGTGGACGTACGCGCTGGGCAGCTCTGCTCTACATGCCCAGGGGCTGGGATAGGTGCAAGAGGTTGGCAGCTGTCCTCAAGCAGGCCTCAGTGTCTCCAGGTATTGTGAGGGGTTAGGAAGTCTGAAAACCCTAAGCTTTCTCCCCTCCTCCAGGGTATACATGGAACTTTTCTATTGCTGCGATGAAACAGCATGAAGGAGGCAACTTATATAGTAAGAGTTTATTTGGGGCTAACGGTTTCAGAGAGTTAGAGTCCATGATGGTGGGTGAAGGTAATGCAACAGGCAGAGCCAAGAGCTCACATCTCAAAACCACAATCAGGAGGCAAAGAGCACACTGGGAAAGGTGAGGGCAAGGCCCGCCCGCAGTGACACACTTCCTCCAACAAGGCCACACTTTCCAATCCTTCCCAAAGAGTTCCACCAACTAGGGACCAAGTATTCAAACATATGAGCCTATGGGGACCATTCTCACACAAACTGCCACACAGGTTCTTTGGCTCTAAATGGCCTGAGAATCTTTGGGTAGACCAGTCTGCCCTTAAACTCACAGAGATCTGCCTGAGTCTGCCACCCAAGTGCTGGGATTAAAGGCGTGTATCTCTACACACGGCCCTACTAGCTTCCTTAGAGGCAGAGAAAATGAAGGTTTTGTCTCTCTAAAGGACGAGACAGGGTCACCCATGCCATGCCACCCTGCTGGGGCCACTGCGTCATTCCTGTCGATGATTTGCTGAGGCATCCTTGGGGCCAGGATTTGTGGAAAAACTCCCTAAGCTTTGCACAGACCCTGTCAGTCCTCAGGGAGTCTCAGACTTCGTGAAGAGGCTGAAGAGGTAGAGAGGAATGGATGAAGACAGCTACCGTGCCCAGTGAGTGAGGAGGCACAGTGCAGTGGGAGGGCGTAGCCAGCATGGATGGTCCAGGAAGGTTTTCTGCATGAGTAGATGACCACTCCATCTGAGGGGAAACTGCGAGGGAGCACACAGAGAACTCCAGAGGAAGGAGCACGTGGGAAAAGAAAATCTCCAGGAAAGGGAGCACCGAACAACCTTAACCCTAAGCTTAAGCTTAGCCCTAACCCTCACACTACAATACCCTAATTAGACCCCAGCCAAACCCATAATCCTAATCCTACATCTAGCCCAAGCACTAAAGCTAGGACTAAAACTAACCATAAACCAATTTCTAACATCAGCTACCTCATACCCTGTGCTGCATCAGACTCTATCCCTGATGCCAGTCCTAAGTCCAACCCTAGCTCCAACCATAATCATAACCCCAGCCCTATGAAGCTGTATGTGTAAGTTTAGACCTAATGCTAACCCCAAACCTATCTTTAACCTTACCTTAAACCTACAACCATGCTATAGTCCTAGCCAGAATCCTAAGCCAGGCCCCAATCATAACCCTAACCCTAGTGCTATCATAACCATTACGTAAACCTGGACCTAACCCTGTGCATAAAAGTTAACCTTAGTATAAAACAAAGCTCTCCACCTGACCCAGACATTGGCTCTAAACCTAGTCTTAACCCTAAAACAAACTCTAAATGTAGCCCTAAATCTAACCCCAGCCCTAACATTAAGCGTGAGGATCAAAAGCTTCAATGCCTGAAGAGCTGGGTTGTGTGGCCAGTGCACAGGATGCTTAGGGCTTTGGTGAGGCTGACATCATGGGTGGAGCCTGTGTGGCCTCGTCACAGGACTCTGGCAAGGCCCCGGCTTCCGTGCCCAGCAGTGTTCACAAGAGTCTGTAAGGCTAAGGACGTGACAGGGGAAGGGAAGAGGACGGGGGAGTGGCTGGCTTCCCTCAGAGACATGCATTCAACCTTAAGATTTTTGGCTTATTTGTTTGTTTGTCTGGTTGGTAACTGTGGGTTGGGGGGTCACTTTTGAATTCTCGGGTCCTCTGTCATCTTAATAGAAGTGAAATTTGTAGCCCTAGAAGTCAATATAAGACAGTCGCTATGAGCCAGCCACTGAAGGCCTGAGATCAGGCTGTCATGGCAGCTACCCCAGCGCTCCTTCGTCTCATGGCGCTTGAGTTTTCACAAGTCAGAACTGGACGAGCCCTCGGCATGGCAACTTCCAGTTCCTAGCACACAGAAGTGGCCACCGTGGCCCTGGCGGGTTGGTCTGAAGCCAGGACAGGCCAGCGTGAGAGGTAAGCCTCCCGCCTTCTAGGTCTTTCCACTACTTCACCAGATTCCTTAGAAATTAGCAATGGAAAAGCCATCCCACACTCTTGCTCTGGAGAGTCAATCTTTCCATCCTGGCTCCTTGTGAGCACCTGGGGTGTGGCGGGGAGGGCAGGGAGAGGAGCCCTGCAGATCTGTGTTATGTCACCTGCGCCAGCTCCCAGGACTCTTTGGGCTGTGCTGATGTTGACATCATGGGCTGAGCCTGTGTGGAGTTGGTGGCTCGACTTCTCTCCTGGCTGCCAAACCATAGGGCTGGGTATCCAGCTCAGCTGCCATAAGGGCAGTAAGGCCTTGGTACCTCTCCTACCCAGGAGAATAGGGGGGGGGGAATTATGGACACACACATTTGCCCACAGTAACCTTTCCTTCTCGGGAAGGACTAAGAAACCAGCACAGTAGCTAATGGGCTGTACTCAGCCCTAGGCCAGCTGCCTCCCCACCCCAGCTTCAGCTTACTCCTCTGCAGACTCAGATATCAGCCCCTGGATAGTGAGAAATCAGTAGACAGCACAGGGGGAGGGTCTCAGATGGCACCAGGCATGCAGTAAGTGCCCAGCGAACGTGCGCAAGCCACGTGACACTCAGCCATACGCCAGCCTCATCTCTCCCTTCCTTCTTCCTATTTACTGTGCTTCCTGTCTGGCGGCTGTGCCACTCGCTGGGGACACTGACTCAAGCTAGACAGACAGCGGCTCTGGTACCTGCGATCTAGCACGAAGCAGCAGGGGCTGGTCCAAACAGTCCAGAGCAACTTGCCCAAGAGAGCGATGACCCAGGTGCTCTTTTTTTTGCTGGCCCCAAAGTAGCCACCGTTAGCTCATATGACTACTGAGCCCAGTGAAAGGTATGACCAGGGAAATTCATTTCCCATCTTATCCCACTCGTTCTTAATGGGGGAGGGGGAAACTGGAATTGAGACTGGTGACGGTGTATTGTGTGTGCCGTTGGGTCACTTGTAGAGGTCAGAAGACAACTTTCGAGAGTTGTCAGAGGCAGGGTCTCTCTCGTTTTCTCTCCCACTATGCTCCCCTCCTGACTGTCTGGCACTTGAGCTTCTGGTTTGCTGTGCTGTCTCTCCTTCCCATCTTACCACGGGAGTGCTGGGGTTACAGATGTGTGCCACAACATCCAGCTTTTTGCTTGGGTTCCGGGGATCAATCTCAGATCATCAGGCTTATGTGACAAATGCTTTCCTGCTGAGCCCTTCCCCTCTACCCTCATTTCACCTTAGTGTCAATCACCGTTACACTTAGGTGCTCCTATGTGGCTGGCTAATAGCTCTGCTACTGGACATCACAGCTACAGAGCCAAGACAATTCCTTCACACCACTGACAACAGGTCATTTCCTGTCATTTCTTTCTAGGATGACACAGGCCTTAGACTTCTTTCTTTGAAAGCAGAGTTTGAGGTGCTGGAGAGATGACTCAGAGGTTAAGAGCACTGTCTGCTCTTCCAAAGGTCCCGAGTTCAATTCCCAGAAACCACATCGTGGCTCAGACCCATCTATAATGAGATCTGGTTCCATCTTCTGATCTACAGGTGTACATGCAGGCAGAACCCTGTATACGTAATAAAATCTTTTAAATTTAAAAAGAAAGAAAGCAGAGCTTGAGACAGAGATTGGCCCCTGGGCTTTTGGTCAGGGATGAGATTCCAGGAAAAACCAACTCAAGGATGTTTTCCTACATCAGTGCCTGAATTACTGGTGACTTTGGTTAGTTTTCTCATCTCTCTGACCAAACACCCAGCAAGAAGCAACTTGGCAGGTTTGGGAGATGGCTCAGTCAGCAAAGCATTTGTCACACAAGCATGAGGACCTGAGTTCAAATCCCCAGAGCCCGAGTAAAAACTGGGGTGAGGGGGGGGTGAAGGGATGGGGTGGGGTGGAGAGAAGCCCAGAAGTTGGAAGCTTTCCCAGGGGACCCAAGACTGCTTCCCAACACCTATGTCTGTCTGGAAGTTGATGGTAACTCCAGCTTCAGGGGTTTTGACACCTTCTGACCGCTGTAGACAACTACACACACATATTCACATACGAAACAAACAAACTGCATTGGGTTGTGGTAGTTTATGCCTGTAATCCTAACACTGAAGAGACAGATATAGGAGGATCCTGGTGAGTTGCTATCCAGTTAATTTAGCTAATCAAAAAGCCACAGATTCAGTAGGAGACTCTTGTCTCAAAACAGTAGGTGGAGACAGACTGAAGCATACAGCTGATGTTAACATCTGGCCTTCACATGCATGCACACACATACATGTGTATGTATATACACATACATGAACACATGTACCCACATATTGACACTCGTACAGTCCCAGTCTGGGTGAGTCTAAGTCGTGAAGATTCATACCAGGACAGGATGCCAGAGATGGCCATCCTAGGCCCAAGCGAAGGAACAGTCTAGTTACACAGGCCCTCAGCTAGCCAAAGTCGATGTGAGACAGCCTCCAGGGTTGAGATTGAAAAGACCCAGGTGAACATGAGCTGCCCACTGCAGGCCACTTCCCTGATCAACCCTACCTGCGTGTGCCTTTGAGAAGGTACCGTGCCTTGGAGGTGGTCACTGGCAGCTACAGTAGCCATGTTGACACCAGACCGGAGGTCACGATGGACACTCATCACTTCTTTTCCCACACATAGTCCAGATGAGCAGCTCAGCTAGTCTGGAGGAGGGCTGTGGAGGCCTGACCCTTTATCCCAGGAGGATCCAATCTGCTGGCTAAGCAGCAGGACCCTAGCCCCTTTATCACATAGGGCTGTGGGGCCCTGGTCCTCTGTCTCAGGCATTCTGAACTCTCTGTGGCATTACTTTTGCCCCCCACGGTCACTGCCCTGGCTGCTCACACCTATTGCCACCATCTTGAAGACACCAGGTATGAGTTCTGGTTCTGAGGCTCTGACCGTTCCCTGCCCACAAGCCCAGGTCTTCTTGAAAATCAGGATCAACGTCCTATGTGTTGACTTGTTTTTCTGCCCCACACTTCACAAATACAAGAAGACCAGGGTGATCAAGAGGCAGAGTGGACAGAAAAGACACCCCTTGTCACATCAGCGTCTGTGCTTTCTTCATGACACTTGACATTACGTACATTCAAAGGCTCATCTCTTGTCACCTCTGGTGGAACAGAGCACATGAGACACCTCTGCACGGCTGTAGTCGAGGCCTCAGATTACACAGAGTGGACTGTATAATCTACCTCCTGGTAGATGAATCTCTCTGCTAGAATTGGGGCCTCACATCCAACAAAGCCTAGGGTCCTGGGGATGGCAAGAGGTCCTTATACTGGTTTGAATGTGAATGGCCTCTGGGCTCATATGAATCCTTCATTCTCAGTTGGCGGAACTGTTTGGGAAGGATGAAGAGGCATGGCCTTGTTGGAGGTATGTCTCTGAAGGGTGGGTTTTGAAGTTTCAAAAGAATCGTGCCATTCCCAGTGTGCTCTCTGCCTCCTGCCTGTGGTTTTGAGGTGTGAACTCTCGGGTGTTCCTGCCACCATGCCTTTGCTCCATCGTCCTGGAATCTAGCCTTTTGGAATGGTAAGGCCAATTAAAAACTTTCTTTATAACTTGCCTTGGTCGTGGGATCTTATCACTGCAATAGAAAATCAACCAATACAGTCCTTTCATGTGAGGACATAGTTTCTCAGGTCAGGGCTCACTTCCCACCCTTTGGGGTCCACAAGATTAGCTGACATACACTGCTCACTGACATTTGATGGGACGAGCCAACGAAGTCCGGACACACTGTAAGTTCCACCGAAGCAGCGCTGGGTGTCTACCTTGCACATGGTTGGTCTTCCGGCCTCAGAAGATAAGCCTGAAAACCACCAAACCAAGAAAGAAAGTCATGTCACAAAAGATTCACTACCAAATAGTAAAGTGAGTGAATTTTTTGTTTGTTTGTTTGGTTGGTTGTTTGGTTGGTTTTTTCGAGGCAGGGTTTCTCTGTGCAGCTGCAACTTGTTCTGTAGACCAGGCTGGCCTCGAATTCAGAGATCCACCTGCATCTGTCTCCTACAAGCTGAAATTAAAGACATGTGCCACCACCATCCAGCTAGTACATTTTAAAGCATTAAAAAAAAAAAAAAAAACAAAACCACTGTACTGTCACTGAAAGAGGTGGTTCTATAATCAAAATGGAAAACTAAGAAGAGGTGAAGTTGTCACATGAACCCCCCAGAAAACCATAAATATTCTAGGGAAATATATAGGTAAACATTTGCAAAAAGGCTAAGTCATGAAGCTCATTCAGGGTTTATAGAAGAAATATTGAGGAATATATATATATATATATATATATATATATATATATATATATATAATCACCTTACCCTGGGTCATGGGGCACTGTATAAGTAGAGTCAAAGGACAATCTCCTGGGGGAAAAACTATGTGATTGAATCTGCAAGGATGCCTCTGCTGGCCAGTAAGGTATTTTCAAAAGACACATAAAGAAAACTGGTAAGAGACAAAACTCCAACTGCCAATATAGTTGTGATAAAGTCTAATTTCAAAGGATAAAGATTAAGCTGGATAAAGGCTGACACTAAAACCGACTCATGACGAAAGACAAAAATGCAAAAGTCTGGAGGAAAAGATGTCACAGACTTGGAAATGGCTGGCTGCCCTGTTGTGGGCACTGAGTGACATCTGCCCAGCAGACCCTCTGGGAATGTTCCAGTTCTATGAGTGTGTCTCTTACTCTACACTATTTTCACAGCTCTGCACAAAGTAGAGCTGTGGAGGATTGACTGAGGCAGCCACGTTGGCCAGAGCAGCAAGTGAGGTTTTTCCATAGAGTCAGGACCCTACATTCTATTCTGTACCAGAGACCACGATCCCTGAAGGCAAACCTTCCTACACGAAAGTGATAGGTTCTGTGTGTGCATTAGACTCTCCCACACTGTCCTTCCAATGCCCCTGTGAACTGGTTCCCACATCTTCTTGGTTCCCTTATTGATTAATGAATTAAATCAAGTCTTAGGTGGATTTATTTTCCCATTGCATGAGAATCACGATGTGACCTCTAAAAATCATTCTGTGCCTGCATTCACAGTATGTGGTACAGAAGTGCAAAAGGAAAAGAACAAAAAAAAAAAAAAAGAAAAGAAAGAAAAAAGAGAAAAGTGCAAGAAACAAAACAACAGCAACAACAAGACCCCAGTTAAGTACAGGCTCCAGTTTCTAAACAAAAGAAATGGCCTGCCCAACGAGGAGAGAAGGTGAAAACAACACTAGGACTGGTTCACTCTCAGTAGGTCCCTACCGGCTCAGACTCAGGTCTCTGCTCCCAAGAGGTTGGTCAGGGACAGAATTATTCCCCTCCACCAGCTGGCTCTGTCTTAAGAAGGCTCTCATGGGCTTGTTAGAGACTGGAGGAGGCAGTGGCCAGAAGGTGGTGAGGGACATAGATGATGACTTGAGTACTAGAAGTGGTGTCCCTGGGTGTTATTGCCTATACCTCTTTTCAGGCCTGTGACTCAGTCTCCCATGTCACCAAGTGCGTCAAAGACCAGAGATCGGCAGGTATCCCTTAGTCTAGAGTATCTGTCACTCCACTCTCATGACAGGGAGTCGGACACTGGGGCAGGGCTTGGGGGGTTATATGATCAGTTCCAGATGTGTGACTGTTGCAACCCCAGGATGCTGGAAGTTGGGCGGAGCCAGGTCAGATGGAGCAGCCTGAGGTGCTCTTGGCATCCCACAATAACAAGGTTCTGGTACTTCCTACATTGCAGGGCACTTGGGGTTCAGGTTGTACAGAGGTAAGCATCACAGTGCAAGCTCTCCAAGGACTCTGTGATCCTTGAAGTCTGGGGTTGAGTGGCTCAATAAGGGCAGAAGCAGGGGTACACAGACGACGAAAAAATGTGAGGCTGGCATCTCAGGATGGCTCGTGCTGCTGACCTTGACTGGAGCCATCACGTAGAGAGCAGCAACAATCAATCCCAAATGGAAGTGGCCTGAAATGCAGGTTGAGGGTGGCCAGCTTAGCCGGGTTCTGGGCTGTTGGGAGGTGGCAAGATGGGGAAGTGGCTAGGTCCGGAGTAGGGTTGTGTCCCTTGGGCTGCTGGAGGGAAGGGTGAGGTAGGAGATGCTGGTGAAGGAAAGCAGAGGGAAGAAGGGCGTTAGAGGGTGTGGGCTCAGGTGCTAGGAGGCTTGTGGCAAAAGCAGGAGACGCCAAGGTGAAGCTGGTGAAGCCGGCAGGCCACGCAGCGACTTGCCCCAGGCCAAGGGACACCCACCCCCGTGACTCATCTGCGTGACAATCTGATGGGCTGTGGTAGCCGTGGGAAGGCAGCTGGAAGGACATCTGAGTTCCTCAAACGACAAGTTACAACACGGCTCAACGGAGCTGCTTCCAGACAGCGGGTGCAGGGCCTGCTGGTCTCGGTGGGGGACCCAGCGTGCCAGGACAGACTCAGGCGCGCCCTCCAGGAGGCAGGCGAAGTCCCACAGGGCGCTGCCTGCCCGGGTCCGCCCCTAGGGTTTCCTTTGCTGGAACTGCTCTGGAGTGGTTCTTACCACTTTAGGGGGTTCGACTGTCTCCAGAGCTGAAAGGTGTTCTCAAGAGCTCCTATGGCCGCAAAGCGCAAGGCTCATCCCTTGTGGGATGCTAAGGGCAGACTATAAAAAGGCCTGGGCGGAGCCCCTTCGCCATCTCCAATGTCGTTGGTGTCATTCTTGTGCTAGCTCATTCATTCCTGCGTCCGTCCGCACGCTTATACCACGCGTGCTGGGACCCCATCTGCTCTCTGCCCTGGGACAGCGAAGTCAAGGTGACAAATATAGAAAGCCCGTGAGGCAGGCAACAGGGAAGGTGGAGAGGTGAGTCCTAAAATGAGGAAACCCTAGACTGACCTGGGGGTTACCTGGAACAGCTGGGCGGGGTCGTGACTGGGCGGAGCCTTGAGCTGGGCAGAAGCGAGCGCTGAACTGGGCGTATGGGACCCTGAGCAAAGTAGGCAGAGGCCTAAAACGGTTGAAGCCCTTGGGCTAAACTGGGCGGGACCTTGGGCTAGGCGTGGCCCTGAGATGGGCGGAGCCCTGGGGATGAACCTTGAACTGGGTGGAACCATGGGCTGAACTGGGAGGAGCCTTCAGAGAGTAGGGCAGAATCTGGTGAGGCTCTATTGTAGGTTAATGAGGAGGCCCAGGTGTGAAAGTGGAGCAGGAGAGAGTGTGCCCAAGGGCTTAACTGTGATGCAGAGGATATAGAGAGGGGCGTGAGTGGAGGGGACCAATTGTAGAGACAGAAGGCCGGGGTGAGAATGTGAAAATGGAACAGCTTCCCGAAAGCCAGTGAAAGGGAGAGGTTGGAGGCCCTAGTCTTGGGTCTGAGGGTAGAGGGAAGAATCCCAGCAGAGGACTGTGAGCCTCTCACCCTTGCCATAAGCCTTCCTCCAGCACACAGCTCTGACTGTGGACACTGCAGGGTGGGCCTCCAGCTACAGAAGCTGGCCTGGGTACAAGGCCGTGGTCCCTGGATCAGGCCTGCCCAGTGACTGATGATGTGACAGGAATGAAGCCAAGGTCCACTCCACTCCACCAGGCTGAGGACACCTCCGGGGTTAGTTTGGAGGGTCAGTCCTACATTGGCCCACCCCAGCGTCCCTTTTTCTGCTCCTCTCCCTGGTACTGCCCTGCCCGCAGGCTATCTCCCCATCCAGGAAATCATGGAGCATTGACTTTCTCGGTCACACTGAGGCTGGGGTTACTAGACCACAGTGCAGCTGCATCAGCTGTGGTACCAGCTATCCTGCCGGAAGGAGTCTAGCCCTGGGTGGGGAAGTTGCCGGAAGTTCTTGAATCTTGGAGCCTGTGGGGCCATAGGCAAGGGCCAGAAATGGCCTTCTATGGGGCCTGTGAGCTCCGAGGGCTGCTGTCTAATGGTACCCCTTGCTCTGGTCTCTTCTTAGCTCCTCAAAGATAGACCCCTTTTCCTAAAGTCCCATTCCGGACTTCCCTACCCCTTTTGTATATTATCCAGACCCAACTGGCCTCAGTGTCTTTCCTGCTGAGATGAGATGGCATTAGAACCCCAGGAAGACCTTGGCTGCCCATAGACCAGCCTGCTGCAGAGACCCTTCTGTGAATGAGCCCCTTCCTGCTCCTGTCTTCCTACAAGGTGGCCCTGAAGCTCGGGCGCCTACATGTAAGTTGGACTCTGTCATGGAAGAGGGCTCTAGCCAGTGCAGAACGTCCATCAAGTGCAGCTGGGTACAATAGGCTGGGACTGCTGTCTCGGCTAAGGCAGCCTCCTTCCAGCTCAGGGTCAGGCCTGCTCTCTAGCACTCTAGCTGGCACTTGCAGCTCAGTTGGCTTGGGGCCAAAGCTGCATCTGTCCCAGTGGCAGCTAAAAGTGCACTTCCCACACTCTGTGAGATGCCCCTGGGGGTGGGGTGGGGTGGGCTCTTGTGCTGCTACGGGGCTGCTAGCTCCTCACCCAGGGACACCGAGGGACAGCCTGCTGTTTTCAGTGCCCTTAAAAGCCATGTGAGTGACAGTACCCCCACGGTGCCCGAAGAAGAGGGTCCTCCCTGCCCGCTTCTTTCTCCCCTCCTCCAGCCCATAGCTCCAGCTTGCACCCCAGAAGTTAAGAGACAGGCCACTGCAGGGTGTGGCAGCTCAGCCCTGACTGGCCTAGTCTAAACTGATGTTCCGCCAAGGAGGCCCTTTGGCTGCCTTGAGCACCTAAACAGCCCTGCCTTTGTCCTAGCGGCCACAGGCACTGTTTGCTCAGTGCCCAGCTTGTTTTTCCCAGGCTGAGCTGGGCAGGCAGAGGCCCGGGAGTCATGGAAACAGCACAGGCCACCTGTCTTGCCCAGCCCCGCTTTCTGCCCAGTTGCTTTCTTAGTCTCTTCAGACCTCCTACCGCACTGGCCCTGCCCCAGCTGCCCCCGTCCCACCCCACCCTCACCCCAGTCCCACCCCACCCCCACTAGCTGGGCTGGGTGCAGAGACAGTCAAGGATTTTGGTGCCCTGGGGTCACGAAGATCCTGGGGTCAGCTCGGGCATTCAGGTGGTTGACTTCGAGCACGGTGACTAAGGACTCCAGCCCAGAGGCTCTACCCTGCACTGGGGACCGAAATTCACTAAGCTTTCTGTGCTAAGGAGGAAGGCTGTGGGGTCCAGCAAGGGTTCCACAGCCACATTAAAACTACTATGCCAGGGCCTGGAGAGATGGCTCAACAGTTAAGAGCACGGGTGCTGTTCCAGAGGACCCACGTACAATTCCCAGCCTCTACATGGTAGCTCCCAATTGTCCGTAACTGAGTCCTGGGGGATCCGATGCCCTCTTCTCCGTGGGCACTGCACACACACGGTGCACAGATACCCATGTAGACAAAAGAAATCGATCAATCAAGCAAAACAAAACAAAACAAAACAAAAACCTTCTGTCCCAGTCTCTGCTTTTTTTCCCCTGTCCTCTTAGAATCTCCAACCATTCATTAAGATCAGCCTGAGTCCCCAGACGCAAAACATCTAATTCTTGTCCCCAACAATACTTCCTGCCCACTAGTGTTATTCCTAGGTTATATCCTAGGTTATTCGCTAACAAGGAACCAGGACAAATGTGATGGGCCTGACCTTGGACCTGTGTCCACATGTTCCCCCTGCCTGTACCTCTTTGGTTCTCAGTGTAGCCCTGACAGGACCAATCTCTTTTAGATTTTTTTTTTCAGGGTTATGTAGGCATTCTCCAGGTAGTATTTGGGCAAAGGTGGTGAGTGCAGGAAGTTTTGTGGTTGGAGGACAGTTTCACTCCCGCTGGGGCAAGGAGAGAACTGTCTATTCATCCTAGGAGGAGTCCCCTGGCCCGGCCAGGGGAAGACCCACTCTTGTGGCTCCATAAAGCACCGGTCTGGCAGTACCTGCGTCCTCAGATGTCTTTCAGCTGGTGAGGGGCAAGAAGCTTATTTGCTCCATTCTCCAGATGAGAAAATCAAGGCTCCAGAAGCTTTCTTTAGTACTGCCACTGGGCCAGGGCCTAGGGAGCTCTCTCTTCTGGTCACCTTTAGCCTCCTCACCCACCCACCCCCACTGCTGTCCCTACCATTCCTTCCCCATCCCTGGTGGTGTGGCTGGCTGCAGCAGTGCCTATCTGGATGTGGCAGCAGGGTACGGTCATATGCTCATTGTGCCTAATGCCTCTGTCTTTTGAAGGAGGGGACATGGGCTGGCAAGGGTCAGGGCTTGGCGACTCTGCCCTTCATTTGTCCCTAGCTCCTCTTATGTCTGGCCATTTGGTTCCAGCTCTTGAAATATCTGTTCTGCCTACCTGGAAGCTGTTGGCTTCAGGCAGGACAGAGTCCCTCCTGCCTGCTCAGTCCAATCCAGCCTTGTCACCTCCCTGCAGCCATGGCTGGGCAGGCACCGGGCATGGGCTGTCTGCTCTGGTTGGGCTCCTGGGTGGCCAGAAGGCTCTTGGAAAGCCCTCTTCATTCCCACTCTTGGAGCTCTGCAGCTCTTTTCCGGAATGGCTTCCCGATGAGGTAATGCTTCTTGCAGACGGGAGGAGCTGCTGAAGAATGGCAGTCAGTGGCCTCCTTGCCTGGGCGACCTGCCCAAGGCACAAAATGAGCCCTTTTGGTGGCTGAAAGGAAGACCAGACCCGAGACTCCAGACCTTCATTCATCTCCCAGCCCTGGGCTGAGCCTGCAGCCTCACGGTTCTCCTTCCCTGCACTATAAACACAGCAGCCCCTGAACACATGTGGAAACTGAGGCCGGAAGGGAGAAGGGGTCACACTCAGAGCCCCAGCAAGAATCCACAGCTACTCCTACTTGAGGAACAAGGAAAGCCTCCTGGCTTACCTTCCTTCTTGGTCTGGGAACAGTAAGGGACTTGCTCCCACCTGCCAGACTCCATTCTCCTGGAACTCAGGCCGAATTTAAGGATGTTACCTTCCTGTGTTGGAGCTGGTTGGATGCTGTCCCAAAGGACAACTTCTGGGCTAGCCACTCTATATCCTGGGGGAGAAAGACGTTGCAGTGATAAGACACTATGCTGGGAAAGTCCTGAGGGGGTTTGCCTCCTCACTCAGTCTCGCCCCACGCCTGCCAGGCTCTGCCCTGGTGATGAGGTCCCGGATACCCACATGATCTAGGAGAACCCACACTTCAGGCTTAGAAAACGATATGAGACTTCTCACTTCGGAGGCTGGTGGCCACAGTGCCCAGCACCTGAGGCTGGCACAGGAAGACCTTCCTCAGACCCGCAAGACCCCTCTCCCACAAGACTGCAGCCTTTGGTGGGATTGGGACACAGGCTGAGCGGTGACTCCGTGAGGCAGGCAGGCCCAGTGTCTGCAGGCCCAGCTGGTCCTGTCCCCGATTTGAATTTATTGTGCAATGTCATCCAAGCCCTCCTGCCCTGGCTGGGTCTCAAGTTCCCCATCTGCAGACAGGAGGAGGGCAGGAGAGGCCTCAAGTGGACTCCAGAGCGGCCCAGACCTGCAGCTGTGTGGATGCAGCCTCTCTGGGCAGGAAGTTAATTTCCGAGTTGGAGGCAATGACTGAAGCAGGCCCAGTGCTCTCTGCATGTTCAGATGAGGGCCGGGCTGGTGAAGTCATGTGGGAAGTAGCGGCAGAGCCAGGATCCAAGCCAAGATTTCTCTGCTGGCCTGGAGTGACCTTGCTCAGACTCCTTTGCTCACCCCCAGACCCCCACCCCTCTGGCCTGCACAAAGCCCTGGCTCCACAAGGAAGACAGGTCGCCTTGGAAGGTGGGCCTGCGCCCTCTTCTGCCCTCTGGTGGCTATGAGGGCATATGGCAGTTCAATCCGTCCACCCAGAGTCACTGACACCCATAACGCCACCATCATCCCCCACACAGGATCACAAGAATATACAGAGATACAGACACCCACAGAACCACAAGAACTCACAGGGCTGGGAACCTACAGGGTCATTGACATCTGAGCCACAGCCACCCATGGGACCATGGGCACCCATAGGTTAGGGTACCATCTCTGGAGGCTCTAGTTGTGACGCCCCCACACAGGAGGCTGTCACTGCCACCTATGTCTGAGGAGTGTGCAGTACAGGTCGAGAGTGGTTAGGTCCTACAGGAAATGACGCAAAAAAAAAAAAAAAAAGATGGGAGCAAGCTTGAGAGGAAACTGCTCACCCACCAGTCAGCAGCCCTCTGGCGCTTCAGGCTGT
The DNA here is from genome assembly GCF_907164565.1 of Psammomys obesus. Lineage (NCBI taxonomy): Eukaryota > Metazoa > Chordata > Mammalia > Rodentia > Muridae > Psammomys > Psammomys obesus. The sequence goes on from NW_026596085.1 coordinate 14,452,596, forward strand.
AGTATTAGAGGATAGGGAGAGGAAGATGGGGCTCATGTCTTTTAACTCCTGACAGTGACAGTGACGAGAAGGACTCAGTTTGCTGGTTCTTCCCAGTGTCTGGGGACAGTTATGAGGCTTTGTGTCCCCTGAGCTAGCAGCGGCAGCATGGGGCAGGTGGGTGCCCACTAGCCTTGACCTGACTGTTCAGCAGTGGGTTTCAGAATAGAGGGCAGCTTCTCTGAGGCCCAACATGTGCTGAAGGCTGCACTACAACGGGGCTATAGGCCAGGGCAGCCAGCCCAACCTAGCACCTCCAAAATCATCATCAGGGTTGGAGGTGGACTGAGCAGTCTTTAGGATGTTCCAGAAGGCTGGAGAGATGGCTCAGCCATGAAGACCTGCTCTTCCAGGGTACCTGGGTTCAATTCCCAGCATCCACATGGTGGCCTACTGCTACCTGTAACTCCAGTCCAAGGAGATCTGACACCCTCTCCTGACCTCTGTGGGCATTGAACACACATGGTGCAAAAACATACGTGCAAATAAAACACCCAGGCACATAATTTATTTTTAAATGAAATTTAATTTTTTTTTTTTTTTTTTTTTTTTTTTTTTTTTTTTTTTTTACCAGAACTGTTCAGGTGTTTCTCTAGAGTGTTCCCTAGCAACCTTCTCCTTTTTTTTTTTTTTTTTAATCTCTCCCCCACCCAAATGCTGCCTGGGCCCTATGGCCAAACTTCTTCCCCACCCCTGACCCTTACCAAGCTACCTGGCTCAGGGAGTGACGGGCTCCCACAGCACACCATCACATCATAACTAGAAAGGTAATCACCCACAGAAACTAAGCATCAGTTGCATTGGTAGGTAAACTGAGGCTGTAATAGAGGACCTGGCAAGGCCCATGACTAGCCAGACACAGATATGGGGCTGGCATGGACACAGAGTCCAGGGGTAGTCACCAGTTCAGAGTGACTGTGACACTGAATTCCCAGAGGGAGGTTTGAGATCCCCCCCCAGCCTGGGGCATCCTCCACACCTCCCACCCTGGAGTAGGGGAGGATCATGCTGCCCTGACTGATGAGACAGGGCCTCAGGCTGGTAGAAAGAAAGGACTGGAGTGGAGACCCAGAACCTCCCAGGTTTGAGTTAGAGGACTGGGCCTCTGATACCGATGTCTGAGAGCCCAGCAGGACAGTGAATCGTTACGTCACTCCCATGTCTGGTGTCCTCTCTTCTCAACCTTCTGAAGGAAGAAATACTTGGGGAGCGGGAATGCCGTGATTTGGGTCTATGGTGGGGAAAGACAGAGTGGTGTGAGCAGCAGAAGGAACAGGCCTATGACGGGTAGCCCAATGGCCTGGTAGGTTATCCAATGTATACCGGGGCAAGGCGCACTGAGATGCAGGCCTCTGCCTACCTCAGCTGTGCATCAATGAGCAGCAGCCTCAACCTCTCTGTGCTTCATTAGGACAGTCTTACTTCCCCGGGGACAATGGAGGGGCAAGGGAAGTCTAGAAATCACAGAAGCTATTGTCATTGGTGGTGACATTACAGGGATTCAAGGAGAATAAGATATAGCCCGAGCTCTCGGGGGTTGATTGTGCTGATGGACGGACATGTCAGCCCTCCTGGGAAGCCTTAGGAAATGACTTATACCAGGAGCTTTGGGGATATTGTCCCTAGACCTTCATGGTATTATCAATGAAGATAGAGATGGATGGGAATTCTTTCCATTGGAACACACCAAGGCCTTCACATAAGCTGTATTAGGCAGGAGATGTGAGTAGTCTGAGGGCTGGTGGCTGAGAGGATCTATCTCGTTGTGCTTTTTGGCCAATGGACCTGGTGCAGATAGATATCTGGGCTCTGGACAGCCTGTGGAGTATGCATTATAGTGTCTTGTCCTGTATCCTTTAATCCAGCCCAGGGAGACCAACAGAACAGGCACTACATAGGGTCAGAGAACCTGAGCTGCAATTCTGAAAGCCTGGAAATTATTGCCTTGGGATTAAAATAAAATTTCATGATTCATCCAGGCATTGGTGCACACCTTTAATCCCAGCCCTCAGGAGGCAGAGGAAGACGGATCTCTGAGTTCGAGGCCAGCCTGGTCTAAAGAGTGAGTTCCATGACAGCCAGGGCTACGCAGAGAAACACTGTCTCAAACAAAACAACAGCAACAACCTCATAATTCTGGGGCTGGAGAGATGGTTCAGTGGTTAAGCACATGGCTGTTCTTCCAGAGGACCTGGGTTCAATTCCCAGTACCCACATGAAAGTTCACACCTGTCTGTAACTCCAGTTCCAAGCCTTCTGGTACCCTCACACAGACAAATATTCAGGCAAAACAACAATGAACATAAAAATAAAAATTTTAAAGAATCTCATAATCCTAAAATGATGACTGTGACCTCCTTTAAGGAGGGCTTTGCGGTACAGATCCTTGAGCCCAAAGAAACACCATTTCTGTGCTCGGCAAACTGAATGGAGAGGGATTCAATTCCTAACCCCCTGCCCCAGACAACCTGTTCATTTACCTCCCTCCAAGCTGAGCAACGGCTCTGCTGCCCATAACCAACCCTTTCCCAGGCTCTGCATCTCTACTTGGTGGAGAGGTAACTATTAGTTAGTTTGTTTGGATACAAGGTCTGTCCTCATTTGCTTCAGTGCTGTTGTGATAAAACATTGACAAAAATGACTCCAGGAGGAAAAAGTTAGACTCATCTTTGAGGGAGGTCACAGTCCATCACTGAGGGAAGTCAGGGGGGGAGCCTGGGGCTGGACGGAAACACAAACCACGGAGGAACACTGCTTGCTGGTTTGCTCCCCATGGCTTGCTCAGCCTGCTTTCTTAAATAGACAAGGACCACTACTTGCCTAGGGAGGGAGCTTCTACAAGGACAACAAGCACTTTTAACCGTCAGCCATCTCTAATCCCATTCTTTCTTCTTCTCCTCCTCCTTCTTTTTTTTCTTCATCTTTTTCTTATTAGTTTTGTGTTTTGTTTTTCATGACAGGGCTTCTCTGTATAGGCCTGGCTGTCCAGAAACTATCTCTGTAGACCAGGCTGGCCTCAAATTTACAGAGATCTGCCTGCCTCCCAAGTGCTGGGATTAAAGGTGTGTGTCACCACGCCTGGCTCTCCATTTATTATGCTTACATATAAACAGTCCATTCTTGGGCATGGGAGTAGCCAGGCTTCCATGGAACTTCCGGGGCTGCATCAGCTTGGCACCCCGGTGCTAGCAGCTGCCCTGTTTGTATTTAGGACAAAACCGGGTGTTATCAGTTCTTTTCTACTGTTGAAAATGCTGAGGGACAGGAAAGTCATCCTGGGCAAACCAGTACATGGCTGTAGGTGAGGCTGTGACATGGAGTGGCAGGTATGTGTGTGTGTGTGTGTGTGTGTGTGAGAGAGAGAGAGAGAGAGAGAGAGAGAGAGAGACCAGGAGGTTGAGGTGCTGAGAGAGAAGGTCTCCAGACAACAATGTTGGAACTGGATCTGAATGGGCCACAGCTGGCGTGCTGTGTGCCAAGTAAAGACTCTAGCTGCGGGACCTTGGAGCAGAACTGGGAAATTGAGGGGGAGGGGATTGGATTGTTATCTTCACAGAGGGATATGGCCGCCCTTGGCCTTGAGTGGCCTCTGGTCCTGTGGGGTAGCCAGGCTGCAGGGTGCCGGGGAAACACGACCGACACTGTTTGTTCAGCTGTTGGGCTGGCGCCGAAGTCCTAAGCAGGACCTGGTCTCTCTGGAGTTAACACATGCACTCCACCCCTCCTAACAGAGTGTGCTCATGCAGTGATGCTCCCGAGAGGATACAGTTTTCTGCAGAAGTCATCATGGGCAAGCCAGGGCCAGGCTGCACTGGGGACCTGGAGCAGAGGGATCTGGGAGGCTGAGGTGCGGAGAGAGATAGGTACTGACCAAGCATGGTGGCCTCTAATAGAGGAACCTAGAGCTACCACCCCACCCCTTTAGCTAGGACCAAGCAAAAGTCTGCGTGCAGAAGTCTGGGGGCCGCCAAGGTCAGCCTTTGGGAGCTGCTTGGGTGGGTGAAAATGAATCTGGAAATTCCAGAGAGGCTGTTTCCAGGTCCCTGACGAAGCCAGCCTGGCCACTAGAATGGCCCTCCCCAGGGAGAACATCAAGGTTAATCTTCACGGAAGCCAGAGGGCACCACACCGCTGAAGCCACAGCAGGGCATTCTACTCCACCATCACCCTTCCTTCTCTGACTCTTCTGATTCTGGCCACATACCATCAAGGGTGGCATCTAGGCCCCTGCCCCAACATAAGGTCTATGACAGCTCCATGGTGTCCTAGAGGTGCCACATAGGCACAGGGCTGGACTGTGGGATTTTTGGCTTCAGTCTGGTGCTGTGGGAACCCAGCTCATGTGTAGTTGCCACTTAAGGGCTACTTCTTGCCAATCCTGAGTGAGAATGGCTCAGACTCCAGCCCTGGCCATCAGGTTACCTGCAGCTGAGGCTCCCAGCCAGGAAGAGCAGAGGCTGGGTATTTACGCCGCAAATCACAGGGGTCATAAGGGTTAAAAAGTGTGGCTGCTGGGGTCGAATAAAATGCTTGCCACGAATGAGAACCTACATAAAAAGCCGGGCAGAGCGGCCCGAGCCTCTAATCCCAGCAATGGAGAGGCGGAGGCAGAAGGATCCTTGGAGCTTGTAGGACAGCCAACTTGGTGCCCTCTGGCTAATAAGAACCCTTGCTCAAAAAGTGAAGTGGGTGGCTCCTGAGGACGGATACCCAAGATTGACTGCTGGCCTCGACATGTACACACACGGACATAGATGAACTTGGCCATATTCCTTCCCCCATGCACACAGCAACTGGCTGTGTGCGAGTCTGTCTAAGGGTTCCCTCTTACACAGCAGCCACCGTATCTGGAACAGAATCCCATGGAATAGACTGGTGCCAGGTAATTTGGGCGCTGCTGAGAGAGACGTGTTTGCTGTGAGCTCTGAGCCTGAGTGAGTACATTGGGTAGACTGGATGACTGGCTTGTGAGCCATGCTCCAGAGAGAGCCCAGTGCCCTTGGCCTTAATGATGCCATTGTCCCGGTTCCTAGCCTGTGTGGAGCTATCCCCTGATAAAGCTGAAAGGAAGAAGGGCATCAAGGGGGAAGGGTAGGAATGGGACAGATCATTTATCATTATCATCAACTGGAAAGGCCTTCCAGCAACATTGGGGCCACTGTATGGGCGGGGACAGCCACACTGAGGAAGGCTTTTGGGGACACATGTGGGCTGGGAGTAAGAGTGGCTGTGGTGGGGGCTGGGAGAGACAGAGTATGTGGTACCTGGACAGAGGACCAAGTCCCCCAACATAAAAAAATAAGTCCTCCAACATAATCTCGGGAGATGTCTGGTTGAGGGTGTAGAGGTGACAAAGATACATTTCTATTGCAGGGTCAGAGGAACAATCCATAGCCAGAACATGGGGACAGAGGGCACAACTATTCCCTAGAAGAGCCCGCCACATCTCCATTGCTTCATTTGTTAGCTGGAAGAGCCACAACGGAAGCCTCAGCCCTTGAGTGCAGATGGATGACAGGATAGAGGGAGGCTCTGTGACAGACACACGCTGAGGGCCTGGCAAGCCCGATTTGGGGTTTTACCTGGAGTGCCCCAGGCCAGCCCCATCAGCCCAAGCTGTAGTTCAGTATTGAAGGATTCTGTATAACAGTTGTTCTCAACCTTCCTAATACTGCCACCCTTTAATACAGTTCCTGATGTTGCGGTGACCCCCCCAACCATAAGATTATTTTTATTGCTACTTCATAACTATAATTTTTCTAGTTGTAAAAATGTCTGATATGCAATGCCAGGAGGTCACAACCCATAGGTTGAGAACCAATGTTCTAGAGAAACAGAAAACATAGATAGATAGATAGATAGATAGATAGATAGATAGATAGATAGATAGATAGATAAAAAATAGTATTAAAGGGTTTCTAGGGATCTACATTCAGTTAATGGTTTCTAGGAGAGGGAGAAAGATATTTTCTTCAGTGATGTCTTAGGGTTTCTTTTGATACTACAACACATCAGGACCAAAAAGCAAGTTGAGGACAAAAGAGTTTCTTTGGCTTACACTTCCAGATCATAGTCCATCATTGGAGGAAGTCAGGACAGGAACTCAAAAGCAGGGCAGGAACATAGAGGCAGGAGCTGATGCAGAGTCCATAGAGGAGTGCTGCTTACTGGCTTACTCCACATGGCTTGCTTGGTCTGCTTCCTTATAGAACCCAGGACCACCAGCCCAGGGGTGACCCCACTCACAATGGCTTGGTCCCTCCCTCATTGTCCACAGCCCAGTCTTATGGAGGCATTTTCTCAATCAAGGTTTCCTCCTATCAGATGACTACAGTTTTTGTCAAGTTGAGATAAATCTAGACAGCAAAAGAGGCATAGCCATTGGTAAACAACCTCAATGAAATCTATTTTTTTTTTCATCAAAAAATAAGAAAGAAGGAAAGAAAAAAGAAAGAAAGAAGACAGAGAGTTTAGGGGAGAAGAGGAAGACACCCAGTGAGTATTATCAAAATATATTGTATACATGTATGAAGCTGTCAAAATGAAACCAATTATTATTAGAATTAACGTATGCTAATAAAAACTTTTTAGAGATTTGTTGGATTAGTTTACACCAGGCCTTCAGGGGATGATGAGAGGTGTGAAGAGTTGTAAGGGAGGGCCTGCCAGGATCACTGGTACCCACAGTGCTTACACAGGGGACTATTCAGGGAACCAATGGCCTCTTTGCCAGGTGGGTGTGGCCACCCGGTATGGAGGACAGGCCTCTGTACCCAGGACTGCTACCTTACACAACCCTTGCTTTGGAGTCCCACATGTTTGGGGGGGTGCAAAGCAGAGAATTTGCTCTGTTTTTTCCCCCACAAAGGACCCAGGACCTTGTACATTCCTGAGGCACACCCCACGGCCTGTTAAAAGATTTCATTCTGAGGTAGTGCCTGACTATGTAGCTCAGGTTGGACCCTTCTGGCTTTGAAGTCCTGAGTGTTGGGATTCCAGGCATGCGCCACCACAGCCAACTCGGGTCAGCTTTTAATCCTCAATGATACTTGGAAAAGTGAGACTGACGACCTTTTGAAGGGAAAGTAACAGAAAATTCTAGGAGCAAGGTCCCCATCCAGAGTGAGCTCATACCCCAAATAATGGCTGAGTATGGGGATAGGGAGCCAGCGCCTAGCCTAGTGTTGCTGAGACAGGGCCTCAGGTCCTCAGGGAAGAACAACAGTATTCTGAGGGCCAGGCAGCTCTGGCCAGGACTTCATGCCTGAGGACTGAAGTATGCGGGTGCTCTGAGGGATCCATCGAGGGGCAGGGGAGTAAGACACCCACAGAAACTGTAACCATGTGTGTGGGATTTAAAGTTTCCTGGCTCCTTAACAGGCATGGTAGGCAGACTGGGGTCCCAGGGCACACCTGCCAGAACAGGTGGATGCCAGGCCAAACGTTCGTGCAGGTACTCTGGATAGTACTTTACCTTCTGAGCAAGGTCATAGAGGTTCGAACAGAGGCATGTAGCTGGTTTCTTCCGGCTGAGACCCGCCATTTTTCTTTAAAGTTGTCCACACAGGAATTGTTCTTTGAAGCTTTGGTGCATGGGGTTGGGAGGGAGGGAAGGATGAATGTTGGGGGTGGGGGAAAAGAAAGGAGCTGACTCAGGGCAGAAGCCATGGGATAAGGAGACCTGTAAGTCCCCAGGCTGGACTTTCATACCCCACCATCCTCACCCCAGAGTATAGGATCCAAATTCCCATGAGACCAGCAGTTGGACGTGTTCCTCTCGAATGAGGAGCTGGCCAGGACTGGAGTCATTCCTTCTTGGATTAGGGCTTGGCTGTTCCCCTTGGCCTTCTCTACTGCGTCCAGGCTGAGAAGGGACCAAAATCTTCTAATTGGTTACTCCCAGGCTGGGTGATGGGATGGTGCCATCCCAGGACACCCGGCAAGTGAGCAGATGGAAGGACGGACGGGGCAGTGACCAGCTCCCCTCTCCCCACAGCCAGCTTTTACATCCCAGACCCCCACGCAAGGCTGACTGACTAGGGAGCATGCAGGGCTCAGGCTGCCTTTGCAAGCCTCTCAGTTCATGGTCCCCACAGGCCCCACCCGCCCTGGGCAGCAGCTGCTTCCGGCCAGACAAGCGGACAATGTGTTGGCGGGTGGCCCGGGGCCAGGACCATCCATCCCCCAGCAACACAGGAAGACGGAGCACAGAAGAGAAGCCACTGTGTCCCGGAGTGAACCCACTGCTCAGGGACTGTGATTTAGAACTTCAGATTCCAGTAGGAGGAGCCTCTCCCGGTAACTGATTCCTCCAGCCATGAACCCATCAGGACCCTGGAATGCCGCCTGGGGGATGGGAAGAGAGTAGAGGGGCGTCAGTGAGTCTTGGATTTGCCCTTTCTTTCTGTTGACAGCCTTGGCTTCAGACCGTGCAAGCCTTCCCTACCACAGTGCCCTTGCCTGGCCATGCTCTCTGTACTTTATCTGGGTCTGTTGAGAGCATCTGTCTATTCCAGTGGCCTCCTATGGTCCACCTTCTTCTCCCTCCCTCTTCCCCTCCCTGACGGAATCCCTTCTGCCCAGGCATCCTTGTCCAAGTGCCCTCTGTCCCTTCTACTGGGCCCTCCCCTTCCCTGTCCCCGCCCACCTGCCTGTCACAGGCACCTCCTGGACGCACATACCACACCTCACAGTGCTTGCTGGTTTGATGGTCTCATCCTTCCAAAACACCTGGAAGGACACAGCCTAGCCAGCTAGATCTTAGCATAAAACCAGTGCGCTTAGTAGATTGTCACAGAGCGCTGACAGATTGCTGAATACGTTGGTTTCAGCAGCTTCCTGAGTGTGCTTGGTTCTCTCTGCCAGGCCAGCCCCTGCCCAGTCGGGTCCATCTCTGCCTTTTCTCCCCCCCCCCCCCGGCTTCTTAAGTGAGCATGCTGGCTACAGGATCTTCCCTCAAACCCACACTACGAACTCTGAGGGAAAGAATGCACCCCACTCTTCTAGCCCTGCAAAGGAGTACAGTGACAAGGCACTTCCACGCACTTGGATGTTATAATAACAATAGCAATGACACAAGAATAACAAAACACAATGGAAAGAAGAGAGGCTAGCAGGGGAGAGGAAGGGAAGCGAACCTCCCATGTGGCTGGAAGCTTAGAAAACGGCCACACTGCCAAGCCCCTCAGAAAGGTCAACATAGAGCCCTACTATGTGACCAGAAAGCCCACTTCCAGACCTAAGTCCCAGAGGAGTGACAGTAGTGGCTGTATCAGACTCCTGAGTACCAGGGCTCGCAGCAGCCAAAGGGGCCTGGGTGAGCCAAATGTCCAGAGACAGTGCGTGGGTGGCCTTCTACACAATCCCTAGGTTGCCACCTGGGGGCTGGGTTGGCCACTGCTGTTCCCCTTCCAGCACCCTGAATCTCAGGGTTAATGACATAACTTGTAGACTCCTCAGCCCCCAGGACTATAGCTTTTAATGGTTATTTGTGGTGATCCGGTCCTGTTCCCAATACATTTCTGTTTGGATCTTCACAGGCTAGCACCAACCTGCTTTCCATAGTCATCCCTAGAGCCCTCAGGTAGGCACCATGCCACAGAGGCAAAGGTCTTGATGGTCACATAGCCTATGGCCTAGCAGCCAGGCCATAGACAGTCCAGAATCTACAATCATTCCCTCTATCTCAGGAGTGTGGACTCCAGCTCCATGGCTAGGCTCCATTGTGTCTATTCCCTGCCGCAGCGCGCCCTCTGGTGGATATATTGAGGGTAGTCAAGCCATAGAAAAGGAATGCAGAACCCGGCAGATTTCCGAAGGACATTTGGAGGGCCACGTGGTAGGGACTGGCCAGGAGCTAGAGCTGCCTGAGGTCGCCGACCTTCCCCATGACCTCCATAGAAAATGTATTCAAGCTGTGGATCTTTCCCATGGACTATGACATGGTGAGGACAGCTTGCAAACTGGGCTCCACAGAAGACATTGCCATCCATCTTATTCTGAAAAGCACCACCACTGTCAACAATCTTCCCCATCACCACCATCATTACCACCATCATCATCACCATCACCACCATCATCTTCACCGTTGCCATCATCACTATCACCACTATCATCTTCATCACCACCATCTTCACCACATCATCTCCATCATTGCCATTATCACCATACTTCTATCACCTCCATCACCACCATCACTACCATCTTAACCATCACTTTCTGTACTGGCTAGTTTTGTGACACAAGCTAGAGTCACTAGAGAGGAGGGAAACTCAACTGAGAAAATGTCTCCCCAAAGGGCTGTAGGCAAACCTGTAGGGCATTTTCTTAACTAGTGATTGATGAGGGCGGGTCAAGCTCATTGTGGGTAGGGCCACCCCTAGGCTGGTGGTCCAGAGTTCTATAAGAATACAGGCTGAGTAAGCCATGAGGAACAAGTTAGCACCCCTCCATGGCCTCTGTATCAGCTCCTGCCTCCAGCTTTCTGCCCTGCTTGAGTTCCTGCCCTCACTGCTGTTGATGATGAACTGTTATATGGAACTGTGAGTGGCATAAACCTTTTCCTCCCCAAGTTTTGGTCACGGTGTTTTATTACAGAAATACTTAGTCAGTAACCCTAACTGAGATGCTGCCATCACCATCATCAACAACTTCACTGCCATCACCATCAGCCCCATCATCACCACCATCACCTTCGTCACCATCATCACCACCTTCACTGCCATCACCATCAGCACCATCATAACTACCATCACCTCCATCATCACCATCACCACCAGCACCACCAGCACCTCTATCACCATCATCACCTTAACGCTTGACAATACTTAGAATCACTTAGGAAACAAACCTGTGGGTATGTTTATAAAGGCATTTACAGAGAGGTTTTACTGAGTAGAAAACCCACCCTGCACGTGCGTGACACAGTTCCGTGGGCTAGAGGTCCAGACTGAATGTGACCAGCCACACATGCTCCTGCTATCACACCTTCCTTTCCGTGATGGGCTATAGCCCTTCTTAAACTGAAGGTTTGAATAAGAATGGCCCCTCATATAGGCCCATATATCTGAATGCTTAATCACCAGAGAGTGGAACTCTTTGAAAGGATTAGAAGGATTAGGAGGTGTGGCCTTGTTTGAGGAAGTGTATCACTGGGGGTGGGCTTTGAGGCTTCGAAAGCCCATGTTAGGCTTAGACTCTCTCTCTCTCTCTCTCTCTTTCTCTCTCTCGGCCTGCAGATCAGGATGAATCTCAGCTACTGCTCCAGCACCTGCCTGCATGCCGCCATCCTTCCCCACCAATGGACTGAACCTCTGAAACTGTAAGCAAGCTCCCAATTAAATGCTTTCTCTTCTAAGAGTTGCGTTGGTCGTGGTGTCCCTGAACAGCAATAGAACAGTGACTAAGACAGAGCTAAAAGGGACCTTTCGCACTTACCTCCTCCACCACATGCTTTCACTGCCAAAATGTTCTTGCCCAAGTACATAGAGACAAGCAAGGACTAGACCCTCTGGATCTATGAGAGCAAAAAAATATTTCTTGCTCTTTTAAGTTTTTTTTTTTTAATTTTGTCACGCTGATGAGAAAAGTAACTAATAAAGCTATCATTACTATCAGCATCACACACCGTCACCATCACATTTCATCACCCTCACACTTCATTAACCATCACTATCACACCTCATCATCGTCATCGTCATCATCATCATCACCATCACACATCACCTTCACACATCCTCACCATGACAAATCATCACCATCATCATATACCCCACACATCACTGCCATCGTTGTCACCTTCCTCCATCATCTCTATCACCATGACTACCACCACCATCACCATCACTGTTGATTGGTCAAGCTGCTCACAAAGAGCAGAACCAGGAAAACATGCACGTGAGTACAAAGGGGACTTACTGGACTGACTTCCGAGAAGGAGCCTGGGTGATGGTTCAAACAATGGCCATCTGTGTTCAGGAGAACCGGGAAACCCACTAGCTGTTCAGCCGGAGAAGCTGGGAGCTTCAGAACCAGAAAAATGGAGGATGCACTGGTTGGCTTCCTCATTTCCTACTAGGATGGCGCTGCCCACACCAGGGCTGTATGCCCTCAGTTGATGCTCCACATAGTAATCATCTCTGGAAACACCTAGAAATGTGCTTTTCTCGTTCCCTGGTATTCCAGTTTCATCTCTGTTGCTGGGAGAAATTATCCTGACAAAAAGCAACTTTATGAGAGATACGCATTACAATGACAGGTCACAGTCCATCGCTGCAGGGGAGTCAAGGGAGCAGGGGCATGAAGCAGCTGCAGACATCACACAGATGAGAGCAGAGAGAATGAATGTGTGCACAATTCTGCGTGCTTAGGCTCCTCTCTACACTTACGTGGGCCAGATCCCTCTCCTGGGGAATGGTGCTACCCACGATGGGCTGGGTCTCCCACATCTGCTAACAATCAAAACATATTGCCTTTACAGCCTCCGTTGCTTCCACCACCTCCACTATTGCCACCAACAATGTCATCCTCACTACTATAATCACTGCCACCAGAGGCCAGCAGAGGCCACGCACAGCACCCTAGCCAGGAAGCCATGCTGTGTCTCCCACATATACTGGGGGCAGGAAGCTCCCTGACTCAACATGAGAGTCAAGCAAGGTATTGTATAGATAGGCACCAACCCCAAGGCTCCCTAGGGGCTTCAGAAGGGCTGATACAGGAGGGGTGTGTGTGAAGAGATGTGTAGACAAGAGCATCAAAGGTTGTTTTGCACATTTGGTAAGGCTCTCAGCGAGGTGCCTCCAGTTCTGTGCAGGGTGCTCTGGACAATGTGCCAAGAAACAAATAATAAAAAGACCCTGGAGATGTCTTCATGGCTTGAGGGAACAAGACTAGGCCCAAGTAGGAGGTGCTGTACTGCCGGGAGCACCATGGAAATATTCAAAGGCTGAGTGGAGGCTGTTCACTAACACTGGGGGGAGTCGGAGACCCATGTTCTCTGTGTTGTCCATACTCTCCACTGGAGAGAGTCACGACCCTGAGAGCCCCTCCCCTCCCCTCCTCCAGCCAGACACATGGTGGACAGTGTGGGCTTCAGGAGTCTGCATCTATGTCTCTTGACTCTAAAACATTCATCAGGAAAGGCCCTAAAGATAGCGGCTTCTGTCAATAGATCTGGTCAATAGATTCATCACTTTGTGGGCTGCAGAGATAGTTTTGTGGTTAAGCACACTGGCTGCCCTTCCAGAGGACCTGAGTTCAATTCCCAACTTCCATATGGCTGCACACTTCTCTTTATGTCTGTAACTAGAGTCCCTGGGGATCAATGGCCTCTTTTGGACTGCATGGGCACTGCAAGAAGATTGTACACAGATATTACATGCAGATAACACACCACATACCATATACACCACACCACACACACACACAAACACACCACACACACACATAACATAACGCACACATACACACGCACCACAGCCCCCATACCTTAAGAAATTATTTGCATTGACTGATAACTCGAAGGCCAGGCAGAGGCACCAGCTCTCCGCACTTTCAGGAGTAAGCTTTACTTGATTGACTTCTACTTCCTGTCCACTAAGGGCCACTCAGGTGCCCTGCGAGCTCTTGCGTGTCACACTTGACTTTTCTTCTGTGCACACGTGTGGCAGTATCGGAGACTGAACTGGGAACCTCATGCACGAGAGGCAAGCGCTCTACCGCTGAGCTACGTAGGGACCCTTATGTATCTGTGTGGTGGGGAAGGCCAGGGTGCCCTGTATGGGAAGAGATGGCTCGAGACAGCGTGGGATGGCTCAGAGTCTAGTCACCTCTGACTAGAGGTGTGTGGGTTGCGGATTCCCATGGCATGGAGGGCAGGGATGGTGGGCATCTGAAGATTCAGCTCCTCAGAGGCCATACTCCACCACCCTCTCCCACTGTGGCGTCCATCCAGAGCCTCCAGAAGGGCCCACTGGCTCCAGAGGAGGGCGATGAGGTCCCATCATCATCCTCTATAGCATCAAACCTCTGTAGAGGACCCGGCCTCCTCTCAGGCAGGGTCACAAAGGGTTTGCCACCATAACAAATCTGGAGGTGTCCTCACAGCCACCATTATTGTCACTTGGGCAGGAGGTAGAGCGATGGCTGTGCCAGAGAAGAACACTCGGTGTGTGCCAGACCCCACCAAGGGCTTTCTGCAACTAACAGTGGAAGAGGCAGGCACGGAGCATGGAAAGGGGAGCTGAGGCTCACTCAAGCCTAGCGCCTCCACCCCCATCTGCAGTGCTGTCCTCAGGAACACCTTCTGCTCTCTGAGCCCAGGAGCTGCTGTTACTGCACTTAGCCTCACAGCAGCGTGGACTTCTGTGTCCCATGAACGAGGTGTCATAGAGAAGAGTGGGTTTGCCCACAGGGTGTGTGCCAAATTAAAATCTAGCTCATGGTGCAAACCATCGCTTGGAGTATGCTGAGCAGGAAGGCAGTTTCCAGGCCAGGATAGGACAGAGTCTCTCCTGACACCTGCATGCTGCTCCTAACGGCCTGAAAGCATCCTCAGGGAAGAACAGGAGCCCTCTGGAGAGGCTGAGGAGCACAAAGTATCCACTTCCTGTGTGCACAATGGCTAGGAAGCAGTTAAGGTAGCCATAGTCTCATGCTGTAACACCCACTGGCCAGTGTGTGCTGGACTCAGCATGTTGGGGTTCAAATTCCTTCTCAGTGATTGTGGAGCCATAGTGAATCCCAGTCCTCCTACTCTTTAAGGCAGTGGCTCTCAACCTGTGGGTGGCAACCCCTTTGCTGGGGGGGGCTTCGAGTGACCCCTTCACAGGGGTCGCATATCAGATATCCTGCACACCACAGATGTTTACATTATGATTTGTAACAGTAGCAAAATTACAGTTATAAAGTAGCAATGAAAATAATTTTATGGTGGCAGGGTGGGGGTGGTCACCCCAACATGAAGAACTGAATTAAAGGGTCGCATCATTAGGAAGGTTGAGAGCTGCTGCTTTAAGGTTCTGTCGTTCATGAGTCTTGTGTGATTGGCACGGAGAATGTCGGGTCCCAGGCTCGAGTACCACTCTGGTCAGCCTGGTGCTGCGGCTCTTGGTGTCCAAGATGAAGAACAAGAACTTATGATTTTTCAGGGCTGGGGATGCCTCAGTTATGTGCCAGGCTTCCTAACACACACAAACCTCTGGGTTCAAACCCCCAGTACGGCATAAACTGTATGTGATGGCTTATGTCTGTCATCCTGGCACCGGAAGACAGAGGCAGAAGGATCAAAAGTTCAAGGCCATCAGCCTGAACTACATGAAACCTTGTGTCAAGAGAGAAAAAAAGAAGCTATGATTTTACATTTAAAAAATATTGTTGTTGTTGTTGTGGTGGGGTGGGGGGTGTAGACATATGTCATGGCATGCATGTTGAAGTCAGAGGAGTTGGTCTTTCCTTCCACTTCTATGTGGGTTCAGAGGATTGAACTCAGGTTGTCTAGCTGGTGCTACAAGCACCTTTTACCTGCTGGAGCCAGCTTGCCAGCCCATCTACAACTTTTAAATCTACCTGGCAAACGGATCACAGCTACCGACTACAAAATGGCCAATCCACCTTCCTTCCAGGGACAGTGACAGGCTCCTGGCTCTGAAATGAACCACTCTTCCCTCCTAGGCCAGCAAATGTGGAGAGGCTGGGAAAGCTGGAACTAGGGGGTCCCTTGACTGCAGAGACACACATGCCAGAAACAAACATGGAGGAAGAAGTGTTAGCACTGGCCCAGGAGCTGAACCCCAACATCTGCAAGGTTCACTGTGCCAGCATTGACGCCAGAACTCAGGGGTAACAGAGGAGGGTGGTGGAACTCTACTCCCTCACTGCTTCCGCAGGGAATTCTGGGTCCCCAGCAAGGATGCCTGAGAAGAGTCACCCACAGGGCTTCCCAGCATCCAGGACCATGACCTCAAGGAAAGTTGTAGGGTACAGAGAAGTAGACATGGCAGGGATTTCCCATCATCCTTTGTAACGGCATGGGTTCATCATGCTCACCTAAAAGGTGACATGTCTCAAACAGGCTTACAGCTTGATGTGGCCATGTGGCCAGAAGTGGAAGACGTTTCAGAGACATTTAGGCGTGAAGAGAGAGCTGGCCCTCCTGCTCACTCAGAGCGCTGTCGGGGAACAGAACTGACAGAATGAATATGCAATGCTAAAGGGATTCATTGGAGTGGCTTGTGTGCAGCAGGGCCTAGCTAGGCCATCAGTGGTCATCTGCAACCTGAGAGGCTGGAAACCTAGGAGGCTGATGAGTCAGCAGGTGCAGTCTGGTGCCTCGAGACTGGAGAACTTCCTGGAGAGCAGCTGGTCTTCAGTTCACATGGGAGGGTCAATGAAGCTGGGTTCCGATGACAGCAAAGGACAATGGCATCAGCAACAGCAGCAAGGTGATGTCCTTGCCCACAGGAAGCAGAGGCGGGCAGGCGGCACTGCCTTTCTTTCTGGCCTCTTCCTATTCGGGCCACTGCCAAAGGTGCTGCTCATCTTGGGGAGGATCTTCTGCCTTCAGTTAATTCTCCCTGGAAATACCCTCCCATACTTAGCCGGAAGCATGCCTCTTAGTTAATTCCATATCCAATCCGATGGAGAAGCAAGATTAACCACACACCTTCTTTGGACCTTACTTCCTCTGACATCCTGGAAGGCAGACGTGATAGCGGAATTCTCTTGTGGTCATTTTTGAACTCTGAGGCGATTAGCGCCATGTTCAGGATGGCAACCGAGTCCTTGGTGATATGTGTGGCCCTTAGACCAGCTCTGGTTTTTATTTATGACTGAATTTCTCTTGCAAGAAATGCTCACTGTTTCAACTTCTGTTGTAAGCTGTGACCTACTCAGAAGTGGCAAAGAACACTGGAGAACAAGGGAGCTTTGAGAGAGCCGGAGATGCGTCCGCTTGGGGAATGGTGTACAGTTTGCCCAAATCAGAGGATACAATGGCTGTCAGGCAGTCAATAAAAGGACTGCAAAGTTCCTACACTACACGCAGGAGCTGGGGCTTTCTACTGGGAGTCAGAAGATAAGAGATGCTGGTGGGAACATGATAAAGAGCAGGGAAAGGTGTCAACAGGGAGTGCCCAGGGCCATGGTGGGGACTGCATCTAAGGAAGATGGCAGGCCTCCCGATACCCTCTAGTGTTGGCGTACTTGTTTTATGCTGCTTTTTTGGGTTCTTATATCTATCACCCTTCTCCACCCCACTCCCTTCCAACACCTTTAACGCTAGGTAGAAGAGACAGAAAGTTAGATGGCGAAAGAGGTGTAGACTGCTAGAGGCTACTTCCTGCTGATTAGGGTCATTGGGTTCCTTGGGACAAGTCTAACCTTCGTCATCAGGATAGCTCCAAATTCTTCTCATCAAACAGCAACCAGGAGCAGCAGGGGGAGCAGCCACTGTCTTTTTCTTCAGAGCATGCCCATCCCTCTCTGAGCTCCACCATTTATACCCTCTCAGAGTCCCCAGAATTAAACTATCTGCAGCTGGCAAAGGTCATGCCCCTGCTAGCACATGATGAAATCGTAGTTAATGGCTGTGGACAAACTGAAACAGCCCCATATCCCACACCTAGGATTAAAACAAAAACATATTCACATAACATAACTTTTTTTTTTTTTTTTTAAGAAACCAAAACTCTCACTACACTCCAGAATCTATTGTTCCTTCCTCCCTGGGTCACCTAATGCTCACTGATCCTAGCCAGTAGCTGAACCTAGGCTCTAGCTCCTAGCCTCCCTTGCAGCTAGGTGTAGCCGAAACCAAGTTGGCATCAGTGGGATGCCAGAGGTGCAAGATATTGCCGCTTTCTTTCTTGGATGTTTGTGCTGCTTTGGCTATGACTAAGCCCTAGCATGAGCCTGGTTATCATGAGTTGTGTGTTGGGCACACACAGTTGACCTGGGTTGCCCACTCCCAAAACACTATAGTTTATAGCTTAGATCACTGGCTTTTAATGGCCAGGGACCCTGCCGACTGACACAGGACATAAGACAACCTCCTACAAAGAACCATCCAGCAAAATGGTGTGGGTTCTGTAAGCAATTCTTCTTGAACAAGCAGCTGTGTGATGTGTGGGTGCCCTCAGGCCTGGACCCATGCAGTCTTTTCCCCGGGTACCAGGCACTCAGGTCTTGACCATCAACCAGTCATTGGATAATAGCGTTTCTAGAGAGTGGACACCGGTTGGGAAGGGATGTCTCCAGTTCTAGGTGGTGGACACCTGTCTGGGAGGTGTGTCTCCAGAATGTTCAGGTTCAACTTCTTTGTTTGTTTGTCCCTGTTTTGGTTTTTTTTGAGACAGGGTTTCTCTGTGTAGCCCTGGCTGTCCTGGAACTCATTCTCTAGATCAGGCTAGCCATGAACTCACAGAGATCCACCTGCCTCTGCCTCCCAAGTGCTGGGACTGAAGGCAGGTGCCACCACCGCCCAGCTTTCAACTTGGTTTCCAGATACAACCCGGGGCCACATGCCAGGGGTGGGGGAGCACAGCCCCCAGAGGGCCAGGCACTGCCAAATCAAGCACCAATCAAGAATATTCCCCGAAGGCTTAACCAGTCCACTGTGATGGAGGCATTTTCTCAAGTGAGATTCCCTCTTCCCAGATGGCTCTAGCTTGTGTCAAGTTGGCAACAGCACAGCAGCCCAGTAGGAGATTAAAAGGGTGTTCTCCAAGAGTGACATGGAAGGCGCTTTTGTTCCTTGGAACACACATACACACAAAACATGGCATGGTTTCCATGGCAGCCATCAACAGCAAGGAGAGAGACAGAAAGGTGGGACTTAGTCACCTTTGCCAAAGAGGAGGAAATCATGGATTGGGGGTATGAGCTGAGCAGCACTGACTTTTAGGAGCAAAGAGCCATGGAAGACACACTCCCCTATCAAAATAGGCCATGCCTGGTGGGCCCTGGGTCCACACACTCAGAGAGAACACTCCATTGCACTGGTCTGCATTATACTAGATGAGAGGCATCCACCCTAGGCCACTGTATCTCAGTTCATGGCAGGTCAGTCTGGACCTGGACCAGGGTTCAGGTCGGCTGTGGCCTGCCTTCTGGGCCTGAGAAACACAGATCATCTGTTTTAAAGGGGCAGCAGGTCTGTGCACAGGGCACCCCCTGGTGGCCACATCCATGCACTGCAGGAGTGCAGGCTCCTGGAGATTATGGTCCCAGCCAGGGCAGGCTCCCTCTCCTGCTCTTGACCTGTCAAGCTCCTGGGCTTGCTCATCATCCCTCAAGAACCAGTACTTCTACCTGTCCATCCCAGTGATGGTGCCCCCACTTCTTCTCTGGGGAGAGTCTCCCCTCCTCTCCCTAGAGGCCCTGCCCTTCACCCGCTAGGGACTGGAGTAGGAGACACACACGAGAGAAGGAGAGAGAGAGAGAGAGAGAGAGAGAGAGAGAGAGAGAGAGAGAGAGCAGGACATCTGTTCAAGCTGTGAGGAGCCAGGAGCTAGAAGGTGACTGAGAACCAGCAGTCACTGAGGCTATGGTCCAGGTTCCTTCCTAACCAGATTTGTTCTCCAGAACCTCCCAGCATTCACATTGGATGCCCCACCTCCACTTAACTGAGGAGTCTGACTCTGGGTAACCCCAGACCTGGCTGGTCAGGCAAGCAAGGGACACTTCATCCAGGGCCTACCTCGGACACCCTTTCCTCTCCCCAGAAACCTTCAGTAGCTCCCCTGTGCCAGAAAACTACTCCCCCTCCTTTCAGCCTAGTGAGCAGTCCATGTTTGGACTGAGTCACCTCTTACCCTGTTCATGCCAGGGGCCATTGCTTACACTGTCTTGGGATTTGGATTTCTGTTTCCTTCTCTGCGTGCCCAAAGCCTCCTACTTTGGCTAAATGTTTACCATGGAGTATGTGGCTTCTAAACATCAGGAGTCCAGCTTGGCATGTCAGGGGGCTGGTATGGGGTGGGTAGGGGCTAGAGGCCTACAGGAGTGGGCCTCTGGGCTAGTCCTGGTGGCAGGCCCGGGACTCTGTTCACTGCTGTGGGAGGACTGAGGCTCCCATGTTCCGTGCTGGTTTCCAGCAGCTTTCAATCCCTAGAGGCCAGGAGCCTTCTCCCCAGGAGGCAGCCCCTCCTCAGGGCCACTCCAGAGGTCAAGCGCCCCTGTCTGTCTCTCCCACAACCCCTCCAACTCTAGCAGCTGAAAACCCTGCTTTTAGAGAGCTCAGGAAATCAGACCCAGCCCCTGAGGGTGAGCTCTGATGGAATCAAACGATTGTGACTTTTAAGTGCACCTGTCTCCCAAGCTACCACAGTCTTGGGCACTGCCGGGAGTAGGGCAGGGCATCTTGAAGGCCTTACCACATCTCCCCCTTTCCTCCTGCCCCCATCCGCCTAAGTCCCTCTGGGCATCACCTAGTTTCTCCCCCCACCAACACCTTTCTACTGAGCTCTGGCCATCCTTAGCGCCCCTTTCCTCCCTAGACTGGGGTTTCCCAGCAGTGGCTGCAGGGGCTTCCCCTCTGCTTCTGCCCCATGAGTGATGCAGCGGCAAGGGTCTAGCTGTGAGAGACGTGGGTGAGAACCCTACTTCCCTGTCTGAGTTTATGGTTTCTGCGGCTATGAAAACACACTATGATCGAAAGCATGACTCGGGGAGGAAAAGATTTATTTGGCTTGGGCATCCCGATCACGTCCAGGGCAGGAACTCAGGTCAGGAACCGAAGCGGAGGTGCGGAGGAACGTTGCTCCCCGTGGCTCCCTCAGCCTGCATCTTTCACCATCTGGGGCCACCTGCGCAGGGTGGCACTGCACGCAGTGAACCGGGCCTTTCCACATCAATAGTGACTCAAGAAAAGGCCCAGGGCCAGCCAGGTGGGGGAAGTTTTCTCAATGGAGGTTCCCTCTTCCAAAAATAACCCTGGCTCCTGTTATATTCTCGGCATAAAACAAGCCAGTATGCTACCCCAGCAATGCGAGCTTCGCCCAGTCCAGCACTCTCTGCTTCTGCCCCTGTGTCTGCAGGAGCTTGGGGGCCCCCAGCTGCTCATCTAGGGCCAGTGTACCCTCAAGGCACTTGGGGCTGGAGCTGCTGGAATTCAGGAAATGCCAGTGACAACGCCACTCACACGGCCCTCACAGGATACCACACAGAAGTAGGGGCAGGGGAGCAGCAACAACCAGGTATGGTGCTGGAGACTGGGGTGTTGAACCTCTCGGTTCAGGGGAACTGGTTCAGGTCCCTCTCTTTCCAACCCAGAACACTGCAGGCCACACATGCCTGCTGCTTCCTGCAAAATCATTTATTCACTCCTTAGTTCACTCAAATAATTACCCAATAGAACAACTTACTCTGTGCCTCCAGGATAGAGCACTAACCAAGATAGATACTGCAATGGTTCCTGTAAAGCTTATATGCTAATGGTATCCAGACAGATAAAACAATGAAATCTGCTGGGGGTCGGTGCCACAGGCCTTTAATCCCAGCACTCAGGAGGCAGAGACAGGCAGATCTCTGTGAATTTGAAGCCAGCCTGGTCTGCAGAGTGAGCTCCAGGACAGCCAACTGATGCTTATATTTTGATGCTAATTACTGGCCCTGGAGATCTGGTCACTGCCCAGATACACCTATTCTTGTTGTGTAAACCTGCCTAAGACATTATTCCTAATTGGTTGATTAAAAGGTCTAAAACCAGGGCAGGGCAGAATGGGGGAGGCATGGCAAGGGCTCCATAGATGGAATGATCTGCCCAGCCCAAGGTGTTTTAAGGCAATTATAAAATCTAACAGGTGTCTGTGTTTTATTTGATTGTGATAGCAGGTTAAATAATACCTCTGAAATAATAATTATAGGGCAAGTAATAAATAACAGTATTTAGCCCAACACCAATTTTATTTACTACAACAGCCAAGGTTACACAGAGAAACCCTGTCTCGAAAGACAACAGCAACAAAAACAATGACATCTTTCTTCGAGAGGAGTAGCTTGTGTCATAACAAAGAATGACAAAAGGGATAGGTGGGGGGGAGGGTGGGGGGGGGGGGGGACACTTTGATGTAGAATACTTAGCTGAGACCAGATAGAAGCAGAGGAAGAAACTGCTGGAAGGAACAGCATGTACAAAGGTCTTAGGGCAGAAACTAGCTTGGAGTGTCAAAGTGACACTAAGGACTTAGATGCCAAAAGAAACAGAGGTGGCCTTCTACTTTTTACTGTCTGCATCCATCTGTTCCTCCATAGTCCATGTCTGTACCTGACCTAGTGTGGACTCTCTAGGCCAGTGGTTCTCAACCTGCGGGGCATGATCTCTTTAGGGGTCGAATGACCTTTTCACAGGGGTCGCCTAAGACCATTGGAAAGCACAGATATTTGCATTATGGTTCACAACAGAAAAAACAAAAACAGTTGCAATGTATGAGTAGCAGTGAGGATAATTTTATGGCTGAGGGTCATGAGGAACTATATTAAAGTGTCACAGCATTAGGAAGGTTCAGAACCACTGCTCTAGGCATTCAGAAACGGAAAGCAAATGACTCCAGAGTGTGGGAATAAGGGGAAGCCTGTTTTGTGGGATCCTGTGAGGACTCAGGGGGCCTGTGCTGTCATGGAGCCCAGTACACAGGGCCTGTCAACTAAATGTGACTTGGTATTACCTTTCATATGCTCCCACTCCCACAGCCCAGGCCTGCGTGACCATTCCCAGGCACTCCTTGCCAGCAACAGAGAGAAATCACTCGGTTGAGGAGGATCCTGGTTTCTTTCCTTTCATTTAGCTTAAAACTATCTGCCAGTCATGGCGGTGCACACCATTAACCCCAGTACTCAAGAGGAAAAGGCAGGGGCAGAGGCAGGCAGATCTCTGTGAATTTGAGGCCATCCTGGTCTACATTGTGAGTTTCAGGGCAGCCAGGGCTATGTAGAGAGACCCTGTCTCCAAAATAAAACAGAACAAACAAACAACAACAAAACGAATCATAATAAAGCCAACCAACCAACCAACCAACAAAAACCTGGGAATGTCCCAGGCAAAGCACCTAGACGTGATCCAATCTCCATAACCCATGCTGGTCCACCTGAGGATGGCATGCTGCGCCCTCCCATAACAAACTCATTTGTGATTCCACCCACACATCCATGTGTCTATCGATCCACATACTCATTATCCGTCAGTTCATTCATTCATCCATTCACCCATACATTTCTCAGTCCATACAGTCCTGCAGTCACCCACCCACACACCTACCCATTCATTCATCCATCATGTACACATCCATCTATGTCTCACCTACCTATCCATCCATGTATGATTTCATCCATCTGTGCACGTACCCATACATGCATCCCTCTACCCACCTACTCATCCATCCACCTGCCCACACCCATCTGTGCTAGCTAGTTTCATGCCAGGTTGGCACAAGCTAGAGTCCTTTGAGAAGAAATTTCAATTGAGAAAACGCCCTTACCAGATTGGCCTGTGGGGCATCTTCTTGATTGATGACTATAAAGAACCCAGCTCACTGGGTTCTACTTCAGTTCCTGAATCCAGGTTCCTGCCTTGAATTCCTGCCCCAGCTTCCTTTGATGATGAACTGTGCTGTGAAACTATAAGCTGAAATAAATCCTTTGCTCCTCAATTTGCTTTTGGTTATGGTGTTTCATCACAGCAATAGAAACCCTAACTAAGACAGAATTGGTACCAGGAGTGGGGTCCTGATGACCATGTTGTTTTGGAAAGGATTATAGAGGTGTTTGGAACTTTGGGCTGGACAAGCCGTTGAGTGCTCAGAGCTTAACTGGATGGGGTGGGAACTCGGAATATACTGCCGAGAGCAGGTCAGACAATGGAAGCCTGGCTCAGGAACTTTCATAGGGAAGGGAAGACCCTACCAAGGCCATTTATGTGAAACCTTTGCTCTGCTGGGACATTTGATACTGGTTAGTTGGAGCTGGAGAATCAGTAATTAAGAGACCAGCATCACTGAGGACGAATCTTCGGTGAAATGTTTCCTCAGGGTCAGTACACAGAAGCTGTGGTCCAGAGGGGGCTAAAGCTCTACTTTGTACTGGCAGCTGAACTCGATATGTAAGAGGCTCCCAAAGGGTACTGGCTTTGAAGGGGCTTGGACCACAAGAGACCATGAAAGGCCATACATTCATCCATCTATGCATACATCCGTAGATGAATCCGTCTACCCAACTATTCACTCATGCACGCATGCCTCAATTGAAGCAAAGCCCCCAGGATTGAAGGGGTCATAGAGAGAAGCTGAGGCTTCACATCATGCAATAATCTATCAGTGAAGGTGCAGCCCGGTTGCAGAGGAGACCCCCCCCCCCAGCAATTTGGAGATCCATTCGAGGACCTCCAAGGATAGCAACAGCTGTGGAGGGGGGCCGGTCTGGGTTTAGGACACAAGCTGTGTGTGCTGTGGACGGCAGTGCCATGGATCCGCTGGCCTCTAGAGGCCGGAGAATCATGAGTGCTCTCAGATGTGAGACACTCTCTACACTGTTGGGCTTTGGTTATACTTTGATTTGATTGTGACTGTGCCCTGGTTCCTCCCTCTTGGAGTAAGAAAGTATTTAGCTTGGGTTTTGATTTTCCAGGAGACCACAGCTATGAGACCTTGAATATTTTAGAGAAACTTTGGAATTTTAGAGATACTTTAAATATTTTAGAGAGACTTTGAACTTTTTTTAAAAAAATCTTTTAAAATGTTATTTACCTTTATTTTATGTGCACTGGTCTGCATGTGTGTCTATCTGGCAGATATTAGAGTGATGGACAGTTGTGGGCGCTGAGATTTGAACCTGGGTCCTCTAGGAAGAACATTAAGTCCCATTAACGGCTGAGCCATCTCTCCAGCCCTAAGACTTTGAACTTTTGAAGAGTCCTTAGGTATTTTAAAGATACTAAACTTGTGTTTGAATTTTTAAGGAATGTGGGACTTTTCAAAATTGGAATGTTTGCCAGGCATGGTGGTGTACTCCTTTAATCCCAGTACTCAGGACGCAAAGGCAGGCAGATCTCTGTGAGTTCAAGGCCAGCCATAGCTACATAGAGAGACCCTGTCTAAAAAAATAAAAATAAAAACAAAGTTAGAATGTTTTATATTGTGATGATAGAGGCATCTGAGAGACAAATGAGAAAGGAAAAGTTCTAGCTCCTCAGTGCTGTGTTTGTGTGTCAAGATCATAAGCACCAACCGTGCTGGCCTATTTTATGTCAACTTGACACAAGTCGGACTCATTTCGGAAGAGAGAACCTCAATTAAGAAAATGCCCCACCCACCAGATTGGCCTATGGGCAAGATGATGGGGCCCTTTCCTGATTGATGATTGCTGTTGAAGAACCTAGCTCACTGTGGGCAGGGTCTGTACATTCCTGGGATGGTGGGCCTGGGTGCTTATAGGAGAACGGGCTGAGCAAACCATGAGGAGTAGGTCCATAAGAAGCATTCCTTCGGGACTTCCCTCCAAGCTCCTGACGTGAATTCCTGCTCTGATTTCCTTCGATGACTGACTGTGATATGGTGCCATACTGAAATAAAACCTTGCCGAGGTTGTTTTTGGTGATGATGATGGGGTTTATCACAATAAAAAGCCCCATGTAAGACACCATCTACATACACAGCCATCCATCTATGGATGTAGGCATCCATCACTCCCACCCACCTACCCATACACCCATGTGTCCATCCATCCGCCTACCTATCAATCCATTCATCCACGCATTCCTCACTCACCTACTCCTGCACCATCTACCTGAATACCCATTCAGATACGGATCCAAAATGTTTGCTCATTGTGGAGTGTACACATCAGAAAAACACCTCGGAGTATAGGAATGACGGTGGTGGCGACGACGATGATGATGACAACTCCCAGGCTGAAGAAGTTGAAAATTTTACCAGAAGTCACACAGACCTTAAAAGATAGCCGAGCCTGGCCGAATCCGCGGATAACCAGGCCCTCAAGCTGACCTGGCCCTGTCTTCTTCGTACCAATCCCATTCAAACTTTATGGAGAGAAGCCTCCCCACTAGAAGCAGGTCCACGCCTGGTTCCACAGACATATGTGGGGGCCCTTGGGGCCAAGTTTTATCCAACTGCAAGGTCAAATGGTGGGTAGGAGCCCATCTGTGATCATGGGTCCCCTTGGATGCCTGCGTGGTGCCGCTTTCCACCTGCTGCCGGCAGGGGGCAGCACGACCCTGTGCCGCAGACCAGACAAGCTATGTTAGGCAACTCTGCATTCTGTTTCGGGGAAACAGGCATAGAAGCAGGTCGGGTCCCCTATTCCAACAGAAGCACCCGTTTTTCTCGGGCAGGAGAATCCCAGGGCCAGCCCTATCTTGGGCCTCCAGGTCTGACAGGGCTGGAGGTGGGGGTAGGAATCCTAAGACCACCCCCCGGGGGGGGGGCACGTGGGTGCTCTCATTATTCCAGTCCCGCCGTAGCCACAGACATCTTTAGTCTCACTAACCGTTACCCCACGACTGAGGCTGTTGGTGGTGACCGGTGGAGTGGTCTCCAAACTCCCGGGCAAGGTGAGGAACTCCTCAACATCTCAAGTCCATCCCTGGCTGCCAGCGTCGCTCCCTGTCGCCGCGGAGCGGCAGCATCCGCCTGCCAAGCTCCCGGCTGTTCTGCTTGCTCCCGCCACCAGGCCCAGCTCAGCTCCCTGCCCACCAAGCTGTGCAAACGTTCAGAGTTCTTGGTTTCAGGGGACAGAGGTGTGGGACTGCTACTACCGTTTGACACCTGTACCCTTGCGAGGTCCAGAGTCTCCTTTCTACGGAGTCCTCCAACCCAAAACGTTCTGCGCAGCTGCACCTGTCCTCTGAACCTGGGGCCCAGCAGCGGCTCTCTCTCGGGTCATGGCAAAAGTTCACAGGATTTGGAGAGATTAGGAGGGGATTAGGGGCAGGGAAGGTAGCTCCTGAGCTTGAAGTTCCTGGACGAGCTGGGCTAGGTAGGCCTGAGGACAGCAACCCCACGCCCCTCCTCATTTCCACACCAGGCGACTGGGTATTGGGTAGTCCTTAAGATGGAGCGTTCTCTGAGTCCGTTCCCTTGTCATAATAGTTCCATTTGATATTGTCCGGGGACGAAGACGCTCGAAAACCTGTCTTGTGCCCCTCCCCCCACCATGGGTCTGGGCTAGGACAAACCTATCTATGGCAGGCAAGGTTCCTGGCATCCACTTGTCCGGGATAGAATCGAGCCAGGCCCACACAGGGACATGCCAGGCACCAACTTCCCACTCTCGCTGCTCAACTTGAGTCAGCTCCGAGACCCGCATGGGACAGCCCTGCAGAGTGGAACAGGGAATCCCCAGGCTGGGACTCTCCGGGGACCCCCTTCTGACACCCCTCGTTAAATCTCCGCCGTGGTGCCACTCCCAAAGGTGGGCAAGCTGCTGTGTGTGCCGGTCTCTAAGTCCCGCGCCCTGCTCGCGCTCTGCAGTGCCAGGGGCTGGGCCGATCTTCTACCAAGTTTTCAGGGCGAGCAGGGATGCCCGATCCGGGGGTGTGGTCCCCGGAGCCCCCAAGTGGGCAATGCCCACGGAAAGGGTGTCTGCACTTGGAAAAGAGATGGTGGTGGGTGGTCCATCCCCCTTCGACTAGAAACTGGAAACCAAGCGACCACCAGGCCCCCCTCGTCCTCTCCCCCCACCCTCCCTGGCTCTGAGGAGCGCAGGTGTCTCTTCGGAGCCGCACCCTCTCTCCTCCCTCCCCCCTCCCCACGCAGTCCTGGGAGGGCGATCGGAAGGGAGCTGGCCTGGGGAGTGGGGCGGGGGGGGGACGCGGGGTTAGATGCGTTCGTGTGTCACGGGGGAGGGAGGAGAAAAGGGAGGGGAGAGGCAGGGAGCGCGCGCGAGCGCGAGAGAGAGCGCGCTGCGAGAGAGCGAGCGTGCGAGCGAGGAGGGCGGGCGGGAGGCGGATCCTCCTACCTGGGGCGCGCTCGCCTGCTCGCGGCGGCTCCCTTGCCCGGGCCGCGAGTCACCTGGGGAGGCGGACAAGTGCGGACACATTGGCCGCCGCGGCGCACCGCGAGGCGCGCACGGCCCCAGGCGGCTGAGCCCGGGCGGAGGCAGCTCCCGCCCACCCAACCCGCCCGCTGCGCCCAGCCCCGGCCTGCGCTCACCGAGTCCCCCACGGTCACTCGGCTGGGCTCCGAGGTCGCGCTTCCCGGCTCGGGTCACTCCCCGCCCTCCTCCCCACCTCCCGGGCGCACGCGGCGGCTGCGGCGCCCCGGGCTCACCATGGTGGCAACGCGTGCCGGGTGCCCGCGCGTCGCCCGCCGCCCGAGCCGGAGCGCCGGCTGAGCGTGGTTCTCCCGCTGCACCCCACCCCCGGCCCCTGCCCCGGCCCGGCCCCTGCCCGCCCGCGCGTCCCCTCCGGCCGCAGCTGTCTATGGCGGAGCCCCCCTCCCTGGATCATGCACAGAAACTTTCGAAAGTGGATCTTTTACGTGTTTCTCTGCTTTGGCGTCCTCTACGTGAAGCTCGGGTGAGTATTCCTGAGGGGGACGACGGGGGAGGCAGAAGGGGAGCCCCCAGCCTCGGGAGCCCCCTCCAGCGGACCTGGAGACCCGAGTTGGGGGGGAGGACGTTTCTTGGAGCGGCCGGGCTGGCCGGTGTGGCCGGCCCTCGTCCTGGCCTCGCGGAGACTTATCCGAGCCCCCCGGAACCAGAGCTCCCCCGGAGGGGCGCTGAGCCCGGGACGCGGCAGGGGCAGCGCGGCCCGGGGACGGCGGCAGCGGGGCTCGCGGGTAGCGGGGCGAGCGTGCCGGGCGCGTCCTTTCACCTGTTTGGGCTCCAGGCCCCGGGGGTGGGACGCGCCTTCCCTCCCCCGGGCTGCGCTGGGCGCCGAGCCCGGACGGAGCGCTCTCGCCTCCCGGAGGGCGCGCCGGGCCGGGGCCGGGGGGTGGGGTGGAGTGGGGTGGGGGACACATCCCGGGCAGGGGAGATCGGGGCGCGCACCCTCCGCGAGCGCACGGGCCCCCACACCCGCCGCGGCCCCTGCGTCTCTATCCATCACCCGGACATGTTGAAATTACCTTGACAACTCGTCCGGCTGGCTCGGGATGGGCCCCGGGGGCTGGCGCAGCAGCCTCGGGCTCCGGCCGGAGCCCGCGCCCCCGCCCGCCTGCCCACCCGCCCTCTCGGGGCCCTGCGCCCGGCCCCCTCTTGCCGCGCTCCCCCTGGCGCAGCCGGGCGGGCGGGCGGGCTCCGGGAGGGCCGCGCTCGCTGCTCGCCGCCGCCGCCGCCGCCGTAGCTGCTCCGAGTCGTATTTCCACATTCCTGAACCCAGCCGAGTCCTTACCTGTTGAGCCGCGATCTCCTTTAGACGGAATCTGTCTCGGCCTCCCCGGGTTGGGGGGTGGAGGGGCAGTGTGACCGAACCGAGCGCGGGGCACCTAGCGGGGTGTTAGTCGCTCTTGGCGGGCCTGGCCCGGACCAGCCCCCACCCACCCCCCGCCCCGAGCACCTGCGGGCATCTGCGCCCTCCGCGGCCCCGCGCTCCTACTGTGTGCCGCCTGGCACTTGGAGGCTAGCCTCCTCTTGGCCCTCGGGAGGCCAGTGACCAGACCTGTAGGAGGGGCGGGTTCCGGTACCTGGGAGACCGGCTTCCCAGGCGAGAGGTGGAAACAGCAGCACCCTTCCCCAGCCCTGTGCACCCTCCGCCATCTTACAGGTGAAGAAATTGAGGCCCAGAGAGGGGCAGGGACCAAGCTCGGTGGCCTTGGAGGCAGGGTTGGAAGTCCCGTCCTAGCCTTGTTCCCGCAAACCTGGGCGGAAGTGTCTGCGGCTGCTGGTGGCTGTGTTTATTGTAGGTTTGTGTGGGTAGGTTGTGTCCCTGCGTGTTTGTTTATGAAGGTGAGGGATGCCGGCTTTGAGCCTGCTGGGGGGTGGGGGTGGAGTGGGCAGGCCACGGCTTCCCGGACTCTCAGCAGCCCGCAAGGATTCTCCTGGGCCTGCGAAGGGATCCACAGCCCTTTGGGGAAAGGCTCCAGGCTGGTTCCAGCTACCTGGCTCTGGCACGGAGGCCTCTGAATTGGGTGCTTGACTCCACCGGCTCTGGCTTCCACCGCTGACCATTCTTTGTAGCACCGGTTCTTCAACAAGAGGCCTCAGCAGAGGCTTCCTATCAGCAAATGGGAAAGGGTGTCAGCAGATGGGCCTGGATTCCCGAGGTTGGGGACTCTCTGGAGTGGCTCCTGCGGTTCATCTCTGTAGCTCTTCTTTCGCCTTATGGGAGTAGGATTTGGGCTGTCTGTTCTGACCAGCATGGTGGTCAGTGTTGACTAAAGAATGGGTGGGTGAGACCCCGCGGGTCTCTTCTAGCCTAGCCTGGGTTCCTAGACGCCTGTGACCACTACCTCCTAGGACTGAGGAGGCTTTCCTCTGTCCGGGAGCCCCAAGGGAGAACTCTTCTCCCTCCAGAAACTGCTACCTACTTCTGAGTTAAAAAAAAAAAAAAAAAAAAAAAAAAAAAAAAAAAAAATCCAAAGACCAAGTTGAATGACAGCCAGGGAAGCCAGAGACTCACCCTGGAACCTGTAAAAGGGAGGCTTGGGCCTCTTTGTAATCTCTCTCTCTTCCTCCCTCTTTCCCTCCCTCCGTGTGTGTGTGTGTGTGTGTGTGTGTGTGTGTGTGTGTGTGTTCCAACAGGTGAGCAGGAAAGGTAGCCCGGCCTTCCCATGTGACCTAAAGGGATAGGTGGTGTGGGGGAGACCTCTTTGAAGGAGGCATCCCACACCCCTTCTGGCAGGTGCGTTAGTGACCTCTTACCCTGGAGCTGCCTCTCCCCCTCATCTGAAGACAGTAGCGATGCTGGTATCCCCCTTGGGGCTGCGGAGGGGTTGGTTCTGATGGCTCTCACCGTGACCTTAAGTGATGGTGGTGAAATACGGTGGCACCCGCCACTGAAGCCTTTCGTATCACCAAGGATCATGAGATCAAAGGTGTGAGAGCCGTTCTGGGGACCCCTCCGGATAGTTTATTTCGGGGAGGGGGTATTTTGTGATGGAGGCCCCTGAACCGGCCTCTGCTGAACATTTCCGTATGCACAACGGGGACTCCAGAAATCCCACAGGCACGCCTCACAAGCAAGCAAGAGCCAGGCAGGATTCAGCCCTTACAGCCCCAGACGGTAGGTTAGTGCCTAATCTAAGGTCCCTGAGGATGGAACTGACCTACTGGAGGAGGCCAAGGTGGGGTAGGAAGCAGCCAAGGTCATTGAGGTACCAGGACCAGCCCTGCCCTAGACTTGTTCCTGCTTTTGTTGTTAGGAGAGGAGGATGGGGGGGGGGGGATGGAGCAGGACAGGGAGGTCTGAAGGTAAGGGAGGTTCCCGACTCCTGGGTATCCAGGAATCTCCATGCCAAGCCCAGGAGCCAGGGGTCCGCTCACAGAAGCAAGGCTGTACACACACACAGTGTCCCCTTTCCTGCTGTCCCCCTGCTCTGAGATTTCCCCCAGCGGACACACACCTCCATAGAAGGACATTCCAATAAAGCCAGGCTCAGCAGAAAGAGGAGATGGGCCCCCAAATCTGTTTCTAGATCCCCAAAAACATTTACTAGAAAGGGGAGGAGTTCTTTAGAAGACTCTCTCCTTGTACCCGCTCCTCAATGAAAAGGACAGGATTAGAGACGAAGAAGCCAGAAGTGAGGGGCCGCGTGTGATGAGACCAGCAACTGGGGGGCTTCCCTGCCGCCTCTCCCAAGAGGTGCATGAAGTGGGTGGTGCGGGCACCAGACAATAGACCCAGAACAGAGCTGGCCCAGGTGCAGTGAGGGCGACCCACAGCCAGCCATCCCTAAGCAGACTGCACGCAGTCAGAGGGACAACACACACAGGGCATCTGGGCACACACACCTGCGGGCTCCCCTGCCGCCCGTGCTCTGGCAGGAACATGCAAGCTCATGCACGCACACATGAGCACACGCTTGCTGAGCACAGCCCCTAAGTGGCGCACACACCTCCGCGCGGTGCTGCTCCCGTAGATGCTCTCAGCAGCGGCGTTTCTCGCCAAAGGTTGTGGCTAGGGTATCCTGGCCAAGGCAACTTGGGCAAAGCCTGGGGGCGGCACCCGCTGTACACTCCGGTCAACCTCCCCTTTAAAAAAAACCCGCCCGCGGAGGAGGCGGATGTAGGGGCGGCCTGTCCAATGGCAGCTGCGCGCTTCGGGAGACTTGGAGACTTGAGCCAGAGTGAGCAACAGAGCCGGTTCGCACCGACAGACGGACAGAGGACCAGACAGACGCTAAGGCGCGCCCACTGTCCCCCGCCGGGCCCCCGCCCCGAACTCCAGCCCCAGCGCCCGCTGCTGCCCCCCGATACAGCATGATGCGCGCTCCTGGCGACGAGACACGGGCGACCACTGTCCCCCGGCCCCCGAGCCCTGGCCCCTAGCGCCCAGCGCTCCTGCCCTACACCAGGGAGGGCCGCGGAGACCCCAGCCTCGGTTGGCGCGGGAACCCTGCGGGTGGGGCCTGCCCAGCCCAGCCTGGCGCGCCGGCCCACCATGCTCCTCCTGTCGCCGCGCAGCGCGCTGGTCTCCGTCTATTGCCCGCAGATCTTTCTCCTTCTGTCCAGCGGCAGCTACCTGTGAGTGCCGCGGGGGGCGGGAGGGGCGGGCGGGCGGGAGCCCCTGAACACTACTGCTGGAGGAGGGAGGGAGGGGCGGATGGCAGATGGTCCCGGATGGGGCGCTGGGTGCCAAACGCGCACAGAAACTGGGGGTGGGGGAGTGTGTTCGGGTCATTTTGCTGGCTTATGCCGCTGAGGTAGATCACCTGGGGGGACGGCTGTGGCAACGGGAAATTTTAGCTTAAGGGTCAGAGAGAAGGTGGCCGGAGAGGTGATCCCACGGTCCTTGCGTATTACGCTACGTGCAAGGGGCGCGAGGGCCGTTGCTAGCCAGTCGCGTCCTGGACCGGCGGGAGACCCTCTTCTTAGGCTCTCTTAACCTACGGGGCTCGCACGGCCCCGTGCCACGCTCTGGAGAGCTACGTGCACCCATCCGCTTCCCCGCGCAGACACCGGCAGGCACGTGCATGCTGCGCCCCCACCAGACAGCGCGCCCAGGCTGTCCCCCGAAGTCTCCGTGGCCCCTTGCGCCGTTCTGCCGCGCCGGTCGGCCTTGACCTCTGCGCTCCGCCAGACGCCTTGCCAAGAGGCAAGGAGGGCGCGCGCTGTGCGCTCAGGTCGCCGAGCGCCCAGGTAATCAAGGCCCGGGGAGTGCGCGGAGCCCGGCGCGCGCTGAGCGAGGGGTAGGGCAGCGTTCACCAGGCTCAGGGAAGCTCGGGGTAGGGCCCAAGTCGGGCCCTGTGAGCCGAGGGGGCGCGTCCGCACAGCAGTGGCTTCGCCCGGTTCCTAATGGGACGCATATGCTCTGGCCTCCGATTTAAAAAGAAGTTTGATTTATGGAACCGCCGTTTGGGGGAATTGAAGCTGGATGCTACTGATTAAACCTCAGAGCCAGCGATCTCTCTCTCTCTCTCTCTCTCTCTCTCTCTCTCTCTCTCTCTCTTTCTCTCTCTCTCTCTCCTCCCCTCCCCCGCCCCCTCCTTAACACGCGGGCCACGTCCGGGGTCGCCTAACGCGGCCAGAGGCGGCAGCCTCCTTCCCGCTCCCTGCACCCACCCCCTTCCCGCCCCGCGGCCACAGTCCTGATAAATTGCCCCGCCCCCACCCCTTTTAATAAAGACGCGGCCAATTTCTCCTCCAGCTCCTAGGAAATTACTATCCTACCAGTTTTCCTTCTATAAATAGTCGCGCATCTTGAAACAAAAGTTCGCAACCGCAGCCAGATGCTGCGAGGCCCGCGGTTTCCCCGGCTGTGGAACATAATTACAAGGTCCGGGCAGAGGGAGCGCTCCAGGCCCGGCGGGCAGCCCTGGCTGCGGAGGCATCGCCTGGGGTGGGGAGTAGCAGGCCGCCCAGGGCAGGGCGCAGGGCCCGTGGGCACCGCCTGATCGGTGGGGACCTGGCCAAAGGGAATCCTGCTTCCGTTGTCCTTGCCTGAAATGGATCAGTCATCAGGGCCTTGGACTTCAAGGCTCCTGCCGGGTTCTGGAGCCCCTGGGGGCGTCCCCTTCCCCAGATCCTGGCATCTGAAGAGCCAGCAGTTCCTCTGCCTGAGAAATCATTTGGGGAAGCTAGCAGCTGAGGTTTGGTGTTCCTGGGGAGGTGTCCAGGGGAGGAGGCCAGGAGTTGGGTCTGAGAGGAGAGGACTGCAGAACTGGTTTTGTCCCACAGCAACTGCAGGGGGCTCTCCGGGAGATAGCAGCCTGAGGCCCTCCTGAAGGGCCCACTCCGGCTTGGCGGGTGACCTCCACCCTCTGTGCCCACATAGGTTTGTCCCTGACTCTACTGCCAACTCTGGGAGATGAAATTCTTTCAAGGAAGCAGCCTTTAAAGTCTGTCCAGGCCAGTGCTGGGGCCAACGTGGGTGGTGGTAGCTGGGGGGCAGCGAGGGGAAACCAGGTCCCTTCCTCTTCACTGATCCTGCCTGGTTCAGCCTTGGCCCTGGGAGGGAGAAAGGGCTAATGCTTGCAATGCTGGGTTTTCCTCACCTTGATGGGTGTTGCAGAGTCGGCTGTATAAGATGCATGAGAGGGAGGGGCCTGTAAAATTACAATGGAACCATGGCGAGTACATGGGGGGGGGGGGTGTCCAGACACCCCCGTGGCAGAACTTGGCTAGCTGGCCAACGTAGAAGAGCTCTGCTGACTGTAGAGGTAGTAGGGGCCAGGGTGACACCCCACCCCACCCACCCCAGCACTGCAGGAATATCCCAGAGGGTGTCACAGCAAGGAGGGGCCCCGAGTGGAGGCTGTGTTCCGTTTCAGAGAACTTTCCAGAGTCTGGAAAGTTCTGGGTCCCATTGCTAGATCACAGACACTGGCCAACAGTTGATCCTGCCCCTTTCAGCTGGGCTGTTCTCCCAGCTCCCCATGCCAGGTTATCATCAGAACACAGTGAATCCCAGACACATGCCTGGGCCTCTGCCGCTGATCGTGTTGGACGGGTGTGCTGGCCTGAAAGGGCCCTGAGCCTCCATCAGTCTTCAAGTTGTGATCCAGCTGTGAGAGGCTGCTCTGGTCACCTCTACCCCTGTGTCGCAGAGTGGGGGCCCAGTGGGGTCTCAGCAAGGGACCAAGGGAAGGCAAATGGGGGCTGAGGTCACCAGAAGGGTTTGTAGTGCTGGGTCAGCTGGTAGGAGGGCCTGGCCCAATCCTGGAGCCAGAACCAGTCTGGGCTACTGTAAGGGCAGGTCCCTTCCGTTCTTGGCCTCCCTGTCCTAGATGTGGTAGTTGGCTGTGATGCCCCCCCCCCCCCCCGTGTCTTCCGGTAGAGCCTGTCATGGTAACCGCCTGCTCTGGGGAGCTGGGTGAGTCATGGGTGACAGGATGGTTACTCACCGACCACCTGGCTTGGGGGTGCAGAGAGTGCTCACCACTGTCTTCCCCAGGCCCAGTCAGGCCTCTTCCTGGCTCCTGCTGTGGCTTTGCCGGTGGTGCTGACCACAATCCTAAAAGCCCTGTGGGCATGACCCTTGGTGAGCTGGGCGCTGAATCAGGCCGCTCCTGTGGCATCAAGGTCCAGGAGGGCAGTGTGGGTCACAGGACTTCAACATGGACAGGTCACCTGGAGGGTGGTGTCCGTCTGGACCTCAGTCTCCTCACCGGTCACAGAGCAAAGAAGACTCAGGTCAGGCCTAGGGTATCTCTGGGTTTGAAAGTATGAGACAACCCACAGAATATTGGTACCACAGGGTTAAGGCTGGGACACCTGAGGACAGCTTAACGCCTAGGAAACCTTCTATCTGGAGCCCCTGTGACCATGGCAAACTACCCCAAACCCACTGTTGTATGGCTCGCCAGCTGAGAGGGGAGCAAGGTATATTCTGGAATGGGCTTTTCCCAGCCCTTGTATGTGCAGGGTGCTTTGTCTCTCTCTGGGCTTTGATTGTACAGGGGGATTGGGGGTGATGGAACTGGAGGGTGGAACCCTTTCTAACCTGGTTTCCTTGGAGTCCTGGAGCCCAAGAGGCATGCCAAACCTTGGTTCTCATCCTTACGCTACCTCTTCCTGTGTGGCTGTATCCTAACCCTAGCTCACTCCTCTCTGCTCAGGGAGAATCTGTGGAGGTCACACAAACCTCACAGGGTGACCTGGACCAGATTTAGAGCCAGTGCTCAGTTTAGATCCTGCTGTTAGGGACAGTTCAGGAGACAGGTGGCTCTTGGGTAGCAGGAGCAGGGGAACTGGCTGTTAGTGATTCAGAGGGAGGGGCCAGATTGGGCAGTCACTCAGGGAAGAATAGAGGGTTCCTTGAGTGTCTCAGGGGGCTTCCTGCAGGTGGATCCAACTGGAATTTTAAAGGATGGAGGCGTTTTGGCCGAACTAAACAAGCTCACAACAGAAGGACTCCTGAGTGGGAGAACGTGGCTGTTAAACACATCCACCTAGGGGTCCCCATGGAGAGACAGACACAGTCCTGGGGTCCTAGAGATGACGACACCCAGACCCCAGCTCATCATCTTGTCCTCCTGGCACTAGCTTCCACATGGCTCTCTCCCTGTGGTGATCCATCCCAGAGGAGGGAAGTGGCCACAGCCAGTGGTCACAAATGCAGCGAGGCAGGTGAACCCAGTGAAGGGAGACGTGGCTGCCTCTGGTTCTCTGCCCTCATGCTCTCCCACTAGGCCTCCAAGCCATGGGCTGCCCGGGGTGGGGGGGCAGACCCTAGGAAGACCAGAGTTAAATTGCTGTAGGTGCCCGATGGACATGGATGCCCTGCTGGGGTTTGAGCCAGTATTCTGGGCATGATGGTAACAGGAGGGCTGGGATGGAAACTAGTATTTTGGACCCAGGCTCCCTGTGAGCAGAGGGTCAAAGGGGAGTGTGCAGATCAGGGCCTCTCTGTGCAGCCTATAGCCAACCCACTAACCTCTGCGTCTCCCGGGCAGGTGGAACAGCTACAGCAGGCTCCCTGGAGGCCTCCATTTTGCACAGTCCTGAGTCCGGCTGGGATAAGGCTCAGCTCCCCTCCCAAGGGGACAAGAGGCTGGCGCCCTCCCTTGTCAGATGAAACCCCGGCCCAGGGCTCCCTCAGCCTGATGAAAGGGTCATTGTGTAATACAGGCCGCCCGCTGGCCAAGGACAAAACGGCCGTTTGTCCTCCCTCCTTGGTGTGGGGCTGGGGGCCTCCCCTCAGGCTGGCCGGTGGGTGGGGGTGGGTACAGGTGCGCTCCAGGCTCCCTCTCCTCCTTGTCTTCCAGCTCAGCCTGCCCCTCCCCCAGTCCCCGTACCCACCCCGGGTCACCTTGCCCTTGAGTGTGGGTCCCCAAGCTTGGGCCAGCTTTACAGCTGTCTGGGAGACAGCGAGCTTCCTGGCCCTGGGGGCATCCAAGCAGATGTAAGCATGAGACCAGGAATTCCGAAGAAGGGCTCTGCTGGACCAGGGAATCCAGCGCCCTGGGCAGTCCATGTAAGCAGCCAGGTGTGTGGTTGAGGCTACTGTATTGGCTCAGATGTGCTGCAGCCATGGCTGAGACTGGGAGTGGAAGATGCTAAAGGGCAGAGAACCCCCAAGTGGCCATGGCAGCTCTCTTAGTTAGGTTTTATATTGCTACGATAAACACCATAACCCCCCCCCAAAAAAAAAACCAAACAACTTGGGGAGGCAAGGGTTTATTTGGATTGTATATCTCAGGGCAGCCCATTGAAGAAAACCAAGGCAAGGACCTGCACTCAGGAATGGAAGCAGAGGCCATGGAGGGGAGCTGCTTACTGCCGTGCTCAGCCTGCTTTCTTATAGCACCCAGGACCACCAGCCCAGCGGTGGCACCAGGAACCACTTCCTGGGGCGTGGGGTTCTCCCTCATCAATCCCAAATCAAGGCAAGCCTACAAGCCTACAAGCCAGTCTGATGGAGGCATTTTCTCAGTCTTTACTGATTCCCTTTTCTCAGGTGATCCTAGCCTGTATCAAGTTGACATAAAAACTAGCCGGTATAGTACAAAAACTACAGTACAGCTTTCGGTTGTAAAGCCTTCCAAGGGCTGGAGCATGGATGGAGAAAAGCTAGAACCTCTGGGAGTGCCATCAATTGATACGTTAGGACTTCCATCACCTGCCAGAACCTTTTCCCATAGGGCTTCCTGATCCACCCCTTTTTGTGCTCAAAAGTCCTACCACCAAGCTCAGGTATAGCTGCCACCTGTGGTCAGGTCCCTGGAAGGAAGAACACAGGTGGGATTTCAGATTACCTCCAGCAGGAGACCCCTGGCTGTAACACAGATTTTAAGAGCCCCGGTTGGGTTTGGGCTTTGTGTTGCACACCTGTTATCCTAGCACTCAAAGCTGAGGCAGGAGGATCACGCTTTTAAAGCCGACCTGGGTTTCATACTGAGGCCTGTCTCCAACAAAAAGACTTTAGAATGGGAATGGACTTAGCTGTCTTGTTGACTCCCGACTAGGAACATAGGCTCCAGGGGTCACTTTTCCAGAAGGACCTGTCCTGTGGGCCTAGCATGCACAGCTTGTCTGGAGTCCGGATGTTGAGTCTCTTTCCTCCCTGGTTGCTGGCACAGGGTCTAAACCAACCTACCTTCTGCATAGGAACCAGAGGGCGGGAGGTCAGGGCCAGATGTCCCCCAGGTCAGGACGTCTGAGGCTGGATTTGAACCCAGGTCTACATGACTCTCAGGTCCATGATACCTCCCGGCCTCAAATCAACACTGTTGCCCCTCTCACATTCATTACATTTTATAAGGCCTGAGAATCTAGCTAGGGTAATATGTTGCAATGTCTGTGGTCCAGGAGTTCCTCAGCCTTAAGCAAAGGCTTCCTGGACAGCTTAGGGGCTAGCTTTTGTTTTAGTCCTGGGGAACAGAGTGATGATGCTCTTGAGGATGTAGAGATGTCTCTGCCCATCTTGGCTCTGCTCCAGCAGCTCTGAGGCCAGGAGAAAGGTATTTCCAGCAAGCCAGCCTGTGACCTGTATGTTCAGTTTGTGCGTGATGACTGCTCTTAGGTGTGGCTGGGCACGGACCTGTGGTGCGCTTCGTTTCTCTAGATCTTGGTTTGCCACCTGGGGGAGACTCAAGAGCCCTTCCAGCTAGTCCCACCACACATGGTTGGCTCCTCACAGCCCTTTAATTTATCGGCCACCTTCCTCCGAGGCCACACAGAGCCCTGCAGCTCCCACAGCGGGGACCCTGACCTGCGGTGAAGGTGAACCAGGAGAGACTTTCAGAGTAAGGTGACCTGAGAAGCTCCAGAAGTCTTCTCTGACAGCCTGAGGGGCACAGGCTGAAGCAGGGGCTGAGGGCTGGGCCGAGGCAGGATACCTTCCAGGAGGCCTCAGCTTTCACCTCTGGCAGGGAACGCTGGGACTTTCCAAGTGCTGCTGACCCTCCCCAGGAGCCAGATCGGCCACCCTTCAATTTCCATCGTCTCTGTGTTTCAGAGACCTGCTGTGTCCCAGTAGACCAGGTTGGCCTGGTGAGGAAGGATGAACTTAAGCCACCGTATATGCTCCTGTGGGTCGAAGTGCTGGCGCAGCATTCCTGTGGACCAGGCAGGGCTGACATTCTCTTTGGTGGCCCTGCCACAGGGTGGAGCACCAGGTTAAGCATGCCAGCTTCCCAGGGTGACCTTTTGAACTTCTGGGCCATGGGATGAGCTGAGATGCTCCATGGCAAAAGTACTGTGCAGTGAGAGAGCCTGGGGCTGGTTGGGCAGGCAGGTGGTGTGGACCAAGACGATAGCTAGGGGCTGACAATTCCAGCAGCTCCTTATCCTGCCGGAACTCTGGGACGGAGATGCATGGCACGAGGGACCCCCAGGGACACAGCCCTTAAGATGACCATGGAGCAGAGTGCTTAAACTTCCATTCTGTCCTCTCTTGGGGGAGGGAGGCATCCTAGGGTTGGACAGCTTGCCTTCAAGCTGTGGTACCTATAATGGTGGTGGTGGGGACCCCTGAACTTGCCTGGGGGTCTGTGTTTCCTTTTTGGCATCTTTACATTAGAGTATATGGCAATGACTCCACCCAAGGGAAGTCCTCATTTTGTGTGATAGTCAACTCCAGAAGCAACAGAGGTTGGCAACCCTCAGGTCAGCAATTCCTTCTGGGGCTCTCACAAAGTGAGGGGAGAAGGAGGGGAGAGAGAAGAGGGAGGGTGCAGTCTGATCTACAAGCCCAGAACTAACCCCTTCCAATGTGGGGATTCCGGCAGCAGGAAGGAACCAGGAAGGAGCAGCCGAGCCACAGCTGCAGGACGAAAAGGCAAAGCACCTGGCTCTACCACTGCCAAGCTGCTCTTCAGCCTTAGACAAAACACTGCCCTTCTTTGAGCCTCCTCTGGAAAGTGGGCATAATGAACTCCTAGCCAGGCTGGCCACTGGGATCGAGGGGCCCCTTTCCCAGGGCATTCAATCTAAGGCAGTTGTCTGGGAAGGCCATTGAGGTCATGGAGAGAAGACATGAGGTGGGGGACCGGGAAAGAGTACCCGGGGGGCTTCTGACTCAGACAGGTGCCCAGCTGTGATGGCAGCAGATGACAAGGGTGGACCTGGCCCCTGGCTGAGGCTCGTAGTGGCCTGGGTTCTGTGTGGCCAGGCAGGTCCCACCCTCTCTAGGCTCTGTCTCCCAAGTGATTTTGGGTAAGAACTGCCTTGCCTTGAGGTCTGTGTCGAGATGGTGACTTTCTGTCCTCTGTGTGTGGGACTTGGTCCCCAAACTCACAGCTCAGAATACTCTCAGAGAGTCCCAGGAAATGCTGGCTCAGCCATCCAGTGTTTAGACTCCCAAACTGGCAGTAGGCCAGTGGGGCCTGCCAACTCCCTCCCACCTCTTACACCCACCTGTCCTTCTGTCGCTAGGTCTCAGGTTGGTGTCTTGGCCAGCCATGCCTCCAGGGCACCCCATACCACATAGGTTGTATAGTGAGTACCATGCTGGTCTGAGGGGGGGGGGTCTCAGCCCTAGTTTTGCTTCAGTCAGCCTCACAGCCTCAGGGCCCCTAACATCTCTGGGTGTGGCAGACTCCATCTGTACTGTGGGAAGCAAAAAGAAAAGCCAAGGGTAAGGCCAGAGAGGAGTGCCCTCAGCCCCTGTGCCAAGCCGGGCACACAAGGCAGTCCTAACAGTGAGAACAAAGCAGGATCAGGCAGGCTTCCTGGAGGTGGAGGCACTGAGCTGGATATGGAGTCCTGTTTGACTGCTAGGGGGACAGGGTACGCTTCCCAGGGTAAAGTCCTGACCCATCAAAGCCAGGACTCCTCATGTTATGTTGGGTCCTACGAACCAGGAGAGGTTCTGAAATTTCTGATGTCGGAGGTCAGTGGAATTACAGTGACTCCCCGGGAGGACTTGGTGAATCCGTTAGCCCCCTTAAACCCTTTGCCCATGCTTTTGTGCCACCCTGTGGCTGAGGCTTTCCCATCTTTAGCAACCCCAACCTACTCAGGACTCCTGCTCACCGCCTGCTTTCTACCAGACAGCCTTCTTTCCGTCCAGGGTGGGGTCCTGGGCTGCCTGGCTGGAATGCCAGCTATGTGGAAGGGTGGGAAAGCCTTTAGCAGAATCTCTCCTCTCTCGCCTGGGAACACCAGGACCAGCTGAGGGGAGCAGTGGCCTGGAAAGATGGGAGCAAGCGGGGTCCATGCTAGAGGGGAGGGGCTGCCCTCAGGACACCCAACTGTGGGCAGACTGTTTTCCCTATGGACAGATGGGTAGACTGAGGCCCAGGTTTGGTCGGAAGGAGTCCGAGACCGAGGAGAACCTGAACCTAGTCTCCAGAGCCACGGAGGCCTTCTTCAGGGTCTAGCCTCAGGTATCCTGTCTTTCATCTCAGCCCCTTGATATTCGAATGGGAAAATGAGGCCCAAGAAGTTCAG
Source organism: Psammomys obesus (assembly GCF_907164565.1). Lineage (NCBI taxonomy): Eukaryota > Metazoa > Chordata > Mammalia > Rodentia > Muridae > Psammomys > Psammomys obesus. The sequence goes on from NW_026596085.1 coordinate 14,494,575, forward strand.
GGAGGGGTTTGGGAGTGACTGAATTTCCAAGTAGTGCCCTAGAGGTGTCTACCCTCAGCCCTCTCCATCCCCTGGAGGCCCCCAGTCCCTTCTGGGTCTCCCTTAGTCTCTTTTCCCCTTTGTAAGTTTAGGCTTCAAGGCTCTCCACGAGGAGCCACTGTGGGGATGGGTAGAACAGGTGGGGGACTGAACTTTATGGTTCTCTCGGCTCCATGTCTATGGGTGCAAGCTCCGTGTCAGGGCACGCTAAAGGGCAAGTTGGATGGCCAGGCTGGACCTGCCTTCTGACACTCCCTCACCTGGGTCCAGGCAGTTACTGTTGAAGTGGCACGCTCTGAGGTCCAAGCAGGGGGATCAGAAGTTCATTGTCAGCCTTGGCTACTTAGTGGTTTGGAGATTAGTCTGGGCTATGTGAGACCCTGAAAGAGAAAGAGAGGGCAGGGAGGGAGAGAAGGAAGAAGAGGGGGAGGGAAATAAAGGGAAAGGGAGAAATAAAAACACAGCTCTGGAGCTGCTGTGCTCTGCCCATGTTTCTGAGCTGGGGTTACCAGCAGAGGGAAGACTGAAGGAGGACCAGGGGGAGGATAGATAGCCCCAGGGCAGGGGCCTCAGCACCTGTTGTGTTCCACTCTGACCAGTTCTGTTCCACAGACCTGCCAAGGGGACCTGCTGTGCTCAGTTCTGGCCTAGGTGAGCTCTCCTCAGTCAGGTCTTATCTAATTTAGAGTGTAACTAATGTCTGTGTGGGGGTGGGGAGCGGGGGACTGTGATCTGGGGGCTCAGGCCAGTCTGCACTGCAGAGACATTCCTATCCCCACTTAACCTGGCAAGAACATTGAGCTTCCTCTAGTCTTGTCTCCCAACCAGCTCCCCCCCCCCACACACACAGAGTGCCCCCATTTCGCTCCAGAGCCTGGGAAGAGCCCTTGGGGCCCTCAGTGGCTGGAAAAGTCCTGGACACACCTGCCCACCCGAGGGAGAGCTCAGCGCCACCCTCCAGGGGATTTGCTGAGTTACTTCCTGGATGAGTGGACCCAGGCCCGCCTTCCTGGCTGATCATAGATAATTAGAACATTCTTCAAATATTTTGCCGGAGGATGCCCAAGAAGGAAGAATTACAAAGCGCCCTGGGCCAGGAGCGTGGGCTGGAGTTGCTGGGCAGCTGGGTAACTGGCCTGGCCAAGGCTTGGGGCCCAGAGAGAAGCCAGACCAGCCTGTCCCCGCCTTCCAGAGTGGTACTGGGTCAGGAGACCCAGTGCCATTTTAGGGACTAGCCACTTACCTGGCAGTGATGGGGGGTGTGGGGGGAATCCTTGCCCTGGGGAGTTTGCAGCAGGCAAGAGGCAGAGCCTACTGCAAATGGCCTTTGAATAGGACTGAGGGTCACGCACTGAGTCCAGGGCCTCCAGGTGGGCTGGGAGAACCAATGCCTGGGAGGAGGTTTATTTGCGGTGGGAAAGCAGGTCTGAGAGCAGAGCACAGCAGGAGGAAGAAGAGAGGCCTCATCCTGCTGCCATTGGGTAGGCAGAATGAAGCAAAGAGGCTGCATCTGAGGCTGGGAGGGTGGAGCAGGCCTTGAGGTGGGGCAGGCTGAGTTCAGTGCAGACTGGACCCTGGGTTAGGCCAGGAGCTGGAGCAGGTAAGGGTGGTGGGAGCAGAGGGCTAAGGGGCCTGTCCTGGGGAAGGGTTTCCTGAGAGGGACCTGCCTTTCAGAGAGGACAGCTCTTGTCCCTGACTCTTCCCCCCCCCCCCCCCCCCCCCCCCCCCCCCCCCCCCCGGCCAGGATGAGCTACATTCTGGTTCTAAACAGTCTTTGGATCCCATGCTAGTCTTTGCAGTCTGTGAATCCCCTCACATGTGTTTGTTCCAACCCAGCAGCCTGGGGGCAGCCTGGTCCCGTGTGGAAAGGGCTCAGGCCAGAGAAAAGAGCCCGGCAGAGGTCACTGCTCTTACGGCACCCATTTGCTCTGGTGGATAGAGATTTAAAGGGAATATCCACACACAGGTGCCTGGCTCCATGGCCACGTAAGGACAGATCTGTGCATTTTGAGGTGGCTAGTGGTTTCCTCTGGGTAGGAGAGACTGCTCCAGTGGTTATCTCTGCAGCTAGCAATGACACTATTTCTCTCTGGCCATTTAAGTGGAAAAGGACCAGGTAAATGGCATAGTTTTCACTGACCTGTCACCCAGGATGAAGAGAGGGAACCCTGTGGCTGCCCCTGGAGCCATCACCTGCCCTACTACACTGAAGATGTCCGTGTTTCGCTCAGCTGGGCATATGAGCCTTGAGCGTGACCACTGTCCTCCTGTGAGGGGCCTCTTCTGCTGTGTTTCAGTGCGGCTGAGCTTCCTGACTGGAGTCCCTCATTTGCTCGCCCGCTGAGGGGTGGTGCAGTGGGCTGCAGCCTTCACCTCTTGCCTGCCTGTCAGCCCACAGCAGCCAAGCCTCTCCTGGCTGCTGGGGAAACTGTAGCAATTCTTACCACACATTTTCATATAGGAACATCATGTGGACCTTGAGCGCAGTCTAGCACACAGTAGGCCTTCTCTGACTCAAGCCTTGAAAACATGAGCACACGAAGGATTTAGGCTAAATTCCTAGCCCTTCCGGACAGGCTTTGGAGGGCTTTCTTCCTGACGGAAAGTGGGAGTGGCCTTCATACCAAGTAAGGACAGGATGACCTCAGTCCTGGATATAGGGAATACCCTTCCCCCAGCCTTTAATGTGAGCTGGTGCTCTCCAGAGATGTTGGAGACTTGGGGGGGGGGCACTTGGAGGAGCCCCCAGGGTGAGGCCTGTCCTGAAGGAAGGATCCATTCCTTATCCACGACCACACAGCTCGTCTGGTGGTTGGTTACTGTGCTGGCTGGCGGCATCGATACTGGTTTTTTCCCCCTGTTTTTCACACCCAGAGTGAGTTGGCTAAGTTGGAGGGAGGAAGTGCCTGAGGATAGCCCCTTGGGTGGGCATGGAGACCTCAGTGGGCACTCACTGGTTCAGGATCCCACTGCAGGCATCCCAGGGGCGAGGGGCGAGTGGTGGAGCCAGGAATGCAGCAACTGTGTGTGTCCAAGGAACGCAGAGTGACCCCAGCCTCCAGCCCCCAAACACATGTCACCTCATGCTAGCTGTGGTGTGAGTGCAAATGTCTGTCATTTGTCCAGGATGGTCTCACACCCCTTTTACGGAGGAGGAGGAAACTGAAGCATGTAGGGGCCAGGGAATGTGCCTAAGCCCTACCTGCTCAACCACGAAGAGGCATATTCAGGGCTCCCTCGGAGCACCACCGGAGGTCATGGCCCTAGCCGCTGCATTAGAGGGCTGGGTGTGGAAAGCCTGATATCTGCCACTGGCAGTGCGAGCCAGGCTGAGATGTTCTCCTCTGCCCTTCACTCCCTCCTCAAGCCCCTCGCCAGGAAGGCAACCCCATTCCCTTAAGTTTCCGGTAGGTAGCAGGGTCTTCTTGTTATCCAGGGAAGTCCCCCTGTCACAGTGCCCGGTCTAAACCCGGAGCTGGGCATCACAAGACTCAGGTCCTCCTCGGCCTCTGCTGCCTCTGGTGTCGGGCTGGAGGCCTTGTTCCCAGCTCCTCTGAGAGCTCTCCAGGAGACTGATTCAGGGCAGAGTTGAGGAAGGTTTGCAGAGCTCACAGTGTAGCCCACTGTTCTTGGCACTTTGCCCACGTCCTAGGGCCCCTGAGCTGTTCGAGGGACAAGCCCAGAACAGAATTTTTCCGCGGAAAAAGTCAGCCACAAAGGCACACAGCCCTGCCAGGCTTCTCCGCTCGCAGGCCTCCCTGCTCTGGTCACTTGGACACCTGAGCAGGCAGCTGCTAGCTAGGAAGAGGGTTTTCCCAGTGTGGGATGAGAGCCGGGCCCACCTACAGGGCGGCCTGGTGAGGGTGCCAGGCGTGCTTCCACCCCACTGCCAACAGCCCCAGCAAGGCCCCACACGCCACTAGCCTCCTGCTGGCACCCGGTTGCTTACAATAGAATTTTAACAGTGTTTCCCACTCACAGGCTCTGCTTTCAATCCACTCCCCTGTCCCAAAGGCTTGGATGGGCCATGGTGTAGCCTGTTCTAGGAGCTGGTTAGTTGGTGCCTGGGGGTTAGTGTATGGAGACCTCTACACCATAAGCCTGAATGAATGAATGAATGAATGAATGAATGAATGAATGCTTTTCAGCAAAGAAGTGACTTAGATTGGGTTTTGAGGACAACAAAACAAAACCCAAACAGGCCTAGTCTAGTAGGGTGGCATGCTCTTTCAACTCCAATTAAAGGAGGCCGAGGCAGGATTATAGAGTGAGTTCAAGGTCAGCTTGGGCTACAGAGTAAGACCCTGTCAAAAAAAAAAAAATTAAATAAAAAGGACAACAAGAAGAAAAGAACAAGAACATGTACAAGAAGGAAAGAAAAGAGCATGGAAGAGGTGGGTGAGTGGATTAATGAGGCTTCTACCAGGCTAACAGCCCCAGTGTGATCTTCAAGACCCATAAGGTGAAAGGAGAAAACCGACTCTCACAGGTTGCCCTCTGATTTCCACGTGTGTTTTGTGGCACACCCACGCTTACACACACACTAAGCGAATAATAAATTAATAAGTAAATCCTTTTAAAAAAAGAAAGGAAGGAGGACTGATCCCCTGCCCCCTCCACACACACAGACCTCTCAGCCCACCACCTCTCTCTGGACTTGCCGACTCTGCCTGGTTTCCCAATGCACAGTTCGGCCTCCACCCCTGAGCTCTGGAAGTGGGGTGCTAGCTCTGAAATGGGACTGTAGCCCTCCCAAGTTCCCTGTCCTCTCTGAGTTCTCACCTCCCCACCCCCCTGCAGGGCATAATGCTTGTGGGGGGGGGAGGGCAGGAGACCCCACAGATGCCAGTCTCCAAGGGAAGGCAATTTTAATGCCATCTTCAAATTGGTACCTGGTCACTTAGGCTATGTTTCTTGTAGCCCGTGAGTCACACACTGGGCTGAGGTGGTGGAATTCCTGTCTTGGCAGTACCAACACCCTCGTCCGGTGAAAGCCTTCGTCTAATGGATCCCTTACACTCGGGTGTTTAGACTGCTGTGAATTGCAGTTTTTTTTTTTTTTTTTAAATGTTGAGAGGCACATAGGATGAAATTTACTGCTCTGTCCATCTTAAAGCACAAAATGATGCCATTTCGTGTTTTTATAACATCGCAGGACCACTGGCCTACATCACCCAGACGGGAATTCCACAGTTAGTCAACAGTCAGTCTTTGTCCCCCCATCCCCCATGTCTCTTCCTTCTGTTTCTGTGGATTTGCCCATTCTGTACACCTTTAAATGGACTCAGGTGACATCTGGGATTCTGTGTCTGCCTTCTTTCTCATGGCATAATCTTTTTGAGCTTTTTCCACACTGGGCCGTGAATGCATGCTTCATTCCTTTTTATGGCTGAATAATATTCCATGGCATGGACATACCACATTTTGTTTTCAGCCACTCATCCGTCGATGGGGAATTGGGTTATTTCCATCCTCTGGTGACTGTGAATAGTGTTGCTGGGAGCATTTGTACAGAAGGTTTTGTTTCGACACCTGTCTTCAGTTCTTTTGGATCTATGCCAAGAAATGGAATTTCCGGGCAGCTTTGTGTGTGACTTTTAACTCTCTGCCAAAACCGCTGCGCACAGTGACTGCAGGGCGGGAGGACTCTGCCCTCCTGCCCCCTCACGCGCACTCGGCATTTTACAGCCTCTCGGTTTTGCTCACGGGGGTCCTGGTGGGTGTGTGGTGGTTTGAATTCCTGGAAGGATGGATGAGGTTGCACCCGACGCGAGGAAGCACATGCTGCTTGCTTCTCCCGTGTCTCTGGGGAAAGGTGTCAAATCCTCTACAAAACTGAGTTGTCTGGTTGCTGACATCCAACAGTAGTTTCCTGGATACTTTCACCTCGCTATTCTTGGGGTACCTACCATTCGGAGGTGGCATAAAGACGGAAGCAGCAGGGTACCGAGGGATGACGTTAGACTCTCAGGACAAATGTCCAGTGTTCTTCTTGATGCCAGAGCTTGTGGATAGAAGGAAGAGTAGAATTTTTCAGATGGAGCCAGAGAGGAGGGTCAGCAGGATAAAAGAGTGCTCTATGGATACAGTCAAGGTGGACAGTGGAGACAGAAGGGAGGGATCATCAGAGCCAATACCCTAGGCTTTTATTTCTAGGAAGAGGGCAACAAGGAGCTACGGATTGCTACTGAGCTGGGGAGTGACACAGTCTCATCTGGGTGGCAGAGGAAGCTGTCTGTAGGTGGGAGAGGAGGCCTGATTTCTTGGCTGCCCGCAGTTCATCCTGTGTCCCCTTACATGTCCAGAGTTTAGCTGGTGGGTCTGAGCACTCTTCCAGGTAGGCAGTTGAGGCATGAAGTCCAAGCCTGTTGGGGGAACTTGGGAACAAGAAGTGCTCTTGAGATCTAGTGGCTGCTTTGCTGTGGTGGAGGTGCCCAGTAGAGTTCCCATCCATCTCATTTCCCCAGCTCGGTTTCTTGAGGATTCTACAGTTACTTTGGGCTGGATTCCCCAGATTCCAGTCCGCTCCCAGCCCCACCCGCCCAGATGCCCTTCCTCAACGCCAGCCTGGGGCGTGTTCACCCCATTGTGTCACGGGAGACCCAGGGGGGTTCTTGGCCAGATTAGCAGGTAGAGCGGGCGGGCGGGCCACAGAGATTGAGTGTCACAGGGCTTCGGCACACGCTGGGGGTTCAGGCCACATGGGGATTGCCCAGCTGCCTGGGGAGCACTGTGGCCTGGAAAAACACCGGGTTCTCAAAGACCCGCCACAGGCCTAGTTGCCAGCTTTGGGGCACTCTGGCGTTTTCTCCTTACTGTTGTGTCCTTGCTAAGCAAACCCACTCTGATGATGATGATGATGACATTGATGATGACTGGTCTTTTCAAGAAAAAGCTTCTCTGTGTAGCCCTGGCTGCCCTGAAATTTGATTTGTAGACCAGGCTGGCCTCGAACTCAGAGATCCACCTGCCTCTCTCTGCCTCCCGAATGCTGGGATTAAAGGCTCATGCCACCCACCACCACCACCACCGGCCTACTAGACTCTGTTGTTTGAAAGCTGGAGACATTTTTGTTGTTGTTTTTGAGGCTGGGATCTCCTTTAGCCTAGACTGACTTCAAACTTCAAGTAGCTGAGAATGACTTTGAAACTCTCAAGTGCTAAGATGGCCGGCGGGAGCCACCACATACAGTTTATGTGTTACTCCATACAGAGCCTAGGGCTTTGTACCTGGAAGGCCAGATCTCCACCAACTGAGCCCTTGACCTGGAGACTGGCCCCCTGCTGCCTCTGTCTTAATGTTCCTTCTCTGGTTGCCTAGAACCAAAAGATCAGTAACAGTGGCTGTGGACCACCTTTTTTTAGCAATACTCCAGGAGGTCAAAGGTCACCCGATGACCCGGGAAATCCATCCCCAGCAGTGGGTGCTCCAAAGATTGAAAATAGGGACTCAGACCATGACAGGCATGTGAGAGGCGGGGCCAGGTGTCCACCCATGGGGAGCCGAACAATGAGAGGGAAGGGAATATTATTCAGCCTTTAAAAGGAACAAGGCACCCATGTATGCTGCGACTCGGATGAACTTTGAAAGCGTTTCACTGAGTGGAAGGAATCTGGCCCCAAAGACCACATGTATTGTAAGATTCTGTCCCAGCGAGCAAGCAAGCGGCAGCCTCGTGGGAACAGAGGCAGATTAGTGGCTGCCAGGGGCCGGGGGAGGAGGGGCTGGGAGTGCCCGCTCGTGGGTACAGGGTTTCCTTTTGGGATGTTGAGAAAAGCTTGGAACTTGATAGAGGCGGAGGCTGCACAATACTGTGTGTGTGCTAAAGGCCACGGGGCTGTACATTTTAAAATGGTTAATGTTATGTTATGCGAATTTCCCCTCATTACAAAAACAAACAACCGTGTTGATAATACTCCAAGCTCAGAGTGAACTTGGCAAGAGGCCGCCTCCCTGGGAGTTGCCAGGAGACATTACAAAGGCAACCACAGGCTCTGAGCCCAGCCCAGCACACAGTAGGTGCTTACCTCATGTCGGCTCCTTCCTCCTCCCAGCACAGGCACTTATCTAGACGTCAGCGGGCTATTTCAGGTGTGTGTCTGCGCTTGTGTGCTGGGGACAGCAAGTGTCTATACCCACTTCCTGAATGTGAAACATAGACCCAGAGTGTCTTGTCAAGGTCACACACTGGTGGGAGCTGAAGGAAGTGTCCTTTGGGCTCAGTGTCCTAGGGAAGCCCAGTGGTCTGGGATTTGGGTGTGCCACCCCAAGACAACTGGGGACTGATACCAGGAGGGACACTGTCTGATCTGAGATCTGGGTATCTGACTCAGGCCTGGGGACGGTGGGTTCTGCAGATGTGAACCCGTCTGTGGTTCTAACACTTCCAGGGCTGGTGGGGCTCAGTGGAGGGAGGTGGCTGGCGCCAGCAGGAGCACAGCGGACTGCCTAAGGGGTTCTCAACACCTTTCTTCTCTCTGCCCCCGCAGAGCACTGTCATCAGTGGTAGCCCTAGGAGCCAACATCATCTGCAACAAGATTCCTGGCCTGGCCCCACGGCAGCGTGCCATCTGCCAGAGCCGCCCCGATGCCATCATTGTGATCGGGGAGGGGGCGCAGATGGGCATCGATGAGTGCCAGCACCAGTTCCGATTCGGCCGCTGGAACTGCTCCGCCCTGGGCGAGAAGACCGTCTTCGGGCAAGAACTCCGAGTAGGTAAGGGTGTCTCTGGGCCTGTGGGCTGGGGGCCAGGTCACCCACCAGCCAACCCAAATCCAGACCTGATAGCCCACAGCCTGTGTGTATGAATGAATGTTCTAGGTCTGGGCTTTGGGGTGGGGTGGGGCACAGTGACCCCATAGACAGGAGCAGAACCTGGGGAGTCAATGCAGTGGCTGGGCCTGTTTTGTAGCTTCAAGTGCCCAAGCCCCTGCTCCACTTTCTGTGGCTTCCATTGGGAAAGCAGGGAGAACGCGAGAGGCTTTGGACATGGGGTAAGAGCTGCTGCTCCCCCAGGGAACACTGTGAGATGCTACCTGCTCCTTGCTCAGGTGCCATGAGCTGAGGTGGGATGACCTTGCAGCAAGGGTGCTTCCTTTGAAGGCGGTCATCTGCTATTAGAATATGTCAGCTGGGGTGGCTGCTGATGGCACAGCCACCTAGGGATGCGTGGTGGAGCCTGCCCTTGAGGCACAGTGCCAGCTACACGGTGCCCGCTTCACATTTCAAGAACAAAGCCCAGGGAGGACCCTATGCAGGGCTAGAAGGAGGCTTAAAGGAAATTTCCAGGAAGTATCTGGATCTGAATCCAGCTGTGTTCCTCAGGGCTACTCTGAGCTTCGGTGTCCTTAGCCAGTAGGCTCTTGTCTGGGTCTCAACACCAGAAACCAGTAGGTGCTCAGCAAATGCTGTGGGCGGGGACAGTGATTCTGACTGCCTTCTCTAGGTAAGATGGAAGAACAGGGTAAGGCTTGCTGGCTGCCTAGCCTTCAGGCCCACTGTGTCCTCCATACCCAAGGGGTCTGCAGCTGCCACAGGACTCAGGCCAGAGCTGGCTCTACAGGGCTGCAAACAGCAGCACGGGGCTGGAGGTGGTGTAGGGGAAAACTCCCTTTGCGGTGAGCAGCCTGTGGGTGGCACCTAGTGCAGCCAGGAACGTGGCACCGCCCCCTCCCCAGGGCTGTGCCACCCAAGTGCAGATCGCTCCCTCCAGGTGCCAGCTGGAGGGGGGGTGATGGGGAGGGCAGTAGTGGGCAGAGGTGCCCGCCTTGTGTGGCTTCCCACCCACTTCCCCAGGTGCCATGTGTGCAGGCATCTGTGAGTACCAGACCCACAGTGAAGAAACTGGTGTTGTAAAGTCTCAGGGTCACCTCATCTGGCAATCAGGGTAAAGCTTCGGAGAAGTGGGGGGTTTGAACTGTGGGAACACAGGGCACAGGGAGAGAGACACACAGCAGCCCCGAGACTTCCCCCAGTGCCCCAGTGACTCTGTGCACACTGTCCTCTCAGGAGCAATGCTGGCTCCGCAGTTGTTTCCTGACCTCCCTTACAGTGTCACCTTTTGAAGAGCATCATAAGTAGTCCCTAGGAAGTGGCCTTGGGCCCACCAGCACAGGAAGGAAGCCACTGAGGCGGAGCTGCCCCGTGTGCCCCTCCCACCCCTTGCTCCCTTGGGGACTAGGCTCTTATTCAATAGTCTGTTCTTCCCACTGTTTGTGGCCCCAGCTCTTGAGAGAACCATGCCTGCCTCAGGTGCTTCTCCTAGAGAGAACCTGGCGATTCATCCCACCTTCCAGAACATTTCAGGGCCCTTGGGAGGCTTCCTGATAACCGAGCTCACAGCTGTCGGCTCCACGTAGCTTCTTGTCCAGGTCATTAATGGCCTCCGTGTTGCTGACTGTCCCCAATCCCTGGCTTCCATCTTGACTCATCAACCTGGGTGCTTTTCTGTCTCTAGCTGTTCGCTATTCCCAGGCACACATGGATGACTCTTTCCACAGAGCCCTCCCTGCCTGACAGCTCATTGTCACCTATGTTCTGAGTCTCACTACTCTCCCCCATGTACCTTGGCTCTTCTGCATGGCATCTGGCTTTGCAAATATGCTGTGCCCAGCTCCCCCTACCCTCCTGAACACCTACTGTCATTTCTGCTCCCCATCTGTCTACTCCATGATCCTCGCCGGGGCTGCTTCTCTCTCTGGTCGTCCTCTGGAAGCTGTGAATGCCTCCCGCCCTCCACAGACCCAGGTACTGGGTCAGACAGGAGCTAGCCTGTGTCCTTTCCTTTCTGTTCTATGTGTACACATCCAGCCTGGTACACCAAAGGATCTGGGTTTGATTCCCCAGCACCTCCTAAACCAGGTTGCCACAGTATGGGCCTGTCATTGCCACCTTTGCTAGCTACTGGCCCTCCTAGTCTACCTGAGTTTCAACTCCATCACCACCAACAAAACCCAGCAATGCTTAATCTTTGCAGTAGCTCTCTACTGCCCTGTGGTCAGGTTAACTTCCTGGCCTGGAGCCCCTCACCTTGCTTCCCTCAAACCAGAATTCAGCCACGTCAGGCTTTTCTGTCTGCCTCAGCCTCATTTCTCAACCCAAGAGGCCTCTCCCGTCTGCTATACGTCTTGTCTTTATGGCTTATCCCCCTTTCTCTTGGGGGCCTTTTTCCAAACCTTCAAGCTGGGTCAGCCTGTGCCTGTTCCTAGCCCTCCCTGCCCCGGGATGGGCAGGCTTTCTGGAGCCCAGCCTGGGTCTTGCTGCCCTGCCTTAGCCTCCTGTGGCTTCCTGCCGCACTCAAGCAGGGAAGCTCTGGCCACAGGCCGAGCTGATGGAGCAAGGGCAGGAACCGCAGGGGCTTTGCCTATATGAGAAGGCTCCTTCTCCATTCTCAGTGGCTGCAAGTCAGAAGCAGCAAGCAGGCTGTGAGCTGGCCACTTTGAGAGGCTCACTGGATGCCTGGACATGCCCGGAAGCCTGGCTGTGAACTGGCAGGCAGCCGGAGTGCTCTCGTGGGAGCAGCCTCTCGAGCAGGGCCAATTAATGATTGTCCCCGAGAGGGGCAATGGTCTGGATGGTGGGCCAGCCCCCTTTAGGCCTTGCCTGTGACCTTGCACCAATCCTAAAGTTTAAATGTTGAAGGGAAGAGAAACCTCCTTAAGACAGCAAAGCCCCTCTGGAAATTTGCAGTCCTTCTGCAACGCCTGTCCAAGTGCCTGGGTATCTCCAGGCACGGGATGCTCGACACTCCCATGATGACCATGACACTAGCCTAGTCTGGCACACTGAGAGAGGTGGTGGCTCTGTTATTTTGAGACGGTCAAGACAGTCTTTAGATTTCCCACTGCTGATATGGTATTCCTTGCTTGGTAAGCCTGTCCCGTACTGTTCGCACAAGGCTCTGGGAGGGCGGTGGTGCAGAACTCTTCCGATGGTCTCTTCTACTGACTGAGAGTGACCTTGAGGGTACATACATTGTAGGTGCAGCCCAGCTCTGCCCTGAGATGGGGGAGGGACAGAGCAGAGGCATGAGGCCAGACGCGTGGGGACACCTGTGTAGCCTGCTAGAAATGTGGGTTCCCTTGAAAGTGAGGGAGCTGCTAACAGTCACCATAATCAAGCCAGGACTTTCAGCAAAGTCTTCCCCAGAGGGGAACCCAGGGAAGGAGCTCCAGAGAACAGAATGTGCCAAGGCCCTGAGGCCAGGAAGCAGAGAGTGTTTTTCTTAAAGGGCAGGTGCTTTGTGATGCAAGCTGGGGGAGAGCCGAGGCTGAAAGACACTGATAGGATGCCATGAGCCTCCAAAGAGCTCAGAGCATCCAGAAGATCCTGAGCAGATCTGTTCGTGCTCCCCTTGAGCGTGCACGAACCCCAGTTCCTCTCCTGAGCCCAGACCCTCTGACCCGCTCACCTGGCCTGGACTGTGGTCTGCACTGTCCCCAGATCCAGAACGCAGGGCTCTGCCCATCGTGTGCTTGCTCTCAGACATGACCAGGCATAACGGCCACCCCTAATCTGAGCTCACGTGAGCAGACTGAGGCCGACTCCTGCTGGCTTTATGAGTGAGCTTTGTTGCAGGGACAGCATCCTTACAGCCGGGCCCACCAGTATTAACAGCAGCGGTGGGCAGCTAAGGCCCCTGGGGAGGGGGTAGATCGATCCATTTTCTGCCGTCTGGTGTAGCCCTTCGTCACATGTGCTTGCTGCCCTGCCGGGGCTTTGCAAGCAGGCCCTTGTGGGGCAGGGAGCATTGCCCTCAGAAGGGCACGGGCTGCCTCTGCTGGCAGGTGTGCTTCCACTCAGCCAAGGAGTAGTATAAAACACAACAGGGCTCAGACCCTGGAAGCAAGCGTCTCTTTGTCCTGCAGTATATTAGAATGTACCGTTTTGAAATATTGGCTAAATAAAACATCACCCATAGTCACATCCCACGTCATTTCCGCTTTTCTGAATGTGACCCTTGGAAAACCTCAGAAGATACCCTGTTGCTTGCTTGAAATTTCTGTCGGGCGACACCGTTCTCAGAAGGGAAGCCAGTGACCTGGCTCACCTGGCCAGGGCAAAGGGAACATTTGAACTTGGATCTGATGATCTTTCTCCAGGGCACGGTGGTTGGGGCAGTGCGAGGGACAGTGGCTGTCATTATTGGCCTCTGTGGTAGTTCAGCTTACCGGCATTGAATACCTGCTGTGTTCTAGGCCACACTCTGCCCAGGGCATCCCGAGTGAACTGGGGTGGATGGGCATGAGGGACTGCCATGATGGTTTGAGCATAACATATTATTGTCCCATTGAACCTGTCACCAGGGCCAGCCGAGGCAGCAGAGCAGACATTTCTTATGCCCAGGGTCCTGGTTGCCAGGACTCTAGGGACTGTTGGGAGCTTGAAAGTCAGTTGCTGGCTTGGGATATGCTGAGGCCCCAGGCAACTGCCTGGACTCCATCCCTCCTTGGAAGGCAGCTGCTCCCCGAAGATCACTCTGTCACTGTCACTGGGCTCTTCAGCCTCAAGCAGCTGGGTGTGGTGAACTGGGCCATCCTTCAGCCCCTCAGAGGCCACCTGGAATTCGTCCAGAACTGGAATTTTCACCTTGTTGGTAGGCCCTGTGAGGACTATAGTCAGGGCGAGGCCTAGAAGGGAAGATCTCTCTGGGCCAGTGGTCTAGCTCACCCAGGTGACCTTGAGTATAGCCTCGCATCCCTGGGGCTCAGTTTCCCCTTCTGTGCCAAAAGAGGTTGAGGCTAAAACTCCACCTCTCCCAGAGGTGATTTTGTCATCAGCCCTGAGGGAGGGAAAAATGGAGGGTGGTTAGTCCTATCCCAAGACAGCATGGACGAAAGACCATGGCTGTCCAAGGGCCATCTGCCTTCCCTCAGAATCTCTACAGGACCCAAAGGAGACACAGACCCTTAGGCTCCCTTGTCATATAGCCAGGTCCTGTTCTCCGGGCCCAGTGCCCCTCAGTTGGGGCACTATATACAGGGCTGCACAGCAGCATGTGCGGGCCACCCTGGGTCGGAACAAAAGCCTGGGGCGCAGGCGGGCCTGCATGTTCGGACCTGGCAGGCCTTTCCCTGGTGCTCTGTTTATGACAACGGCAGCGAAGAGCTTAGAGTGGAGACACTGACTCAGCCAAGCCGGGTGGGGCCGGGTGGGGTGGGAGCCAGAGGGGACAGAGGGACACAGAGAGATAGAGGAGGGCAGATAGGCACATGGAAACACACCATACGTGTCTATACAAATGCATCTGCACATGCTCACAGATGTATACATGTACAAACACACATTCACAGACTCACACACAGCTAAACACCTGTGTGTACATGCATGCACGCACATGAGCTTAATATATATCTGGGGGCTGGAGAGATGGCTCAGCGTTGAAGGGCACTGACTGAGCTTCCAGAGGACCCACGTTCAAATCCCAGCACTTCAATGGCAGCTCACAAATATCTGTAACTCCAAGGTCTGACACTCTCACATGGACATACGTGTAGGCAAAGCACCAATGCACATAAAATAAAGGTAAATAAATTAAAAATATACATAACTGCATATAGACACTGTGCACGCATGTGCGTACAAACACACACACATACACACATATATGCATACTCCTCACTTACACATGGGATACACAGCACCTATGTAGGCCCAGGGTCAGCCCCACTCTGAGGGCACATGCAGCATGCCACCTTGTTTCTTCCATGGTAATTAAGCCCTGGCACATGTGATGTCTCCCTGGCATTACTTTACTATCAGAAGCCTCTTCAAGGGGCGTTTGTTACTGCTTCACTTTACTGGGGTAGAGGTAGGCACAGGTTTGAGGCAGCCTGCCTAATCAGCACTGGGCAGAGCCTGGAGATCCCCACAAGGTCAAGAGGTATCTGTGTGTTGGCCCATTTCACTTCCCTGTCTCCATCTTGCCTCCTGCTGCACACAGATGCCCCTAGCCTGAGGCTCTGTGTCCTAGGATGCAGGCCTGAGATCTGATTGGGCAAGGTTTGCACCTAGCCCATGGTGACTGAGTCCATGCTGGGGCCGAGTGGTCAGGCTGGGGCATGGGCAGCCATAAGAGACAGACTGGACACTGCTCTGGCTCTCTAGCCTTCCCTTTCCCAACTTCTGTGCCCAGTGGCCACTCAGAGCCCTGTCCAGACTGAGGTCCCCCTGGATATAGGCACTATATCTATTGGCTAGGGACATCAGGAGCTACCCACAGGTCCAGGGATGTCCTTATCTCCGTGAGGCTTAATTTCTCAATGTTTAGACTGAACCTGTTGGAGACAGTCTACTCCCTGCTCAGTTCTAGACTTACGAAGATACTAGGGACCTACCTGGTTAGGCTGGGGTTGGGAATGGATCTTGAGTGGACAGTGAGATTGCCAGCCAGGCCCCACTGCCCAGGCCCACTGTTCCGTGTCCCTGCCTAGGGATCCTTCTAGAAAGTTCAGAAGAGGACAGCAACCCTTTTGAAGGAAATTTTAAAGGGGCCCATTGCACCCAGGGACACTGAGGCAGGGTCACATAGCACAAACCCGATGCTGCCTGGGGTTGCTTTTGGTGATGGTGGTGGTGGTGGGCACAGCAGGACTGTCTTTGGTCTAAGCTTGTGTGCCAGTTGTCTCTCCTCCCTTCCTATCTTCAGATCCTTTCACTCCCCACAGATAAGGTTTCCTTTGATCCTCCAAGGCTTGAACCCCTCTTGGTGAGGTCCTCCACCAGCGGCTCTAACACCACTTAGGTCTTCTGGAATCTTCCATCCCCCTCCCCACCTCCCTGCTGATCTCACTGCCTCACCCACAGGTACCCTTGCCCCTGCCTCTCCTTGCTGCCTCCAAACCCCTACAGTTGGTCATAGGGTTCCCTTCAGCTTAGATCAGAGCCATACCCCCAAGGATGTCCCGTCTTCTCAGAAGAAAGCCCTAAACCTTCCTGATTCTCTCCCAGGCGCGGGGTACTCCTGACAACTCTCACTGCTCTCTTGGGATAAACTTTGGGTGGTCAATTCATTTCTCCCCGGGATTTCGGCACTGATGGTCCACTTGCCCGGAACACAGCTCCCTGTGCCTTTGCTTGCCTGTCTTCCCTACCATTTAGGACTTATCTTCGGCATCGTTTCTTGCCTGTCTCTCCCAGTCCCTCCACTGCCCTCCAGCTGACCCCTGCACAGTCAGACTGCTGCCCTCTGCCTCAGCAGCTAGGAGTCCCGCCAAACCTGTTTGCCCTGGGTCAGCATCCCTGGCTGCCGTGCTGTCCCGTGGTAGGCTTGACCTCCTGGAAGTTTTTCCAGGTAGGGGAAGCATGGCTGTCTCCCCAGGGCTCTGGGTGGTCAGGCCAGGAGCAGAGCTGCACTTGGTGGCAAGGACACATAGGCTGTGACACAGTATATAATGGAGAGATGTTGGACCAGCCTAAGTGGATGGGGACCCTGGTCTGAGGCAAGAGGCAGAATATGCAGGTTTTCCAGACTGGCAGTTAGGCCTCAAGGGCAGGGAGACTCGGGGTTCCTGAGTCAGACTCCATCCCAGCGTCTCACCTGCTGTGTGCCCTTGGGCAAGTCACTGCGTCTTCTCAACCCTGTCTCAACGGAGAGCTGAGGACGTCGCAGATGGAGTCTCCTGAGGACTTGAACTGAGTAGGACTAGTGTGTGGAACCCTTCAGACTATCAAAGGCTGCGCTTCTCTAACAGGCTGAAGCCATACAGCTCTATGGGTGGTGAGCAGGTCTGGGGTCTCCACAGTGCAGCCAGCCCCACCATCTGAGGCATTTTCTCAGCCCCAGAAGAAACTCTGTGCCTTGAGTTACCATGCCCTACCTTCCTGCCCCTGGCCATACCAGTCCACTTCCTCTCTGTGGACCAATTAGCTGTAGATATTCCTGTAAATGGGTGCCTGCAGTGTGGGAGGGCCTTTATGTCTAGCTTCATTCATTTTGCATCATGTTTTCAAGGCCCAGGACTTTAAATTAGCGTCACTTCTTTTTGAAGATTAAGTAATAATCTGTTGTATGGGTGCGTATACCGCATTTTCTTTCTTTCTTTCTTTTTAAATGTGTGCAGCTGGGTGTAATGAAACACACCTTTAATCCCAGCACTTAGGAGGCAGAGGCAGCTGGATCTTTGTGAGTTTGAGTCCAGTCTGGTCTATAGGGTGAGTTCTATGTCAGCCAGGACTACATAGTGAGATAGCATGCGTGTGTGTGTGTGTGTGTGTGTGTGTGTGTGTGTGTGTGTGTGTGCGTGTGTGTGTGTGTGTGCGCATGAGTGCAGGTGCCTGGAGAGGCCAGAGGTGTCAATTCCCTGATACTGGAGTTACAGGCAGCTGTACCATCTACCATGGGTCCTCTGCAAGAGCAGTATTCTCTGACCCATCTCTCCAGCCTCAGTGTACCGCATTTTCTTCACCCATCACTGACACCTATGTGGGCTGTTTTCACTTTGGGCCGCTATAAACATTTGTGTGTGGGCGTGGCTTAATTTCCTAGCCCGTAGTCGCAACATCAGGTAACTTGACCATTGACATTTCCAAGGACCGGTCAGACTTTCCCATGGTGGCTTCCCATCTCACCTCCCCGAGGCAGCGCCCGGGGCTCTGAGGCTTCGGGCCCTCGCCAGCATGTGAGTTCTGTGGTCTTTGATTTCCGCCGTCCTGGCGGGCATGAGTTGCATTTCACTGTGGTTTATGGGTACCAAGCATCTTCTCACATCTTTACTGGCCATTTCATATTCTCTCTTCAGAGTCTTTGTCTACACACTTCCCTCTCCCGCCTTCACCCACACTCCCAGGTGCTAAGTTCAAACAGAAGCTCATTCACACCCAAGTCCGTGTGTGTGGTTACGTGACGCACACACACCACACGAGGTTGCTTAAGCATGTGCATACCACCAAGACCTCGTGTGTGTGTGTGTGTGTGTGTGTGTGTGTGTGTGTGACATATGTGGGTATGAAGCTTAGGCCAACCTGTCTGTGTGGTCACAGGGACACAGGAAGGCTCCTTGGCTGGGCCAACATCACCTCAGTAACCAATTTTAGGATCTGGACTTGTAGAGGTCTCTAGGCCCTGGGTGACTCCAGACCTCTGACCTCTGACCTCAGTGACTCCAGCCTGTGAGTGCTGTCTCTATCGTGTCCTGAGTGGCTGTATGGTATTGGGCAGTAGCCTATCCTTCTCTGGGTCTCCTTGTTTAAAGTATGTCACTGGGCAGTCCTCAAGGCCTTTCCCAGAACTGAGTTCCTGGTCCCTAATTCCTCTTTGGAGAGACAGGCAAGGTGCTTTTGTAGGCCAGCCTCCACAGTGTAGCTCATGGGGTCATTGTGAGCTCAACTTGGGCTTTTATAGCCTTCTGAAAGTAGTGTGTGGCCTGTGTCGATGCCAGGAAGTGGCAGGTAGCTTGAGTGATAGGCCTAGGGAAGGCTTAGTCCCAACTCTGCCCTGAGGCAGTGGGCTCTGTCCTGCCTCTGCTTTGGACAGGAGGCCCATTGGGGTTCTCTTGGGGTCAGTGTGAGGGGACAGCAGGCAGCTGAGCCTGCCACTACATAGGTGTGTGGCAGGCAGGGACTGTATCATTGTCCTATGAGCTACATGCTGGCTACTTGGGCTTGGTAACTTGCCCCAGGCTATGACATGCCCAGGTGTTGACCTGTGCCAGCCCGATGGGGAGCCCATGGGCTCTATAAGAACAAGAGTTTGAATAACCTAAGGAAAGCACCGACCTGGGCAGTTCTGCTGTGGGCCGGTCCAGCCTCTGCTCTACAGCTGTAGTTTCAGAATCTGCTCCACAGATCAGCCTACTTAGGATAAAGACGGAGGAGACTTCGGGGGCGAGGCTGAAAGTACCAGTCTTGGAAGAGGGTGTTTCCGACCAGCCTCACTGAACCTTGAGAAGTGCCTAGCCATCCTTGGTTCTTCTGCTAGCTTTAGGCCTCCTCTTACTCTTGGGCTAGTGTTGCTGGTTCTGTTTGATCCCAGAGCTTGCTCCAGCTGAGGGGCTGAGGAGCACTCTGCTCCCACAAGGCAAATGAGGACACAGGCTTCTAGAGGGGTTGTGGTTTGACCACCCATCCTTACTCCCAGAGCAACTTCAAGCCCAGCGTTCCCCTGCCTTCACTGCTCCAAGCCTCTCTGCATGTCTCTCTCTGCTTCCCCCCTTTTTGACAAAGGCCCGTCAGCTAATTTTGCTTGCTTTGATGCATCCAAATGCCATAGACATGGGACTCTGCATCAGCCCGGTTCACCAAGGACTGCCAAGACTCAGAAACCCATCCAGGGACCCCTGAGAGCCAGGAATATGGCGTGGCCATTGTAAGCCCTACTCGCTCATCTCTGGTGTTTTTCAGGGAGGCAGGACCTCCAGTGCTTCATGGCACAGACCTGTGTGGGAATAAGTCTCAGGTCCCAAAGGGCTCCTAGGTCTCTCAGCTCAGGACACACTGAGAGATGATGTGCACATCCACTTTGTCCCCCTTCCTGCCATCAAAATCACCTAGAATAGCCCAAGCCCAGGCAGCAGCCACTGCTGGAGCAAATAGTTTACAACCAGGAGGCTCAATTTTCCTGTCTGAGAAATGTGTCCAATTAAAATGGCCTATTCTTGGGAAAGTTGGAAAGATAACATGTAATAAAGTGTCCGGATTCACCCATGTCCGAGGAGTTGGGAGAGGGCCTTGGTTGTGGGATGCATGAGAAAACTGACCCTAATGTTACCCAGAGGATATCCTCAGGGACAGGAAGAGTCCTAGCTGCATCCAGAGCCTGAGACATGGGCACACTGAGAGTCGTTAAAGATAGAGCTGCCACTGCCTGCCAGGCAGGAGGCAGGGAGCCAGGGGGTCCTTTCTTCACATATAGTTCCCCTGCACTAAGGGTGGCTATGCCCATCTGCAGATGAGCCACCATCCACCCTGGCCATGTTAGGCTGGAGCTCATGGTAGGAGAGGATAGGCCTTGGAGACTCTGGGGACCAGGGCAGCACACTGGAACCTATTGGCGCTATCAATGGTTTGTTGAACCAGGTCCTTGAGCTCAGGCTGTCTGCAACTGAAAAGGATGGGCTCTTCTGAGTCAATTCTCGATTGTTCTCTCCTGGAGAAAGCAGGCTAGGGCCTTGGGCAGCCCCAGCCAAAGTTCCAGGAGGGATGGGGAAGCCTAGAGTCCCTCCTCCCTCTCCCCACTCAACACCTGGGCATGTCATAGCCTGGGGCAAGTTATCAAGCCCAGGGAGCCAGCATGTAGCTGGCCACATGAGAACACATGTAGCATGCTAGTTGCAGGGACCCTCAGCCCATGACCCTCACCCCTCTCGTTTGACCTTACATGGGTTGTTCTCTACAAACTACCGATTGCCTCTCGCCTCCCTCCACCAGCCCCCATCTCTATGACAACAGACGGAGGGCTTGGCTCATTAAAACCAAATAAAAACGGCCCTAGCAGGAGTGGCAGCCTGATGAGTAACTGCTGAGTAACTGAGTCAGAGCAAGTGTGGGCATAAGCAGGTGAGAGCTGAGGCCCGGAGCGGGACCCATGCGGGACGTCTTGGGTCGTCCCGAAACACACCTGCCAGCCAGGGCACCTGCCTGCTTGCCTGGGGCTTCAAGATAGGTTTCCCCGGTCAGACTGGGAGAAGATATACAGTCTCTGGTGGCTGCCTTGGCTTGGGTTGGGGTGGGTGGTGGATGGCACCCGCAGCTATCTGCCTTCTATCACAAAATTGTACAATCATTTGAATTTTCTAGACCCCTGCATTGAGTGCTTGCAACCTGTGCTCACTAGGAACTCAGCTTGGCCTCCACGGAGCCCCCATCCTGGGCTCAGCGGCTGTCTAGCTGCCTTGCAACCAAAGGCACCGCCCCAGGGTGCTGGGAGTCTCTCCATTCTTGTCTCCTCTCCCACAGCCACAAGCGATGTATGTGCCCAACTGGGGGCAAAATAGGTCCCAGGGACTTATGTTTGGGCCCCGAGCCCCTTCCTAGTTTCTCTGGGCTTTGTATACCCATGGTCAGGTTCAAATCCCACCTCACTCACTAATGCCCGCTGTTATACCCTTTCACTGTCGGTAAGAACAGGGTATGGTTAGAAAAGAGCTGGGCGCGTGGTGGAAGCACGTGAGTGCTGGCTGCGATGAGGACACTGAGCTGCTTTTGAAGGTTTCAGAATCCTGTCATTGTAGGGTCACAGTGGGCTTGTTGTGTGTCTTGCCAGCCGCTGTGCTCCCTAGGGAGGAGTGCACACCCCTACAACACAGCATGCGTGCCGTACCTCACAGCCCCACACATATTTCAAACTCACAGCACTACACTAATACCAGCCTACCCCACGACCTCCATGGCACCCCCACCAGGAGTCGGCCTACGCCTCCACAAGACTTCCTTCATTCAGGGTTTCCCATCCTCCAGGGAGCCTTCCTAATTCCACCCCACAGGAACCGGTTAGGGTGTCCTCTGGGGTCCGGAGTCCCATGCCCCATGCAGAACTTACAGAACTCCTCCCTGGAATGGCCATGTCCATCACCCCCTCAACAGCTGATCAGCTGACTTTGCCAGGCCTGAGCAGAGGGGAAAGAGAGCCTGCCATCTTCCCTAGGGTCTTGGTGACCTAATTTAGACCCAGGGGTGGATTCCTGCACCTGCCTAGTCTCTGCTCTGGGTAGGGCTCCTGGCCAGCCTCTACCAGTGCAGGGACAGGGCAGCCCTGGGTCCTTAGAGCAACGCTGGTAACACATTCTGGGAAGACTCCACTGGGTTTAGGGACTGTTTCCCTTCTCTCCTACCGCCTGTCATAAATGGAGCCCAGAGCCCACAGATCCTGGGAATGCATCCTGGCAAGAGAGGTGCCGTGGGGGTGGGAGTGGCCCAGCAGGGCAGCAGGGCAAGGTGGAGGCTGCCATAGGCCTGAGACAATTGGCTCCATCCTGTTCTCACCTTGAGGATAGAGGGTCCTCTAATGATCTCTCCCTGGAAAGACGCCCTCAGGTACACCTCAGCTTGTTGGTAGGTAAGTAGGCTCAGGCCAGGGATAGAGTTGGTTAGTGGCGTGGCTTATGGACCTGGCTTAACTCTGAACCATTCTTCTGTAGTGAGTGGTGGGTCACAGCAGACACAGGCTCCAATAGCAGGGCCTGCAGCCAAGTACCTAAGACAGGCTGGGACAGGCAGGTGCTGGCATGGGGCCTTGCTAAGGGTAGGTCCTGTGTTTCCTACCACCTTAGCCACATCTGACCACAAGATGAGTTGCCCATAGATGAGATGGGAGGGGGCCACCCCTCTCTGGAGCTTACCCTAGGTTCCTGGGGTGGCCTTCATGATCCTGCAGGGCACCCACCCACAGCCATGAGCTGGAATCCTGAAGAAAACAGACAGGAGGTGATGAACAGGGAGGGACCCAAGAGTCGAAAATGGAAGGCTTTCAAGGGCCAGCCTGAGACTGTGGAAGATAAAAAGAGAACAGAACAGGTCTCGCCACATCACTTGAGGGACCTTTGGACCTACAGGGATCCAGGGATCCCCCTGGTGGAGAGGTTTCCCCACAGGAGCAGCAAGAGCTTCATCCTGAGGAGTCTGCCTAGAGGAGGAGACTTTAGGGCCAAGCCTCAAAAGGGGAAGGGAATCTTACCCCAAAGACCAGTAAATCTACAGGGGTGTGAACCACACCCAGAAGGCTTGAGTCATCATCCCTGACAGAGGATGGGGAAAGGGCTGAGGAAGAGAGGCAGGTGTCAGCAGGAGTAGGGTGGGGACTGGCTTCCTTTTGCAGCTCTGTTGGTCACAGGCTTGGCTCTGCAGCAGAGGCTGGCCAGTGAATATTCTGGGGTGGAGGGGTGCCCTGCCTAGACTACATTTGGAAAGACCTGGGAGGTGACTAGGGATGGGTGGCTGCTGCCCAGAGGTTAGAAGGAAGGGGAAACCAGGGAGCACAAGGCCTGAAGTGGACTGAAGATGAGCAGGAAGGGAGGTAGGCTTCCGAGCTGTGTGGGGCCCTGACTAGGGTACAGAGACTCTGGGCTTCCTCATGGCCCAGAATACCCCCTTCTGCCCAGAACACAAATGACCCGTCCCTTGGGAACAGGGAGACAGTATATGGCAGAGGAATGTGCTGGTAGGTCACTGCAGACACAAATGACAGCCAAATGACCTCACTACATCCCTTCAGGGTGGGGTTCACTTTAGTGAGTTGCTAGCTCAGACAGGGCAGGCGCTGAGCCTAAGGTCACACAGCAGGGGGATTACACCCTCCTGTGACCACCTGGTCCAGAACACAAAGGCCTCAGCACCCGAAGGCCTCAGCACCCATACCTACCGACTCTCTCCACAGGGAGTCGTGAGGCGGCCTTCACCTACGCCATCACCGCGGCAGGCGTGGCACACGCCGTCACCGCTGCCTGCAGCCAGGGCAACCTGAGCAACTGTGGCTGTGACCGGGAGAAGCAAGGTTATTACAACCAGGCAGAAGGCTGGAAGTGGGGAGGCTGCTCTGCGGATGTGCGCTATGGCATCGACTTTTCCCGGCGCTTCGTGGACGCTCGAGAGATCAAGAAGAACGCCAGGCGCCTCATGAACCTTCACAACAACGAGGCAGGCAGAAAGGTAGCACCAGGGCATGGTGGGCGCGGTGGGCGTGGTGGGCGTAGTGGGCATGATACCTGCCTGTCAAAGGACTTGGACTGGATCCTCTCAGTGTCACCTCTGTGTCTCTGAAGCCCCAGGCAGTTTCCCCGTCCTTTCTGCGGGCGTGACACCTAGGGTTTGGACATGTGGGACCAGTTTCTATGTTGAGCATGAGCTGGGCCTGGCTGGAGACCTGCAGGTGGGCCTAGGCCCCAGGCCATAATAACCCACATCTCTGGATCTAGAGGCTAATCAACAAAGCAAAGCAGAGCAAAGCACAACAAACCCGAACAAACAAAAATACTCAGACATCTGAGAAGAGAAAAAGAAGGGAGATTATGGTCTCCGCATGGGCAGGTCCAGTCAGCTCTTGGAATAGCCAGATTTGCATATGGGTGGGATAGCGTGAGGGCGGTAATGGAGGAAAACCGGGCCAGGACACACTAGGGAAGAAGTCAGGGTGAGCCCGGCCACCACTGGGAGATGAGGGCCCCAGATACTGTGCTAGCAGGAGCGGCTGCCGCGGCGGCAAGATGGCCCGAGATAGGGCAGCCAGCCGAGCAGAACATGGGCTGGGCCTGGCTCCTGGGTGCTAGGGGCTGCACCCATGCCTGCAGGGCCCGGGGGCTTCTTGGGGCCTGGGCTGAACTGCCATTCCAGGCAGAGAAGCATTGAGGAATCCTTCCACCTCAGGGACTATAGCCCAGACCAAGTGTCTCATTCATGGATTTAGCAAACACTCCGCCTTTTTTTTTTTTTTTTCCTCTGCCAGGCCATAGTGAGGAATCCCACTTAACTAGGGGGTCTGGGATCACTTAAAGGTATAAAGGGCCCAGGGAAAGGCACAGGAGCTTCCGGGAGGAGGTGGTCTAGGAGTGGGATCTTGAAGGATATTCGGGGAAAGGTGAGAAGGCTGATCCTGGGAAATGGCCGTAGTCCCAGCCAGTGGGAGCCGGAGCAGGTGGATGGGTCAGGCCCAAGGAAGCAGGTGCTGGCATGAAACAGGAGGGGGATGCCCCCACAGGGGGTTGTTAGATTATGGTGGCAAACAGATGAGCAAAGAATGGTCCTATGGCCTCCAATGGCTTCCTAGAGAGACCCGCATCTCCAGACAAAGACCAATTCATAGTATAGGATTAAAGCTCACCTGACAAGGAGGCTGAAGAGGGGGGCCTCCACATTGGAGGACAGGCAAGGCTGGACCCTCACGGGAGCCCCTTGAGTCTCTTCAGTGGCTTGTCTCTAAACAGATTTTTTTTTTCCTCTAGAAAGGAAGATTTCACTGTCCCCAGTTTGCAGATAAGGACATGAGCCCCAGGGCAAGCTGCTGCAGAGCTGGTCAAGTGGTCCCTCGGGCCTGAGTTCTGGTCTCTGATCAGTGGGACAAGGATTCTAGGCAGAAGGCCATCTGGGTTCCAGCTAGGGTTGTCTCCAGTTTAGGTCTGGGATTGATCTGATAAAGAGGTATAAGGGGTTAAGGCAGGCATGGTCCCTGGGGGTATGGGAAGATGGAGGCTGGTAATGGGACTAGGGACTAAAATGAAGGATGAGGGGTGAATCCTGGCAATTGTTAGCTAAGGGGAAGAGGGCATACAGACAGCCCAGACCCTGTACTAGGGGTCTGAAGGAAAGCGGCACCATGAACCAAGATAGAGAACAAATCATGAGAGACCAGGATAGGTGGAGGCTGGCTAGGAGCCATAGGGAAAGGCAACTGTTAGAGGGTCAGTTGTACCCAGGCATGGCAGCGCGTTCACTGAGGTGGACATGGACTGTGAGTTTTAGGGTAGCCTGAGCTATGTAACGCAACCCCGTCTCAGAAAGAGAAAGAGCCAGACATGGTGGTGTATGCCTTTAATCCCAGCACTCAATAGGCAGAGGCAGGCAGATCTCTGGGATTTTGAGGCCAGCCTGGTGTACATAGTAAATTCCAGGCCAGCCAGGGCTACCCAGTAAGACCCTGCCTCCCCTCCCCCCCCCAAAGAAACAGCCTCGGTTGTATGGGAGTTGACCCTGTCCCTCTGCTGAGCCTAAGTCTCCCCCATCTGCCCAATAGACACAGACACTTTGTCAGCCTCCTCTGCCGGCACTGTAGCCATGAGCACACTTTGGCCTGAACCCTGAAAGCCAGCCAGTGGCTGCATGTGGGCCTTTTCTCCCAAGCAGCTCGGTACTAGAGCTAGCTTTGGTGGTGGGCTGAGAGGCTGAGAGGCTGAGGTTGCCGCATGGCTCCTGGGTATTTCAGACTTACCCTAGGGAATCAGATGACCCAGAGCACCTCACACTCACAACAAAACAGGACAGAGCCATGCCCTCCCACAGTCCTAGCACTGAATCCTGGCTTAAGGTGTGGTGAGGCCAGGCCCTCTCCAAAGACTCTGGGATGTATTTAGAGTGTGAGGCAGGGGTTTTACTTGCCTTGACCAGATTCTGGAGACCCCAGCATTTGTTGTCTTGTGTCTGCCTTGTTCCAGCCCCTGCTGATGACTGTGTGGCCTCTACCGGGCTGTTGTTTCTTCTTTCTCAGTATCTTTCGGACCACACTATTCCAGACGGACACAGTTCCATTTTACCTTCATCTTGTCCCGGGAGGTCACGTCTGTGCTTTCCTGTGATGGAAGTCATAGGCAGCAGCCTCCAGCCATCTCCCTCCCTGTTCTCAGGCCGAATGAACTCGGACAGGCATCCTGGGTGGGCTGGGGTGAGATGGGCTGAGCTTGGAGACTAGATCATCATGGCTACCCACCCAGCCCTGCTTCACTTCTCCATTATACTCCATGGGCTGTGCCAGTGACTGGGCAGAAAGAGAACTATCCCAAAGAATACTCAGACATGAAGGAGCCTGGTCAACAGTTCCTTCCTTTGGCAGTCCCATCATAGCGTGGAGCAAGGGCGGTAGGAAGATGGAATGGATACCTGAGAAGGTAGAATCTGTGGTTTCTTTCCTCCATCCAGACACGCTGATGACCAGGGCTGTTCTGTGAGGTGCTGTGCTCAGGTCCTCCCATTGATACCCACCAGGCTAGAAGCTGTCGCTGGGATCTGGGGGAAGGGCACCCTATCAGCCGGCCACAGGCTGTGTCCCGACCAGGGATTTCTGACAGTGGTGCTGTGTGGTCTTATTATTCTGGTTGTATGGATCTGGGAGGGAAACCCTTGCGGAGCCCAGAGTGTGGTTGCTGCCCTGAGGCCAGTAAGACTCACAGCCATTCCTGCCCCCCCCCCAATCAGACAGAGCTACAGGGCAAAAGCCATGTTCCCTGCAGCTTCCAGATCTCCAGGGAGGCCAGGCCACTGCAGGCTCAGGAAGCTAAGGGCATGATATCTCCACTGAGCCTCTCTCCGAGACCTCAGCTGCTCCTAGGCTGAATGTAAGGCACCTTCCCCACTTATTTCTGCCTCGCTGGGATAGAGGGTGCCAGACTCCCTTGGGCTGTCCAATCTTCTCCTGAAAGGCTCTGTTCCCCAGCCTGATGATTACCCTGGCCTGGCCAAAGAGAGTGCTGCTCCAAAATCCAGGACCCTCTTGGACCTTACCCTGGGTGCAGTTGACACCATGTGCCTGTGTGTGTTAGAAGGGACCAGGCCTGCAGAGCCCTCAGCCTCAGCCCAGCCCCTCAGGCAGGAGGCCCCTTCTGCAACCTCCAGGTGTCTCCTGGGCTCCTGGGCTGATCTCAGTGCCCCCATGCTCCTGGCTGCCCCTGGCGCCACAGCTGCTGTCGCTCTGATGGTGAGGGCTCTGGAGAAGGAAACGGCACATTCTTGAATCCTGTGATCACTTCCCGGCGAGGCTCCAGCTCAGGGGACCCAGCCAAGCGAGGACTCGGCCCCTCACTCTGCAAACACCTGCCCAATCAACTTCATCTGCCCTTGTCACCAGCAGGGCTACACAGAATCTGATTTCCTCGGGCAGGCTGGGGTAGGAGAGAGCAGCAGGCTACAGATCCCTGGTCGAGGGGTGTCCAGCAGGCCACAGTGACACTGGTAACTGACTACTGAACTGCATGGCCCCAACCCGAACCCCACTGATCCCAGCCATTGGAGGAGAGTTGTCATGTCATCCAGACCCTAAGTGACAGGCTGCTCCTGCCTGGGGTCCAGAAAGGCCAGTCTAGCTAGCTGCTAAGCTGGTGGCCAGGGCAAGGGACTTAACAAGCTCAAAGAAGACTAGTAGAAGGGGACATAACCAAACAAAGCTGAGCCAGGGGCAGGAGAGTTACCAGAATGGATGAGGGAAGGGAGATTCGGGGAACAGGCCCCAAGCATGCCTGAGACCACTCTGGCCCGACTCTCAGGCCTTTCTGGTCCACCCACTACGCCCCCTTCCCTCCACAAGAAACCTGGGCCAGTCCTACCTCAGCCTCCCGCTTTCTCCTGCCCAGCTGCCCAGCTTCTCTAGTTCCTGCCACAGG
The DNA here is from genome assembly GCF_907164565.1 of Psammomys obesus. Lineage (NCBI taxonomy): Eukaryota > Metazoa > Chordata > Mammalia > Rodentia > Muridae > Psammomys > Psammomys obesus. The sequence goes on from NW_026596085.1 coordinate 14,522,628, forward strand.
CTGTCACTCACATAGTGGAAGACAATAATGGGGATACCGCCCAGGGTCCCCCCAGCGGTGGGGGGGCATACAGCCCCATCTTCCCCTGAATGGCCAATGGTACTGTTGTATCTTTTGGTAGGTCCTCTTGGGATGCTTTTCTGTCTCTCTAATGAGCTCCTACCTTACCATCAACACCCATTAGCAACATCACCTTCTCCAGGAAGCCCCCACAGGTACCAACACCCCTGAACAGTTCTGAGCTCCCTCAGGCCCTGAAAGTCGTCACAGCATCTGTTTCTTCTTTCCTTCCTTCCTTCCTTCCTTCCTTCCTTCCTTCCTTCCTTCCTTCCTTCCTTCCTTCCTGTTTGTTGTTTGTTTGTTTACCTTGGCTGTCCTGGAACTTGCTTTGTAGACCAGACTGGCTTTGAACTCAGAGATCGCTTGCCTCTGCCTCCCGAGTGCTGGGCTTAAAGATGGGTTTCACCCCCACCCAGCCCCTCCTGTTTCTTTCACTGGAACATGTGCTCCATAGGTTCTCTGTGAGGTTCAGGGAAGGTTCTGAGGCAGAAGCAGTCTCTGTGGGGTTCTTCCTTTCACTCTTGTTTTCATTCATTCATTCATTCATTCATTCATTTTTTTCATTCATTCATTCATTCATTCATTCATTCATTCACTTGTGGAGGCTTCTTGTCTAGAGCAGACAACCTGGGGGCTGACAACAGGTGCTCTTGACAGTGGGTTGCAGCCTGAGGGTGGAGCTAGGGGCCAAATGCCGGAAGTCCCAGGCTGTGGAGGTGAGGCCAGTGAAGCAGGGACAGCTGACAAATGGGCCCTCGGCAGTCACAGGGCAGCAGCTAACAGTGACTCCCCATCTTTCATGAGGCCAGCTGGCAGGGCTCTTTCGATCTTGGTAAATGAGTACCTGGGGTCAGGGCTGCCTCTGGGAACTGGCCTTTCCAGGCGCGAGGGAGGCCCAAGGAAAACACACGGAAACACACAAGGAAAATGCACCCATCCCGGGCCCTCATGCAGCTGGGAGAAAGAACAACAACCGGCTAGGCCTGGCTGTCGGCTTCCCAGAGGATGGCACGACTGGGCCTCGCTGACCCGTGCCCTCACCCTCCCGGTTCCCTCCATCCCTGGCACGCCAGGCTGTCATTAAGCAGCTGGCTGTTAAGCTCTGACTGCATGCCAGGCCCTGCACCAGGCATGAGGGCGGTCTCAGGGAGATGGAGACGTGGAGGGCCCATGTTTATCAGTCACCCGCTGGTGCCCAGCCTCTCCCAGCACAGTGTCCCTACCGGGTACCTGGCTCCCATTGCTTCATCAGGGGTGGATTTAACCAAGTCTAATCAGATACTCCACACTCTATGGAGAGCCATGGGGATCCATTCCCAACAGTTTACACCAACGGGCACAGACAGGAGAACTCCGGGTGGCACCCAGCCTCTTCCATTCCCTGCTGAGCCCCCACTCTGTTTCCTGCAGGTTCTGGAGGACCGCATGAAGCTGGAATGTAAGTGCCACGGTGTGTCAGGCTCCTGCACCACCAAAACCTGCTGGACCACGCTGCCCAAGTTCCGTGAGGTGGGCCACCTGCTCAAAGAGAAGTACAACGCGGCTGTGCAGGTGGAGGTGGTGCGCGCCAGCCGCCTGCGCCAGCCCACCTTCCTGCGCATCAAGCAGCTGCGCAGCTACCAGAAGCCCATGGAGACGGACCTGGTGTACATCGAGAAGTCGCCCAACTACTGCGAAGAGGACGCGGCCACGGGCAGCGTGGGCACACAGGGCCGCCTGTGCAACCGCACCTCGCCCGGTGCTGACGGCTGTGACACCATGTGCTGCGGCCGGGGCTACAACACGCACCAGTATACCAAGGTGTGGCAGTGCAACTGCAAATTCCACTGGTGCTGCTTCGTCAAGTGCAACACGTGCAGCGAGCGCACCGAGGTCTTCACCTGCAAGTGAGGCAACGGCGCAGGCGCACACGGCACCTGCCTGCCCTGCAGCCCTTGCCATTTTGCACATCCTTCTTTGCTTCCGGAGCTGCCGGCTGCGGGCACAGGGGGGTGGAGGTGGGGGTGGGGAGCTCAGATACTCCAGGCTCCTTCCTGCTGGCTCTGTCCCGGCCAGAGGCACAGCTGTGCCCTGACTCGCCCAGCATCCAAGGCCAATGCAATGGTCTGGTACCCAATGGAGACGAACTCCTTTACTTCTCTTCGGGAACGTGAACCTCAAAGCGACCGTGAGACTCTGAGGGTCACCTCCCTGTCTGGTGGCTGGACACAGAAAGGTCACACCCACCAGTCACACTCAAAACTGTTTCCTGGGCTCTGTTCTGCCGGCCCCTGGCAGTATGGACGGATGTTGACAAAATTATTTATGTTCTTTTTTTTTTTTTTTTTAGCATCAGATGAGGACTCAGTACTAACGACCGGGTAGCCAGACCTAACCCTATTTCAGGTTGCCCCGCCTCTATCTCCTTTTCCTCACTTCTCCTGGCCCCTTGCAGGACCCAGGGAAGTCGGAGTTGTCACGGAGGCTGGCTAGTGGGGTGACTCCTCAGTAGCACCCTGGGAGGGACTTGGTAGACCCACAAGGCCTGAGATGGCCTTAGAGGACAGCCCATCTTCCATTCCACGTGGAAACTGTCACACAGATCAGTTGTGGCTTGTGTTAGGGTCCGGGCATGCCTCTTCCCCTCCTGGTCCTTCACCCCCTCCCAGCCCTCTGCCAGCCTCCACCTCCAGTTTACAAATCCCTTTCTTCTCTGGAACCAACCTGACTCCCAGGACTGCCCCCAAAGGTTCAGGAGAGGTCAGGGACGGTTGCTCCATGTGACAGATGGACACAGGGCAATCTGAAGATTTGCTGGAAGGCCCAGGCTCTGTGAACTATACCGCCACAGCCCGAAGCAGCCCAAACTCTGGAAGTAGCCAGGGTGGTGGGGAGGCTTTATCCCCTTCTCAGTGCCTTGGGGTTTGTCCTTCTACCCTGACCCTGATGCCAGAGAATTGGCATCCAGAATTTAAGGCTGTATCTGCCAGGCTGCCTGGCTACTGTCCACGGACACCTGCTTGAGGCTCCTCATATCCCGAGGACATGGGACCCTCAAGCAGGGGTCTGTGGGAGGCTTGCTGTCCTGTTTCCTCATGACCTTCCAGATGGGGACAAAGAACTCAGGCCCGGGGTATATCCCACCCTCTCCTCCACAATACACGACAGGGGTAAGGAACTACCTGGGTCGGTAACACCACCACCCACAGCCTTCCCCACACTACGGCGTTTCATAGCAGAAGTCCACGGGAATGCGGGGTTTGGTGGCCACCAAGCCAGGTGGCCTGGACATTGACCTGGGGAAAGTGATCCCTGTTTACCCTTGCCTTGCACCCAGCTGTGTGTCCCTATCATGTCAGGATGTTACAAGCCTCTGGACCACTGGCGATGTCCCACCCTGGTTCTGGCCCCATCTCCTCACCCCCAAGTCCTGGGATGCCCAAACCTATAGCCCAGTGTCCCCTGTAAGGAGCCTGGTTAACTTATATTGTTATATAGTGTCCCCGTCTGTCGTGTCTCTTAAGTTATTGTGACCTACACTGGGTACCGGAGGGGATGGGGGATGGCTTCATTTGCTCTCCCCCAAGCCAGGCTCCTCCTTCTGCTTGAAACAGACCCTCGGGGGCCCTTGATGCCACCGAGGCAATTCGCACTGTCCCTGGGCTGCCGGGCACCTGCGCCTGCACTCGGTCAGCGGCAGACCTTGCCTTGGGGGAAGAGAGGTGGTTAGTGGACCCAGGCAGGGCACTGGCTGTCCCAATGCTGTGTGCTGGGGTGGAGGTGGCCGGGTACCACATGTCCTTGAAGTGCCCTACTTCTGATGGGCTGTGTTCTGCCTCCTCTGGAGGGGAGCACTTGGCCCCAATAAAAGCTGGAATCAGAAAAGAGACTTGTGTGTGGAGTCTCCATGGGACACCCTTGTAGTTCTTGCCTTGAGGGTGGGGGCACACACTGCCCACTGAGGCTGAGCTCTTTCGTCTTTCTTGCTTCCTTCACCTCCTCTGCTGGCTGAGGGGTCTGCTTCCTCCCATTCCATACTTGAGGCCCTTGGCCAGGCTCTGCTGGGATCATCAGGCTTGCCTGCCTCTAGCAGCTGGCTAGAGTCCCTGGAAGCTTCTCTGGATAATACGGGGTTTAGGCTGCAGGGACACAAGGCCTAATAGTCTGGTGCCCAGGAACTAACCACAGGTCTGGGTTCAATATGCCTTCAGCTGGAGGCCAGATAGAAGGCCCCGTCTTCGACTACATTTCCCTCTAAATTCAGAGTCCTAGGCCTGATGATTTGGGGCTGTTTGTGGCAAACTTCAAGGGCCTGTCTTGTTCTCACAGGGTCTGAGCCCGGAGTCCCGAGGGGTTCGCAACCTCAATGGCTTGCCTGGCCACACTGCCTGTGGAGACCATGCCCTGCCTACAGTGAATGGCATTTCTACCCAGGGTCAGAAGGCATGTGGCGGGGCCGGTTTGGCCACTGCCCTCTGTCCCGGGGAAGCCTGGCATTGGGTTGAACTGCTGATCCAACAGCTAGCCCTCTGCTCTAGCTCTCTGCTGGGCACTCACAGAACATGCCTTAGTTTCTAGTCTCCTGGAGGGCCCTCCAGCTGTGCTTCACAAAGAAGGGGGGGAGTGCACCCCTCTAGGGACAGGAAAGACCCTTGTTCCTTCCTGATGCATGGAAAGCCTTGAGACGATCCTCCCTGAGGCATGGCCTCTGTCTTCCCATCCAAGAGCAAGAGGTAGTCCAAGGCTGGGCCTTGAAGAGCTCTAGGTTGAAGCATGCCTGGGGCCCAGGCCAGGGCTGGGCAGGCTGGCAGGAGGCCCTGGGTCCCCATGAGACAGTCACCAAATCCTCAGTGGCGGCTGCAGTGGAGCTCAGGGTCCGGCTACTCCCACAGGGCCAGGAATGAGGAAGGAGCCCTGAGAATGCCCTGGCCCCAGTGCCCAGACTGTACTTATTTCTTGGCTGTGATTCAATCCCAACCTGGCCTCCCAGGGCCAGGGCACGCATCCTTGGGGGCCCTGCCTGAGGCGTGGAGTCCGCATTGCCTGGCCTGGCCCCAGGCCCTACCTTAAGGCACTGTGAGAGCATTCACCTGGGCCAGCCCAGGTGTCCCCCGGTGGCATTTTGTTATCCTTCAAGTGACAAAGTGCTAGCCAATTGTGTACCTTGCTGGGAACTGCCTACCCCAGTGGCCTTTCTTCTCAGCATGCCTAATGCTACCCTAGAATAGCCTGCCTTGCCCAAGAACATGGAGGCTCTCAGGCAACAGGAATCACGTGGACCCCAGAAGGGGGGGGGCACTGTCACTGGGAGAGTTTGTAGAAAAAGTCAGCCCATTGCCCATCCTACCCCCCCCCCATTACCTCTGCTTCTTCACATCTGCAGTCCTGCCCTGGCTAGGGTGAGCTCTAACCTAGGGCTCCAACCATGTGTCCCATTACCCACTTTATCCAGGTGGTGCACACTCCAGCTGTACCTAGAGTAGGAGGGAGCGCAGAACGTGGTCCTCACAGCTACTGGAGGCAGCCTACAGGGAGGAGAAGGAACCTAACAGATCTTCCCTATTCAGGTATCAGAAGACAAATATTCCACAGTACTGACCCCACCCCCGCCCCAGCTCCCTCTTCCTCCGCCTGAAGACACCCTGGCCATGTGCATGGTGGCCATGCCAGCTCAGGGCTGCCACTCCCCCACTGTGCTCCATTGGGACATTCTTTCTTCTACTTTCTCCCATCTCACACTCATATCTTCCTTCCCAGGTCACCTGAGCAAACTCAGTTCCTTGTCTTCACTCTTGTCGCATGGGTGGGTAAGGGGGTACCAAGCCCCACACAAGCTGATTCCTCCTTAGCCAAGCAGTCCATTGAAGAGGAAGCACACCCCCCCTCCCCAGGCTAGGCCTTTCTTTGGTAGTCTGCTGCTACCCATGACCTTCACAACATCTCTTCCCGTACAAATTCTCATTCGCAAATGGCTTAACCAAGACCCAGGAATTATGGGGAAATATCTCAGGATTTAGACCCATGTCTTCTGGGGTCTTCTTTCTCTCCTAACTGCTATTCTCCCACCTGGGGACATGCAAGGTCAAGGATTTTCTCTAAGACTCCACAGTGGGAAGAGAACGGCTGAGGCAGGTCTCGGAGGAGAAATACCAATAATGTCATCTCTAAGAACAGAGCAAGACAGCTGGGCTTGGTGGCACGCACCTGTAATCCCAGGGAGGCAGAGGCAGGCAGATCTCTCAGTTCGAGGCAGCCTGGTCTACAAGGCGAGTCCAGGACAGCCAAGGCTACACAAGAAACCTTGTCTCAGAAAAACCAAACCAAACCAATAAACCAACCAATCAAAAACAAAACAAAAACAAGCAAAAAGAACAGAGCAAGAAAGACCAGGTTAAGAAGCAGCAGGCAAGATCTGGGTTAGACCTCTCAGTGAACTGGAGAGAGATAAAGAGGGGGTAGCTGTGGACTAATGAAGGAGGCATTCTGGATGAGTGGGTGGGTGGGGTTGTGGTCTAGGGCCTGGCGTAGCAAGGAGGCAGAGAGTAAGGGAGTGAGAGATTTGAGTGGAAATATCTCTGACTGTCCTAAAAGGAAATCAGGGGGGTGTCTGAGCAGAGTGGCAGAGCTTGCTTTAGGTCTCTACCATAGAATCAGGCCTCCAGGTGATGCCAGCGGGGACCTTTGAACTCACACCTCTGTTCTCCTTAGTTTACAACAGGAAATGGACCCATCTGTTCATCAGATCCTTGAACATGAAGGACTCCATGACTGAGGTCCAGTGAACTGTGTATTTCAGGACAGAACTCGAGTCTGGGGTCCCAGAGAACCATAGGCTTGATGCCACAGCCATGGCCAAGAAAAGGAACCTGGAGGCGGTGTCTGAAGAAGACACTGGAAAGGGACCAAGCTGGAGACTGCTCTGCCCACCTCGGGGACACAGGAGCCCATGCTGGGTAGGCTGCCCGGTGTCCTCTTTTGTTGTGAGCCCCACTGGAGCCCCATGTGGCCTTTCAAGAAGGCTGCAGGTAGGGGATTGAGAGTTCTCTCACTCCACCTACAGGCAGAGGTTTAGCAGCAGGGCAGCAGGGTTGGCTCACCTCCAGGGGCCAGAGACATGTCCTTTCTAGACAGCTGGTCCCTCCTGGGTGAGCAGCCTGTTCACCTGAGGCGCAAGGGTGGCCTAAGAACCCCGATCTTTTTTTATGTGTGTGTGATGCGCCCTGTAAAGAGCCACAGCTGAACCTCTGGAAGCCCTTGGCATGACTTGTCTGAGGCTCATCCCCCATCTTCCTGCAAAAGCTGCATTTGGTTGGATGCTCTGCCAGAGCAGGCTAAGAGCTCTGTCTGTGAGCCCCTCCCTGCCTTCCCATTTTTGAGCTCCAGATTTTTCTGTGGAGGCATGGGACACAACATCCATCCATCCACGCAGTCTCAATCAAGTCTTTCATTTCTTTACTTGTCTGTCATTGACAAAGTCTTTGGTGCTTAGAGGTTAATGGACCACTGTGAAGACTCAGAGCTGAGTCTGAGATGGGCATTTTTTTCCTCAGAAAACCTCAGGCTTTGAGTAGGGGAAGGCAGTCAGAGTTTTCCTGTGGTCCCTGAGCGTGGGGAGCCTTCCACAGCAGCAGAGAAACTGGAGAGCATGGATCCATGGAAGCTCTGCAATGGCTTCCCGAAGCTGAGGCCAGAAGCAAAAGTGGAGGCGTAGGGAAAGGAAGAAGGAGGTCCTAAGGAGATGTGAACTAAGAATCAGTAGAGTGAGGAGCCTGGAGTTTGGAAAGTTAGAGAGCTACTCTGAGCTGATGAAGTTCCAGAAAGTTCCATATGCATAGAAGGGAACCTAAAATTTCGAGCCCTATAAACTAAGATTCGGCAGAAAGGCTTGCTATATCTGCTGGTAGCTTGCAATTTTATGACCCTCTGGGCAAAGGGCCTACCACCACAGAATGCCCATGGGCATCCATCATGAGAGAGAATGGTGTCCTCAGTCCAAGAATCACCAGGCTTTGAGGGTGAGGGCTCCCGGGCTGCAGGTTGGCCTGCGGTATTCTGAGGTTTTTGGCGGGGTGGGGGTGTGTTCTCCACAAGGTCTCGCAGATCGTAAAGATATTTTACAAGTAGCCTTCATGTTGCTCCTTGCACCTCAGTTTCCCTGCCCGAAGGGACCTGTGCTTGCCCTAGGACTCATTAACCCCCACCGAGTAGCCTTCCCTGGCTGGCCTTGTCTGTCCCTACAACACTAACAAGGCTTTGACCTCTTTGTCAACCAAGCTGGAGGGTGGAATGGGATACCAGGCCACCAATGTCCCTGACACAGAAGAGGTGATCCCACATCCCCTCTCTAGTTCCCAGACAAAAGGGACAATTCCATTTCGATGACAAATACTGTGGAGGGGATGGTAGCTGCAGGGACAGCTGAGTCACTGGGACATCATGGGAACAGGGCATGCTTCTGCAGGGAGTGGCACTCCCCCGTGTTAAGGTCCCATTTTGCTAGGAAGGATTGTGACATCAGGGTCTGTAGGTGCCTCTCAACTTGGGGACCTTGGGACGGACCAAAAGGTCCAGTCAGGAACTGGAGAGGACCTCAGGCCACAGTTCCCAGATCTGCTGGGCCTGAAGGAGCACACTCCCCGTTGCTTGAGGAATTCAAGCATAGTTTGATCTCCAGTGGAGAGAGATGTTCTGATCTTATGGTTCTCAGGTCCTATGTGGCTGTGTGCTCGGTCACAACCTCATAAAAGGGCATAGGACAGGGAGGCAGTGCTGAGAGGTCCTGGAGAGATCAGTCTGACCACACCCCCTGGGCCCTGACCTGGTAAAGTTGCTCAGCACCAGAAGCTCCTTGCCTTCCCCTTGCTCATGATCCCACAGGTAGACAGTGTAGCATTGCCAGGGGCCTAGGGGCTGAATGGATAGTTGGACTCTGTAGAGCTGGGAAGGCTAGAGACAGGCTGCAAACCTGTGGCTGAGCACACGCCTGGAGGAGATAAGGGGGGAGGCGGTAGATGCCATACCACGTAGAGGGACCAGGCAGGCCTGGGGAAAGGGACTGATAGTCATGCAGTTAGATGGCAGGAAGTTCCAGCTCAAGGTTTGGCCTTTTCTGCTACTGGCTGGATTATAAGGGCAAGAAAGTGACCCGTGAGAGCCTTTGGCCCTTCTTCAGGAAAGGTACAAGGAGACGGTGAGACTACAGCGGGGGAGTGGACTGCAATCGCTCAGGTGCGGTGCAGCCACAGGGGATACAGAGGGATTCCACGAATATTTTGCAGACAAGGTCAGAGGAGGCTGATGGTAAACCTGGCCTAGGCTGGCTCCCCCGCTGTCCCTCTGGTGTGTCTATGCCTCATCTTCCGGGGATGGAGAAGAACCAGGGTGAGGGCCTGCCTGTTGCTCAGAGATAGGTCTGGAGCTGGAGGCATGTGACCTTCTTCCGCCACTGAGATCTGAAGGAAGAGTACCTGGCTGGGCCTTGGAGACAGGTTGAGATCGGGGCCTCTGGGTTGGATGGAGTTCTGAGCCAGGCTTCAGGTTGGCTGGCTATGTGACACCAGCCCCACTTGGCCTCAGTTTCCTCCTCTGTTAGCACTTCCTCCCTAGGCCTCTAGGCCGAGACCACGGTAGAGAAATGCAACCTGTGTGTCAGAGTGAGGACAATGTCATCTCTTGAGATTCTGAGGCTTTGGGCAGCAGTAGGATGCCTGGTAGATTAGCAGCTGGAGTGTGTGTTTGTAGAACTTTACAGTTTATGATTGTTCTTTTGGCTTTTATTCTGACCTCCTCAAGGCTAGAGAGCTCTGTGTCCCCAGTATACCAGAGTTTCTCTTGGGAACAGCAGGCTCAAGCCCCTTCCCCTCAGGGGACTCCCTGGGGCCACTTTCTGAGATACCCCACTTTCACAGGACCTCTGTGTAGTCTCTGAACTGTGTGCCAAGCTGCCGTTCAAAGATCCACTGGGTCCAACTTGAGGATGTAGGGCCAGACCCTTCTAGGCAACTGGCCATAGCTTCCTGACTTCTCTTCTCCACACCAGCCTAGCATGACTGTTGGCTTTTGCTGCACATTCTGAGAGCATCCCCTTCACTAGCTCACCCTTCTGGCCCTGCTAAGACATCATTTTTTGGAAGATGGCGTCCAAGACCTTCCCCGGGTCCCTCCGCCCCTCACACATCTGGGTGTGCACAGCCTCGCAGAACTAAATCTCCCCTGTGACCCACCCAGATGGGCAACCTCAGCCTGTCACCATTTCCAAAACCTCTCCTCCCCCATCTGTCAGTGATGTCAAAGCTTGGCATGGTACAGAGGCCAAACCAGACCTTGCACCAGGCAGCGGGTTGGGAGGGCTCTCCGCAGGGATGGGACCCAAGACGCTTCTATTTTTAGCCTCAAGAAAAAGAAAGAAAAAAATTCAACTCCAGAACATACAACACGCCTAACAAATATTTGTTTTTATTCTTAAAAGGGCTTGGATGGCAGATGGCTGGTTTGGGGACTGAAGTGTGTCCCTACTTGCATACAGGGGCTCAGAAGAAGCCTCGCCTGTGCCCAAGGCTGCCTGCCTGGCACAGCCTCATTCCAGGAGACCAGGGAGGACTGCTGGAGGGCCAACTTTTCCTGAAGCAGTCAGACAGCTTGCCCTTCCAGCTTTCCCCGATCCTGCCCTTCCTACCCCAGCACCTCGTCTTCCTCTGGTTGTACCTTGGGTATCCCATGTGCTGAGGTTGACCAGGCATTCTCCTGTCCAGGAACCAGCCCTCCTGGGAACATTCCTGCAGCGTAGAGCTATTGTCCATTGCAGGAATGCAAACCTCCTTTATCATCGTGCAGTCCCTCTGCTCGTCTCCTGAGTTCAGTGGAGGAAAATGAGGGTCATGTGATGTCGATAATGCGAATCACCCTGTATCTTTCCCAGGATCCAGCCAAGACTAGGGTGCCAAGGAGCTCTGTCTTCAGGGAGAGTGTGAGAAGTTTAGATGAGCCTCCATACTATGGAGAACAATGCAGAGGAGAACAATGCAGACCTATGCACAGACCACAGACCACCTCAGAGACAAGACCTTTGCTCTCTGGAACTCTGGAATAAATGGCCACAAGTCAGGGTCTGGAGGCAGTAGTTGTTCCTCTGGGGGCAGGTGTATGATGTCAAGATGTCAAGAAATTTGTTCACTCTAACAATGTGTCTGCCCTATCCAGCTCCGGAACTAAGGTCCCTGGCTGTGGCTGCCTTTGGTGCAATCTTCAAGAACATCTTCACAGATCCCTTTATCTCTCTACATGGCTGCCCATCCTTAGCTTGTCCCTGGTCTTCCTCAGCGAAGTTCAGAAGAACACGAAAGGAACCACCTAGGAAATGCTGGGTAACTCTCAGTATCCTGAACAGAATTGCATGTACCGTCAGGGAAAGGGGACATTGCTGGGTCTGTAGGATCAGGCCCCGGGGCCTCTGTGAAGGCTGTGACTCTCAGCCTCCTACACGCCATCTGGATTCTTAGTGAAGGACTGAGAGGGTCTGTCAAACACCAGTGGTTGCTGCCTCCACAGTTTGGGTTTGGGGAGGAAATTAAGGCTCAGGGCTGAACCACAGGGCCTGGCAGGTGGGGTGGTAAGGGCTTGATGGGGATAAGTGGGCCCTGTCACACTGGCTGGAGGGTGGGGCTGGATGAACAACATCCCTGGGCCTGGAGGCCGGCAAGGGGTGCAGCTCTAGGCCAAGCCACAGTTATTGTGGCTGTATGATGTTGGTGCCAGGGGTATGCCCAGTAGATAGCGGCTCTGTCCTACTCTCCTGCAGGAAGACTGTCTGATCTCCATCAGGAACCACTACCAGAATCTCTCCCTCATTCTTACCCAGGAGAAGTTGGGATAACCTCCCATGCTGTTTCTTGGAAAGAACTGAAGCGCATTGCAGTTGCTCCCATCTCCCCCATTCGAATGTGATTGCCTGTCTCTTGTATCTGCATTTCCTCCTACTCTGTCCCTGTTGCCACTCAGGGAGAGCCCAAGAACATGGAAGCTGGGCCAGCCCATCACCTTGAGTCCTCTCTGATGCCTTCAGGCCTGGACTTGCCCTCTGCCCCTTTCAGTTGTCACTGGATAAGAGTTTTCCTGGCCTGTCTACCCTCATTCTTTGCCTGGGACTCTACTCCTGTATCTGTCCTCTTTCTCTGCAGTCCTGTCCCGAAGCCATCATCTCTGCTGGGCTGGGGATGGAATGGTGGATGGTTTATCATCACTGATGCCTAGGACCAAGCCTAAGGCTTAGTGGGAATGTGGGATGTTAAAATAACGCATGGTGTTTTCCACACATTGATTCAACAGGGGGTGGATCCCTGAAAGCAAATGTATGTAAGGACAAATCAAACCTCAAGATGAACTATTCATGGCTTCCTCTGTGGGAAGGTCTCTCCTAGAGGGTCACAGCAGCAAATACCCCAGGCCTCCCAATGAATGAAAGAATGAGCCAGGCATGGTGGTGCCCACCTGTAATCCCAGCACTCAGGAGGCTGAGGCAGGAAAGATCACCAAGAGTTCGAGGCCAGCCTGGGTTCCTTAGCTATAGCCTGTCTCAAAAAAACAGTAACCGCCAATGGTCTAGAGAGCTGCCTCAGCCAGTAGGAATGCTTGTTGTGTAAGCACAGGCAGGCATCCTCAGAACCTAAATTAAAAGCCAGATGTGATGTGTGCGTGTCTGTAACCTCAGCACTGTCTGGGAGGAAGACCAGGCGGCCACTGAGGCTGGTGACCTTCCTAGCTCCAGGTTCAGTCATCTCAAAAGGAGGAGGAGGAGAGGGATAGAACAAGATATCCCACATCTTTCTCTGGCCTCCCTATGGCACCTGTACCCGTATAGATACACACACACAGACACAACTAATAATATATATTATATCATATATTATATATCATTGAATATATATGTATGTATATGTATTCTGAGCATGGTGGCACACACCTTTAATTCTAACACTTGGGAGGCAGAGGTAAGTGGGTCTCTGTGACTTCAAGGCCAGGCTGGTCTACATTGGGAGTTTCAGGCTATCCAGGTCTACAAAATGAGATCCTGTCTCAACAAAAACAAAACAAAACAAAACCCATTCATATGACAGTTGCAAGTGGTCCTGAGGCTTGAGAACCCGTGTCATTCCTCTGGGTGTTCAGAGGACTGGGACTGGCAGAGGTTAGGGTTGATGCACTCTGCTCGGGTCCAGGAACATGCACAGACCTCAACACCATTTGCTAAATCCAAAGATCCTGCCTGTCCCCCCCACAGGTCCGAGGTAGTGGTCCTACTGTCAGGGGGTGCGAGGTGCCAGGAGATGCCCTAAGATCCTAACTCCCCACCAGGGCACACAGCCATTAGTAGATGAGTTCCACTTTGGGAGTGTAGAGCTAGAAGGGACCTAAAGGGCCTGAATGCACTGGGGGTGGGGTAGGCAAGAAGGTTGGGGGGGGGAGGGACGCTCAGAGAAGGTGCCCAGACCATCTGCAAAAGCTGGAGGCGGGCAGCTCTACCCTGGGAGCCATTGAGAAAGCGGCTTCTTTTTAATTAAAGTTCGGCAGAGGGCTTGAGCTCCCAGGAAAGGGAAAGTGTTGGTGCAGAATAATTAGCCGGACAAAAGGCAAATCCTCTTAGCTTCTCCCTGGGCGATTACAGGTTAATTGGTTGACGGTCCTGCCCGCCAGGCAAGACACCGGGCTTTCCCGAGCCTCCTGCAGCTCGATGACCCCGAGGCCACACCTGCCCTGCTGTCCAGCGTGGGAACCCAGCGGGGCTTCAATCGCCCTCTGCTCGGCCCCTGCCCCACTGGGCCCTCTGCTGAGCCTCCAGTTCCTACATCAGCTGCGGGAGCCCTGGAGCTCCCCACGGGCCCTCAGGACGGGAGTAATAGCATTGTCCCAAGAAGGCATGCTGTGCTGTGTTGCCACTCTGTCATCCCTGCCAAGGCTGCCCTCCCTCTCCATCGATGCCAGCGGCAGAACACCTCTGGCAGAGCGGAAGCCCCTCTCCTTGTCTTCCTCCCATAGTGGGCACGTGGGTTGGTTGGCCACTGTCTGAGGGACAGGAGTTGCCCTACATGGTTACGAGGTGGCCCAAGCTGCCATTGCATCTTTTTAGCGGGAGAGAATGTTGTAGGTGGAGAAGAGGAAGGAAGGAAGGAAGGCAGGAAGAAGGAATGGAGATGAGCTGGTGACCAGAGCAATGGTGGTTTAGAAAGCATGACCCTGATGGTGTACTGTCAAGGGCTCATAAGAGCTCTGGCTCCATTCCCACCCTTGCTAACCATCATAATGCCTCATTTGTTTTCCTGCCCCATGTGAGGCCTGGCTGTGGCCTTCAGGAGACCCCGAACCACACCAGTCCTCTTCTTGTTTCAGCCCTCCTTCCTGACCACACCACAGACAGTCAGAGGTGTAGCACTGGCCTCTGGATGGATCCCAGGATGCCAGGATCCCAGAGAAAAGAGGTCAGGGCCTGGCTGGAGGGAATACAAGATGTGGGTATCTCAGCCTAGGTGTCCTGGGATGGACACTTCCTCTTGCCAGCCGGGCATAGGCAAGATTGTGGGGCTACAGAGAGGCCTGGGTCTGGCTCAAGGTCTCCGAGGGAGCTCCTGGGGCAGCCCTGGGCCCTTGTGTGCTGCCCCCACCCAGGCAGGCTATGAGTCAGCCCACAGCTGGGCTCAGCGGAGGCCACACTGTGGCGGGGTTTCCAGTCTCAGAGGCAGGATAGCTGTTTATTTTTCTTGCAGTAAAGGAGAGGGCAGGGGCGGGATGGAGGAGCTGACCCTGCTGGTTCTCACACTGGCCCGGGATCCCTGGAAGGGAAGAGACCTCAGGGGCAGACACGGCAACAGGGAAGGGGGGGGGCGCCCTCCGGGCCTCCCTGCCACACTCCTGGGGCAGCCGGCCAAAGCCAGTGCCGCAGGCCAGTTCCTGGAGCGGGATGCTGGGGTTTCCGAGGTCGGGAAAGTACTGGCAAAGCTCTTTTCATGATGTCACCGGCTCTGCCCTGGCCTGGCCCAGCCCCAGCCCTGTCACCACCACGGAGGGATAGAGCATGCCCTGCGGAGCTCAGGGCTGCCTAGAAAAGGTGCTCAGGGAGAATTTAGGTGCCTACTCCTGGCCCTCCTAGCAGCCGAGGCCATTAACTTTGGTGTGTGGCAGGGACGACACCTCCCTAGCCCCTGGGCTGGGCTGAGACTCTGTGGAGGGGATGTTTCCTGAATCAGAAGGCGACCTCCCAAGACACTGTGATTCATCCTTGGAGGCCTGTTGACCCCAAACTCAGCTATCTCTGTGAGCACGGAGACCCTTCCCTCAACCAGATTCTGGACCCAACTTGTGAGTGAGGCCACACCTCACCTGTGGTTGTACCTCCGTAGCAGGGGGACAAAGTCCTCTTTAGTGAGGAACACACAGACGAGGCGAGCCATCTTGTCCTGTCTGAGATCTCCAATTTCCTTCCACCGAGCCTTTTTTTTTTTTTCTTTTTCTGTAAGTTTCTAATGATGTGGAACCCACAGGGAAGTGGGCACAGCTGAAACGGACAGCCCAAAGAGATTGCAGAAACCAGACCTTCTGTGTTAGCATCCACCCAGAAGGCAGACAACACTCAAAGCCTGTGTGCCCTCTGGCCACTGACCTCTTGAGGCTATCTGCTTGAGAAGAAAGATATGGCCTCCTGCCATCTACCTCCCTGTTTTCCTACCTCCCTCATGCTGTGGTTTGAATGTGAACCTTTCCTAGTGTCTGTCAGTCCTGAAGCAGACATCTCCCACTGGCCTACATGGTGCTAGGCCATTCTGTCACTCCACATGGACTTTTGATGCCATCCAGAGATCCTGTAACACAGGCCTGATGAGGTTGACTTTAGTTCAGTAAGGTACAAACATGCAGCAGCCTGGTGTGCAACTACAACTGAGCGCACACACACACACACACACACACACACACACACACACACACGCACACCGAGCATTTACTCCACCGACAGCACAGGGGTTGTTAATATGGCATTGCCCCAAACACGGAGGAATATACTGAGATATGACATCATGATAGCTGTGATATCACTAGGTGAAAGAAACTTTTCACTTCATCGCAATCCTGGGGAAGCCTGATACACAGCAGCTGGCCACTGACTAAAATGTGGCTGTATAGCATTCTTGCATGTGTGTGTGTGTGCGCGCGCAGGACAGTGTGCCCTCCCTGGCTAGGTGACTCCTAGAGGTAGCAGACACCCAACCTGAACAGACCTGTGAGTGCCCACCCAGATGTCACTCCTATACTGCACTGACCTGTACCTCGGAAGTAATCACCCTCTGTCCCAGCAGCTGAATCCCCCTGCTTGAATGACAAGCAGAAGCCATTCGGAGCAGCAAATATCCCTGCAACCCTGCCAGCCTGCTCCGTGGCTTCGTTTCATCACCACATCCCTCTGTCACTCCCAGGGCAGACCTGTGGGCCCGAGGTGCATTAGACCTAGCCATTGCTCCCAGTTTTAGGGATTTTGATCCAGGACATTGGGAAGAGGGTCCAGACGGCCTCTGGGAGTTTGACCCTGAGCACACTGGGATCTCTTCTGTCTGCCTTGCACTGAACCTCCCCAGTGTGCAGGGCCATCTTGTCAACCCTGGGGTGGGTATGGGTAACAGCCCTCAAGGAGAGACAGACCATCCACCATCAGGGCCATGATATCAGCGTTGATTAGGGGAGGGAGGGAATGCAGAGCCTTAGCTCAGGGCTTGGGCTCCCTGGGGACAAGAGTTCAGGTCACCTGCCATCTTATCTCTGGATGGGAGTCTACTAAGCGGACAAATCCCATGCTGCCTTGAGCACCACAGAATCAATAACTCCCCTTCAAGAAAGGACCTTGGGAAGCCTAGAGCGAGGGGATTGAGCTAGAGGAGGAAAGATGTGACTTGGATAGGAAATCTCCCTATAGGCTCATGTGTCAGAGGTTTGGTTCCAACCACTGGCCTGGGGAGATGGAGCCCAGCTAGAGCAAATAGGTCAGGGGCTGCCTTCAAAGCTTACACCAGGGTCTGCTTTGCTTTCTGCTTCCTGTTCACCATGAAGTGGGAAGCCCCGCTGGCCACAAGCTGCTGCAGCCATGATGTTCTGCCCAAGGGCATGGATCCAAGCAGCTGTGGACAAGATCCTCTGAAACCATGAGCCAAATAAGCCATTCTTCCTTTAAGTTACTTGTGGCAGGTTATTTTAGTACGTCATAACAACAACCATAGAAACCAACAGTGGGAGGAAAGGGTGGGGGCTGGAGAGATGGCTCAGTGGCTAAGAGCACGTGCTGTTATTACAGAGGACCTGGGCCCAGTCCCTAGCACCCATTTTGGAGGAGTGTGATTTGGATCTAAACTATCTCTGCAGGCTCACTATTGCCTACAACTCCAGCTTCTGGTGATACAATGCCTTCTTCTGATCCCTGTGAACATTTGAACTCATGTACACACACACACACACACACACACACACACACACACACACACACCACAATTTAAGAGATCGGATGTTATAGCTTGAGCCATGGGAGGCTGCATTCTGGGGAAAGGTAAGCCATGGAAGGCTCCTGTGCAGGGAGGTGGGGGTGGCGCTGGTGGGGTGGAGGAGGCCCACTCTAATGGGCCAGGCTGGTTCTCTGCTTCTCCAAGCCCCTCCCAGGATGCCCATTCCATTAACCAGGAGAAAGCTACCCACATCACCAGCATCCTGAGGCTAAACTAGAGCCAGACGGCATAGGCCTCTGGTGGGAAAGGGACACAGAGCTAACGATGCTCTTGGTTTCTGACTCCAGAGGTTAGGTCCAGTCTAGGTCTCAGGATGCAGGGCATTCAGTGGCTGTGGAGATGAAGACCAAAATAATGCACAGTCACCCCTCCCCTCAAGAGCTGCAGGGTGGCGCACAGTAGGCCCAGGATAGTCATCTGTCAGGTGGAAAGAACTCAGTTCCCTGGAGGACATGAAAACTGGCCAAACCGGTTCAAAGGCAGCTTTTAGTCAGTTTTTACAAGAAGCTGCTCTCCCTTCTCTGAGGAGGTCTGGCCAGCACAGGCCCCTCCTCCCCCTCCTTGCACCTCTCTCCAGAGGACTGGGCCTCCCTTGCTGTCACTTCAGTCTCTTACTTTTCAGCCTCAACAAGTCCTGTTCCTGGAAGGGACACTTTACAGAGAGGCCTGGCTGGGGACCAGGGAGTACCTCGCCTACCTGTTGTACCAGCAAGCCGATTACTTCTTGGTAAGCCTCAGTTTCCCTTGGGGTGTAGGCTGAGCTCTGAATGTCAAGAGTCCCAGGAGCTCTGCTCAATGCTCTCAATGCGCAGCTTCTGGCACTGGGCTCTGGGGCCTCAGGTACTCCCTTGGTGAGATGGGTAGGCTGCCATGGGCCCTACCCCTTACTCAGGATAGTCTGGTAGCCTTGTCCACAGCAGAAGCCTGATGGGCTGTTCTCCAAATGCCTCTTGTTCCAAACTGCAGCTGGGATCATGTCCTGGACCCTGCGGAACCAAACCCCACATCCTGGAAGAAATGAAATGGGACCAAGGCTGGAGAATCTGGGGCCCCTCACTCTTGCATCTGTGTGGCCCTCCAACAGGCGGGCTTAGGAGGAAGGTCTACCCACGTCAGCACCACTCACACTGTAGCTCTACCGGGTCCTGACCCTCTGATGGCACCAGGGCCCTGGCCAGATGAGCTCTGTTCCCCTTAGAAAGGATAACCAGGACCTTTGTCCAGGAGAGATGACAGTCAGAAGCCTTTCCAGGCCAGGAGAGCTTTTTTTTTTTTTTTTTTTTTTTTGAGGAGGCCATAAAAAAGTGAGAAAGCAATTTTGAGGACAGGGACTATGCTGAGTTTCCTCCAAAGGCCCCTGAGCCTTCTGGCCAAAGCAGTGAGAAAACAAGGAACAAAGGAGAGAGTCCCAGGTTCCAGGTCACTCCAGCAATCTGTGGCAGGCAGACCTGGCAGTCGGATACAGATCTCTCAGACACAGGATAGTGGGGTTTAACCCCTCCCTCTAGTTGTACCCTAGGGCACATCACTCATCCTCTCTGTGCCCTCCACCCTAAGAGAAGATTAGTAAGTCAGGAATGGTACCCAAGCAGCAGGATGGAGGCCACAAGGCTCAGGGCAGCAACACCGAGCTATGAAAACTACCTCCTCAATAATGAGATCACAGGGGACTAGGGGTACTAGTGAGGTGCTTTGAATTTCATTGTACTGTCATCCAGGACATTAGGAGAAGCCAGAGGCCTGCCTAAGTCTGTGTTGATCCCACTCTCAGGTCTGTCCCAGAGAATGGATGGAGGATCAGGATGAAGGATAGAGGTATGGGAGAGAGGAGACCTGGAAGGAGTAAAGAGGGGAAGACTGGATTGGTGGGAAGGGATGATTAGAGACCCAGGAGGGTGGGAGAGAGGGGAAGATTGGAGACCTGAAGGGATGGAGGAAGGAGGGGAGGTTGGGGATCAGGGGGAGGTGGAGGGGAGAAGGATGTGATAGAGACATCGTGCACACTTCCTGACATGAGGGAGAAAGGCAGAAGGAGCCGGAAGCCGTTTTGGAGACAGAGCAGGAAGCAGCAGCTGCCCCACATGCTGCTTCAACAAATATTTGCCATCCAAACAAGGACACTTTTAAAAGAAAGGATGGGAGACCCGAAAGATAGTTTATTTAGTTGTTTGAGTATTTATCCATCAGCCAAAACTTAGTTGGATCACATTGGTGAACTTACAAAATAAGTCTGTTTGAAATCTTTATAAAAGTACGTTGGGGTCTCCACCAGTCCCTGGCATTTCCGAACAGAGACTTCTTTTAATATGTTTGAGGGTTTATTTCCATCTATTTCCCTGAGTGTTCTCCAAAGCCGCGCTTTGCTGTGATCCACTGCTGCCTTCAACAGACCCGTCTGAGGATGGTAACAGAGCGGGGAGCATGGTAGCAGTTAAAAAGCAGTTGCTGAGCCAGCATGAAGACCTAAGTTCAAATCTCCAACACCCACACAGAAAGCCAAGGAGAGGGCTGGAGAGATGGCTCAGAGGTTAAGAGCACTGGCTGTTCTTCCAGAGGTCCTGAGTTCAGTTCCCAGCAACCACATCGTGGCTCACGACCATCTAGAATGAGATCTGGTGCCCTCTTCTGGCCTGCAGGCACATATCCAGACAGAATACTGTATTAATAATAATAGTAATAGTAATAATAATAATAATAATAATAATAATAATAATAAATTAAATTGTGTGGGTTCCAGAATATTTCCATTAAAAAAAAAGCCAGGTAAGGTCATGGGCATCCTCAGCCCCATGACAGGTGGAGACACGAGGGTCACTGGGGCTTGCTGGCCTCTAGCCAGCTCCAGGTTCAGTGAGAGATCCTGCCTCAAGGGACAAGGTGAAGAGCGATAGAGCAGGACATCCGATGGTCTCTTCTGTTCTCTACATGAGCCCACAGGCATGTACAACCCCCCACACACATATCATACCACATGCACGTAAAATGTTGTTGTTTTAAAAAAGATAAGATCTGAATTAGGAAAATCCTCTCTGGGCTGGGTGTGCAGCTCAGGGGTTGAACACCTTCTGGAGTATGTGAGGAGGCTTGGGGTTCGACTCACCAGGAACAGAAATGAAAATTAGATGAGCCCCCTCTCCACGGGTCTGCAGTGAATATCTCAGCCCAGGTCTCCTTGCACATCCTGCCTTTGGCCTCTATTCAGGCAACAAATATTTGTACAGACCTTGTTGAAAGAATTGTCCTGCTGAGGATTCTTTCCCATGGCTCCTCGTGGTAAGTCTGCACAGTCGTGGTCCTCCCCAGTCTCGCCCCATTTCACTGTGGGCTACAGACATTTCAGAGTCTGCTCCGAGATGCTTCGGAAGGCTGGCAGTGGAGGATATTGAATTGTTTGAAACACTGATTAAAGGTTTCAAAACGGGGCCAGGTATGGTGGCTCGCACTGCAGTCCCAGCACTTGTCAGCCAAGAGGACAATGGTGAGTCTGAAGCCAGCCTGAGCCCAGTGACACCCTGTCTTAAAACAAATGAGAGCGTTTTTATTAATTAAAAAAAAAAGACACTAGTGCTAGGAATGGAACACCAGGGCCTGGTGTAAACATTCTGTGCATGCCGGGTAAACATTCTGCATTCTCTTGGCAATTATTAGTATTGCTATCGTGGTTATTATTATTGCTGTTATTGTGGTTGTTATTATTGCTGCTATTGTGGTTATTATTATTGCTGCTATTATTGTGTTGCATGCCACGGGCACACACATACATGCAGAGACCAAAGGAGGATGTTGGATGTATTTCTCCACAGATCTCTGTCGCCTGGAGACAAGGTTTCTCACAGAACCAGACCTTTTAGGTTAGGCCGGCCAGCCAGTGAGCTCCCTGGGATCTGCTTGTTTCTGCAACTCAGTGCTGGGGTTTTGGGCACAACCAGACACACCTGGCTTTTTATGTCGTGTGCTGGGAGCCAAACTGAAGTTCTCATTTTTGTACAGCAAGTGCTCTTACCCACTGAGACCCCCCCCCCCCCCAGGCTCTCTAATCAGTTCTTTTTGTTTGTTAGTTAGTTTGTTTGTTGAGACAAGGTTTCTCCGTGTAGCTCTGTCTGTCCTGGAGTGCTCGCTCTCTCTTCCCTCCCCTCTCTCTCCCTCTCTGTAGACCATGTTGGACTTGAACTCACAGTGATCCACCTGCCTCTGTCTCTGGAGTTCTGGGATGAAAGGAATGCACCACCACTGCCTAGCTTCTCTACTCAAATATTTATTTACTTATTTTATTTTTTAATCTACATTGGTGTTTTGCCTGCATGTATGCCTGGGTGAAGGTTTCAGATCCTCTGGAACTGGAGTTACAGTCATGAGCTGCCGTGTGGGTGCTGGGAATTGAACCCAGGTCTTCTGGAAGAACAGCCAGTGCTCTTAACCACTGAGCCATCTCTCCTATCCCTTAATCAATTCTCAAAAGGGATTTCTATTAAAATTCTAGAGCCCATTTTCCACATCCCTCGTGGCCATCATAGGTGTCCTGGTTGGATCTGCAGACTGGAGCTTCTAGTTTCGAAAATGACCAGTGTGTGCTCTATGTGACATCGCAGCTGTGTGGCCGCCAGCTACCTTCAGAGGCACCGGAAATGCCTAGAGGTCATTGAGAAAGCTCGTGGGGTCAGTGGTTGCATGGGTAAAGTGCTTGTTCACCATTGCTTGGGAGGTAGTGTCAGGAAATTCCTAGAGCAAGCTGGCTAGCCAGAGTGGATTGGTGAGCCCTGAGGTGAAATAGGAGACCTCACCTTAACATAAAAGTGGGGAGGCTCTGAGGAAGACACTCCAGTCAACCTCTGGCCTACACACACACACAGACATTCTCGCGCACGCACGCACGCACGCACGTACACATCCATACACACACCCTACACACCACACACACACTGTTTCTGCTTTGCTGCAGCGACTGTCGACTCTGCATCCATCCAGCCTGCCTGGCTCGCACTGCCTTCTGCTCTTCCCCAGGGAACATCTGTCTCCATCGTGTCGCTGTGTTAAGGCACATTCGCAGCCACTTGGCTGAGCTGCCCTGGAAAGCATGGAGGAAGAGTTTCACTGCTTTGGGGATTTGTCACCTACCAGTTCTACCCTGTGGTTCCTCACAAGCAGCCCTGCTATGCTACGCCCAGATGCCGGGGTATATATGCGTGTGTGCCCTGGGAGCCAGAGGCTGCGAGTAGGAGCTGTCATGACAACTGTGCTTTTGTCAGCTCACGAGCAGGGTCCTGAAGGAAGGTAGTGGCTCACTGAGGAAGCCACATCGCCTGCCACCTGTTGTGACTCCACTCTAGGGCTGCTTGCTGCTTCCCGAGGTGTCTTTGACCCTCTTCAGCTGAGAGCCTTTGGGGGGGGGTTGGTTTTTTTGAGACAGGGTTCCTCTGTGTAGCCTTGGCTGTCCTGGAAGTTTGGAACTTGCTCTGTAGACCAGGCTGGACTTGAACTCCGAAAGATCCTCCTGCCTCTGCCTCCCCAGTGTTGGGACTAAAACTGTGAGCCACCACTGCCCGCCAAGGCCAGTCTTCCTGTCGAGAACACCTTTGCATTTGTGGGGTTCCATGGCGCACAGTTTGGGAATCTCTGGAATGTATCCGTGTATCCACATTAAACATTGCTGGAGAGAGACAGACAGACAGACAGACAGAGAGCGCGCTTCCAGGAGCTGCCATGGCCTGGTGCAGTAGAGCCTGCTCCATCTTCAGCCTTCAGCAAGAGTCTAAAACCCAACAATACTCTGCCTTAGTTGTCCTACTACGAGGGGGCTCAGCAACAACACGCCCTTTCTCACCCTGTCCGGTGCGCCATTTTACCAGGACCTTGGACACCTGGGGGCAACAAAAAGGAGATGGATGGGAACTCTGAGGATTTCTGCTTGCTTCTGCTCCCAAGATGATCTGCAGACCTCCTAGGCAGACCCTGCCACAAGGCCAAGACTGCTCAAATGCAACCCACACAAATGCCAAGGCCTCCTGCAGTGGCCTGGCTGCCTGAGACAGGAAGGAGCAAAGGGAGAGAGGAAAGCTTAGACCTGGTGGCTGAGAGACAGTTCCCTCTATGAATAGATGCCTCTACACAGCTGCAGTCATGAGGTTAGTGCACCCAGGGGCAGGGGCGGAGCCACTAGCCAGTAGAGACTGCCAGTCTAAAAGGACTCTAGCCTATGCAACCCTACTGGTCCATGGAGCCCTGGCCTGTGAGGCACATGCTCTTTAGAGCCCCTTGACAGTAGGCTCCTCCTATGTGGAGCCCCTGTCTGTGGAGGCCCCAGTTTGTGGGAGCCACATGGCTACCGAAAGCTTGGAAGAGACTGCTATGCTGCTGCAGAGGTCCTGGGTCAGCTGGCCCCTCCTCTGGGGCTCAGGCTGGCCTGAGTGACCATCTCCAAGTGCTGCCTGGGTGGCCCCAGATTTGTTGGTCACTCCCAGAAGTACAAAGATCCAGTAGCTGAGTAAGGAGGTGATGAGGAAGGGCCATTGTCCACT
Source organism: Psammomys obesus (assembly GCF_907164565.1). Taxonomy (NCBI): domain Eukaryota; kingdom Metazoa; phylum Chordata; class Mammalia; order Rodentia; family Muridae; genus Psammomys; species Psammomys obesus. The sequence continues at coordinate 14,546,713 of NW_026596085.1, forward strand.
TTGAGGACACTGAAGAGGGCCAAGGAAGGGCTATAAGCAGAGCAGGCCGAGAGGCATCCTGAGTTCCCTACCTCTGTTGCTGTCCTCAGTGAAGTAATCTGGGCTGGTGGGCTATCTCCACCCACAAGCCAGGGCTCATGAAGAGCCATTGAGATCTGTGTGCTCTCCCATTCACTCGACACCAGTGAATGGAAGACTCGGAGGAGCTCTGCAAGATGCCTAGAGTGGTGTAGGACAGACAGACAGACAGCCTCAAGCAAAGAGCGGAACCCTGCATACACAGGCAGAATGGCCACCGAGCACGGACTATCCCCGATGGCCTCTCAGGACAAGAGGACCTTCTAGGCAAAGACCTCTGGCACTTGGTGATACTCAGCCCGTCCTGAGCTAGAACTGGGTGCTAGCACATGCTAGATGCCACAGTGCCCCATGCTGGGCACTATGGTGACCAGGATAGACCAGTGGGCACCCAGGCTCACTGTCCCAGTGCAGAGATGAAAAGGGAGTAGAATATGAAGGTATAACTGGGTGAGGGCTGCTATGCACACAGGGGCTGGGGCTGGGAATGGGGTGGGACTCTCCAAGAAGAGATCTGAAGGAGTAGGGTCATGGGTGTCAGGGTGTGGAAGGAGCAACAGAGGGCAAGAGGAGCTGGCACAGCCAGCTGTGTGGTGTAAGCCAGGCTTCGTATACCTTTTCTGGTCATGGCCTTTTGAATTCTAATTCATGTGTTTATTCATAATATTTTATTTTATGTGTGTGACTGTTTTGCCTGCATGTATGTCTGTGTGCCACTTGTGTGCCTGGTGCCTATGGAGGTTAGAAGAGGAAATCAGACCCTTAGAACTGGAGTTACCGATGGCCATGAGCCACTGTGTGGGGACTTGCGTCCTCTAGAAGAGCAGCCTGTACTCTCCACCACTGAGCTGCCTTTCCAGGCCTGTCCAAGACATTTTTGTGATCCCCCTGTTATATGGATTTATAAAGCAGGCCTATGAACCAAACATAGTAATAAAGCATAGATAAGCCAGGCATGGTGGTGCATGCCTTTAATCCCAGCACCAAGGGAGGCAGAGTTGGGCAGATCACTGTGAGCTCAAGGCCAGCCTGGTCTACAAAGTGAGTCCAGGACAGTCAATGCCACACAGAGACCCTGTCTCCACCAAGCAGCTGATGAAAACAGATGCAGAGATCCACAATGAAACATTGAGTGGAGCACAGGGAGACTTATGGGAGAGTGAGGGGAAGGATAGGAGGACCCAGAGGGAGCAGGAGCTCCACAAGAAGACCAACAGAGCCAACTAACCAGGGCCCAGGGGGGACCTGTGGAGTCTGAAGCACCAACCAAGGACCATGCATGGACTGGACCTAGGGCTCCTACACAGATGTAGCCGATGAGCAGGTTGGTCTTTATATGGGTTTCCCTAGTAAGGGGAATGAAGGCTGACTCTGACATGGACTCTGTTGCCTGCTTTTTAATCACTTTCCCCTGGTGGGGCTACCTCACCAGGCCACAGGAGAAGAGGATATGCTCACTCCCGATACAACTTGATATGCTGAGGTGGGTGGGTGGGGCTCCCTTTCTCTGAGGCGGTAAGAGAAGGGGTATAGAGGGAACATGGAGGGAGAGTGGGCTCAGGAGGAGATGAGGGGGCTGTTATCGGGGATGTAAGATGAATAAATAAAAATTAAAATTGAAAAAGGCATAGATAAAATTCTTTTAAAGCGACTAGTTGGTAAACATATAATTTAGTCATTTACCAACACTAAAGCAAATTTGGGTAATAATAAAATGGATGCTCTTATTTACTTTTATATAAAGAGTAAATCCTCCTGGCTGAGTATTAGATTCTACAGGACACTGAGCATATTTAATACTTTCCCAAGCTGATCAATGTTTTGATTTTATAATTGTCAATACCAAGAATGCCTGCTTTACCTTGACGGAAGCATATTTACAGACATTTCAGAAATTGTTGCAAATTCTGTCTTCATCCCACATCAAAGTTGTTTTTTTTTTTTAATGAACCTGAAGTCATCAATTCAAACACCAATTTTTAAATCTTGAAAGATGAGTTAATTAATTTTATCTGTGTCTATGTGTGTGCCTGCCATGTATATGCTGGTGCCTACAGAGATGGGAAAAGCCTGTTGGATCTGCTGGAGTTGGAGGGACAGGCTGGCCAATGTCACGCTGGAGACCGAACTTGGGTTCTCTGGAAGAGCAGTGCATGCTCTTAACTGCTGTGCCATCTCTCCAGCCCCCAAAAATCAATATTTTACACAATACATTCTCCAAAGACACTGACTTGACACCTTTATGCTGAGGAATGATGGTAGCAAAATATTGGAAGTCTTTGTTTTCTGGGACTGGAGAGATGTGGTTTGGCAGTCAAGAGCACTGGCTGCTCCTGCAGAGGATCCAAGTTCAGTCCCCAGCCCCAACAATGGTAGCTCACAACCATCTGTAATTACAGTTCCAGAGGCTACATCGCCCTCTTCTGGACTCTGATGACATATACACCCACGTGCACACATACCTCCTTCCCATACACATGTAATTAAGAATAAAAATTTAAAGGTACGGTTTTCTGTAATTAAGCAATTAGAACTTTTCACGAATACTAAAAGACACCACAGTTTCTAACATACGAGAGTGTGGAACCCAAGCCAAGGTGTCTCAGGCAATGCTTGCTGATGCCTCACAGCCTGGCGGCAAAGTCATCACACCACGTGTGTCCAGAAACAAGGCTGCGGTGAGTCACGCAGGGCAACACTGGCAGACGCCAGCTGAAGCCCCTCAAATCCATTACAAGGTGGATTTTTTAAATTAACTTTTCATTAGCTGGTGTTGAGAAACCTTCCCTGTTGGCAAAATTTTTGCCACTGCCACATTTTATCTCATGACTATGTGTGGAGTCCCAGGCCACAATTTTAAGAAGTGGTGATGCAAAGATGAGGCCAGGCAGGGCACAAGTGGGTGTGAAACCTGCTCACAGCAGAGGCTAGGGGCGGGGAAGGAAGAAGGGGCCACTTGGCCATCAGAAACGGTTAATGAGTTGGTTCAGGAGGGCTGAGCCAACAGGATCTTCTGGGTGGACTGAGGGTGGGGGGAGAGGGCTTGGCAGAGGCGGAGGCTTGTGCTGAGCCTAGGGAGAAAGTAGACCCTGTGAGGAGGTACAGGGGGATGGCAGCTGGGAGAAGAAAGGCAAGTTGCCTGGAAAAGTCTTTTCTGCGGAAATGAAGGCAGGCTTCGGTAAGTGATCGTACACAGGCCCAAAATGGTCTTTGATGATGGGGGCTCTAGTCCTCAGAGTCCCAGCAAGTGGGTGTCTGTGGATGTGTGGTAGCTAAAGACCCATTCACCTTTCCACACTCCTAGACCTCAGTGAGTTGGCTGGACACACAGCTGTGAAAAAGCATCCTGGGAGCTCTAGGATGTGTGACATGGTTTAGCCACAAGGCTTGCAGAAAATGAGGCCAGAGGAATCAGCCAGGAGAACCTTCGAGGGCCCAGGATGCTGGTCTGGGAAGCAGGTATCTGGCTGCAGCTGGGCTGGGCACCTAGCCCCAGGCGGCCATTAGACTCAGTGCTGTCCCAGGCCTGAGCTGCTGTTTGTCCAGGGCTGCGCCTGCCCTGGGGCCTGTGGGAATTTTCTCTCCTGTGAGCCCTGAAAAGCCATAGGGGGCGGGGTGACCAGTCCAGCTGATGGAGGCGAAAGGGCCACATGGGTTTTGTGGTCGAATTATCCAAACAGTGAATCGCTCCGTCCGCCCGGGCGGCTGTGAACGACCCAGGCTTTGTCCGCCCTGAGAACAGCAGCGGTGGACAGGGCAGACAAAGCGGACGCTGACGCGGCCTTTTCCATGGTCGGCAGAGAAAGAAAGGCCTGGCACACAAAGCCGCGTCGGTGGGGCGGGCCAGGGGGGCTCTGATTTAGTCACGGCCCATGAGAAGGCCGAGGGGCCCCACCAGAGCAAATGGTCAGGAGGGGGTCAAACTGTGGCGGAACAGAAATGCCCCTGGGCCCCCTTACCCTGGGGACACACACCTATGAGTCCCACTTGTCCTCAGGGTGACCACTCACCCCCAGGGGAGGCCTCAAAGAAACCTTCATCGTCAGCATCAACTGCGACAGCACATGGCTGCCACCCAGCCCCAGATCTCTAGCTGGTGTTGCCATGCTGGTGGGCAAGATCTCCCTAGGCTGATCTCAGGGGCACTCTGACAACAACCAGGACTTAGGGCTGGAGCCTCTTGTCCTGGTCACCCAGAGAAGGGCTGCACTTGGGGTCCAGCACTGGCTCTAGGGAGAGATGTGCAAGGAGCAACTACAGGATGAGTCCCAGGCCAGGTCTCCTTCAGGTTGCCTCTGCTCCGGCCAGCCTGGGGGTCAGCCTGAGGTTTGAAAAACAGGGCAGGGCAGGGCTGAGAGAGGGATGGGGAGACTCCAAGGGTAGAAAAAGGGTTCTGAGCGCAGCCAGCTTGCCATCTGGGCTGGACCAGGCAAGAGGTCATGGCTCCTGGAATGTCCTGACTGACCTTCAGGATCCAGGGGTTATCTGAGGGTCAGAGATGTAGTTTGAGCCCTGGGCTCAGCACCAGGCCAGTGGCCCCTGGGGCTGTACCTGAGGTCTATGAACGAGAAGGGAAAGGAAAATCTTGCTAACGGAAAGCAGTAGGCCAAGGGCAGAAAGCAGCAGGGTGAGCAATGTGGGTGCTTCTCAGGCTTTGGGACTCAGAGAGCTGCAGAGAAGGCCCTGCGTAACCATGCCCTTCACCTCTGTAGACTTTGCTGGGTTGGAAAACCCACAAGAGGCTTGATTAAAGCAGAGGTGGTGGCAAGTGGGGTCGGCCCAGTGTAGGCCTTGCTTGTAGTTGCTTTTGAAAAAAACAGAAAAAAATCTCTATCAACGGGGGACTGTTTCTGACATGGACTCTGTTGCATGCTCTCCAGTCACTTCTGCCTGGTGGGGCTGCCTTGCCAGGCCACAGTGGAAGAGGATAAGCTCAGTCCTGATGTGACTTGAAGTGCTGGGGTGGGTTAGTGGAGGGGGAGGGCTAGGGGAGAGGGAAGAGGGGAAGAGGGAGGGAGGGACCAGGAGGAGAAGAGGATGGGGACTACGATTGGGATGTAAAGTGAATAACTGAATAAAGTTAAAAGTTTAAAAAGCAAAAAACAAAACAAGAGTTGGCTGACATGAAAGTGAGTGAGCCTAGCCAGGATGTCCTGAGGGAGTGGGGAAGGGGGTGGCTTCTGTATATATCCTAAGACTTAATACTTATTCAAGCGGATGTGATGGTAGCCCTGGGCTCAGCACCGGGCAAGTGGCCCCCCGGGGTCTGTACCTGAGGTCTATGAAAGAGAAAAGAAAGGAAAATCTTGCTAGCGGAAAGCCATAGGCCAACGGCAGAAAGCAGCAAGATGAGGGAACTGGTAGCCAGGAGTCAGAAGAGGAACATGAGGGATGGCCAATTCTGAGACTGAGGAAGGGGAACACTGGGCTGGGACATACATCATCATACATCAGAAGAGTTGGCCCTGGGGACAAGGGCTTGACCTACCAGGCCTGGGACGGCTTGTTTACATACCATAATTAACCCCTCCTATCTATAAAGTGACTTCCAGTGGTGCTGTGACAGTTACACCCGGGGAAACTGAGGCAGGGAGAGACTTCCCCTCCCCCCCAGAGTACCACACCAGGAGGTGCTCTGCCCATAGTGCTAATGAGCTATCCTGACAACTTGGTTAGAACTGATCCTCAGGTCTCCCCTTGCTCTGTCCGGGATACTCAACCTGGCCCTCAACACAGAGTTGCACGGGGACCTATGGCTCACACTGGAGCCGGTGTTTGGCCACTGGGAGGTACCTGGACAACAGCCAGGGTTGGCGTCATCTATCCTTGGTCAGAGCAGGGCCCCCAAACCAGAAGGTGGAGCCCCCAGCCTCACCAGGCCCTGCCCGCCCTCTCAGGCTGCCCTGGCTTCCATCTGGGTCCCATCAGCTTCGCCTTTGGCCAAGAGTATGCGGTGTCCGTGGGAGCAGGAAAAACAGCCGCAGGGGCCAGCAGCTGCCGACAGGCCTGGCTTCGCCCCAGCGGGGAGGGCAATTCTGATGAGGAGGCAGCGTGGCCATCCAGCTCCCATCAGATGGTGCCAAGAAGGCTTGCCTGGGTCCCCACTGCCCTGTTCTGTCTAATATCAGGATATGACTAAAGGCCAGGCAGGGTCTGTGGACCACCTGGGGTGGGGGGGGGCATGTTAGCTGCCAGGCTGGGGGTGCTAGGGCACCCAGAAGCTCAGGCATTTATCTGAGTGTGTTTATGTGTGTGTGTGTGTGTGTGTGTGTGTGCATTCAGAGGCTGCAGGGATAAGGGTGACTCCCTGGCCAGGGGTCAGGTGTCTGTTCTTTCTGAACCGCCCTCTCCCTGACTCTCCAGGGCGGTAATGATGCTTGTACTGCATAGAAGATCCTGCTGAGCCCTTAGGCCGTAACAGTTGCTCAATACACAGCAACTCACCCCCGCCCCCAGCAGCCAGGAACCTCCAGGGACCTGGCTGTGGAAGCCATAAACCACTGCCAGCCGCTACTGTGCCATCTACACCCAGAGAAACGGGCACGGAGCCCCAGAGTGTTGAATCAGTGTGAACTGCCCAGGGTGTCAGGAAGTCACTGATCTGACCTCACCCACAGCTGACCCTGAGACCCCTTTGCTCCCTGGGAATGTTCCTATGCTGTCCCTGGATGTAAAAATTACATATAAGTCTCAGGGTGTTTGTGTGTTTGGTGCAAATATGTACCCATGTCTGCGGAAGCCACAGAACAACCTCAGACCATCTTTTATTTTGGAGGGGGGAAACACAAGATCTTTTCATGGTCTAGAACTTGAGTAGCTGAGTAGTTAAGCTGGCCAGTGAGCCCCAGAAACCTGTCTCCAGGTCCTCTGTGCTGGGATTATAAGGGAACATCATCCCACCTAGCCACTGCCCCCCGCCCCCCACCTTCAAGCAGGACCTCACTATTTAGCCCTAGCTGGTCTAGAACTCTCTGCACAAGACCAGTCTTGCCAGGAACTCACAAAGATCTCCCTGTCTCTGCCTCCTTTCAGGTTTTTATTAATTAATTTAATGTCTGTGGGTATGTTGACTTCATGCGTGGCTGCGCTTGCAGCATCCTTAGAGGTCGGAAAGAGGTATCAGATCACCCTGGGACTGGAATCACAGATAGCTGTGAGCCACCACATGCATGGCGCTGAGCCATCTCGTAGGCCCCACACGTGCTTTTCAAAAAGATTGGGTTTTAGTGCTTTGTATGTGTGCCGGGTTTGTGTGTTTGAGTAGGTACCCCTGAAGCCCAGAAGAGGCCTTCAGATTCGCTGAAGCGTGAACCACAGGCAGAGAGAACCATGGGCAGCTGAGAACTGTCTGTGCCAGGTGTTGGGACCAGAGCTTCGGTCTGCTGCAGGAGCAGCAAGGCTCTGAGCCATCTCTGCAGCCCACGCCTGCTTTTTTACCTGGGTTCCGGGGCCTGAACTCAGGGCTTCTTGGTGACAAGGTAAACACTTTACCAATCTCCTCAGCCCCAGGTCCCCATGGTTTTGGTATTTTTGTCTTTGTTTTTATTTTTGAGACAAGGTTTTTCTGTGTAGCCCTGGCTGTCCTGGACTCCATTTGTCAACCAGGCTGGCCTCGAATTTACAGCCTCCCTCTGCCTCCCTGAGTGCTGGGATTACAGACATGTATGACCATACACCGCCCCCCCCCTTTAACAGATTTAGCAAACATCTACATGGTCCCATCACAAGCCTAGGGTCCCAAGATGAAAAGAGAAATGTCCCTGCCCTTTGAGAGGACAGATTTAAGTTCTCTTGTAGCTGGCCCTACCTTGAAGTCTGGTGGGGAGGGGGGATCCCCGGGCTGGCTGAATTGGGGTCCAATCAGGAAAGGCTTTGTGGAGGAGGATACTTGAGCTGAAAGTATGAACATAACCTGTATCATCTAGCAGACAGAGGTAAGAGCAGCCCAGGGCAGGGCTAGCACATGCCAAGGCCTGAGGGTAGCTGTGCACAGTCTGAGCAGAGTGGAATGGCCTGAACCAGGTGTGACAGGAAGCAGGGCACCTCTGAATGAGTATCTGAGTCCTCCGCGTCCTCCCTACCCAGCACCCAACACAGAGAGCCTGTGCTATTCTTATCTCTGCCAGCATCCGGTAGTAGTTGGCATGGGTAGATAGTTTGGTCCCTTCATCTTGGGGACACGTTGGAAGCTGAGCTGTTAGGCCCAGAGAGGGCCTGCTGGGCTGTTTCACCCATGTGTTGGGCCCTTTCTGCCCCTTCACATAGGGCAGCCCCGGAGCTGAGGGATCAAGTAGTGCCCAGGTGGTGGCCATTCAACAGAGCCTGCTGCCACCTGGGAACGACACTTACATCACGCGCAATGAAGCCAGAGGGAGCCTTGGTCTCCAAAGCCCTCTAATGTGTTTGGAAAGAGCAGTTGAGCGGCTGGCAATGCTCAGTCACTGATGGTCACCACTGCCCACAGCTTTTGTTCTTTCTGGGCCCCTGGGCACTGGCGTCTGAGTGTCACGTGATGCCATCACGGTCAGCAGAATTAGATTCTGCTGCCCTGGCAGGCCCCATTCAGGCTGGAGGGCACTAGGCCCCGCCCCACCGCCTCACACAGGAAGAGAGGTTGATCTCTCATAGTCCTAGGTTGGTGTCGGTTGGTCGGGTTCACAGCAGACAGAGGGATCCTCTCAGTGGTGGGAGGGTGAGTGTCATGATGGCTGTGGTTGAGAGGCAGGCTGTGGGAGCTGCCAGGCACTCCTGATGGCTGAGCATGGTGAAAACGAGGAACGGGGCAGAGGAGGCAGAGCTAACAGGGCCTGTAACAGCAGGATGGCCCTGTTTATTGTCATGGTCCCTGTCTCTTAGACCGTAAGTCCCCTTTCGGGAAGAGCTGCTGGCCCCGTGGGAAGAGGGCGGTGCTGTCTTGCAGCTAGCTGAAAGTTGCTCGCTTCCAAGCTGGGTGCCACACCTCTGCAGCACACAGGAGCCACCCATCATTGGCGTCTGGAGACTCTTGTCTAGTGATCCCGAGTGATCCCGAGAACATAGGATCATGGGTAGGGGCAGAGACTCATCTAGAAAGAGCAAAAGAGGCAAGTGAAAGCAGAACAGTGCATGGAGTGGGATAGAAGGCAAATGGAGGCACCATCACTTCCCGGAAAGGGCAGCCTCACGCAAGATGGTGGGGAGACAGTGGGGCTCCTGTAGGCTCTCCCCTTTCCCAGGTCTAGGGATGGTATGTGCCTGTCCTTTTCAGGGGGCATAGCATTAACCAGTCTTTCCAGAGATTGCTGATATCTCTACAGTTCAAACACATACCCGTTCCTCAGCCAATCAGTTAGCAGGGAGGCAGCTGGGCTTCCACGATGGGAGTCAGGTCTCTCCGTAAACTACCAATACCACCCCCACTGCCTTCCAGTCCCCTTCCCTCTGCGCCAGGGAACTTGGGTGTCTTCTGTTCCATGGCTTCCTGTGCAGGACATTCATTATCCCTCCCTTGGTTCCCATAACTTCCATGGATGCCCTTTTCCAACTGACCGGTCACAAGCAGGTACCATTGCTGTCGTGTTGTACAGCAAAACATAACCGAGAACCTTTTAGGTTCCATGGCCTGCCCCTAATCCTGTGCCTGCAACTGGATGGGCTGGGGCCACCTTGAAAGCACCAAATGTGTGTGCATGTGTGCGTGCGTGTAGGCTGGAGGTTGACATCATATGTCTTTGTCTATAAATTTCAAACTTTTTGAGAGAAAAGTTAAAATTCATGTGTGCGCACATGTTCATGTAAGTGAGTGAGTGTGTGTGTGTGTGTGTGTGTGTGTGTGTACACGTGTGCCACAGCATGCATGGAGAAGCCAAAGGACAGCCTTTGGAGTCATTCTCTCTCCATGTAGGGCTCAGGGATTCAACTCAGTTCATAAGGTTTGCCAGCCAGTGCCCCTGCCCTACCCGGTAAGCCATCTTGCCAGCCCAATTTTAAATCTTAGGCAGGGTCTCACTTTGTAGCCCTAGGTGGCTTTGAACTTGCTATGTAGACCAGACTGGTCTTGAACTCACAGAGGCCAGCCTGCCTCTGCCTCTCCTAAATTCTGGGATTAAAGACATGCATCACCACGCTTGGCTCCAGTTTTAAATCTTAGTGATGTAGTATGCTTTTTTTAATTTTTTTTTTTTTTTTTTGGTACCATGTAGGAAAGCTTTACCAAATCCAATGCCTCAAGGATTTCTTCTAATTAAAACTTCCAACTCTTTCATTTTGGTCAGTGATCCATTCTGAGTTAATTTTTGTGAATTTCTTCCCACTGTATGCATATGAATCCAATCCAGTTGTTCTCTTTTAAGGTTCCTGGTGCCCGGGTCAGTGTTCTGCCTTCTCCTCACCAAACCTCTGGCTCCACCTCTTTGTGAAGCTGTGACCTGTTCTAATCTCAGATGGCTCCTAAGTCCACCAACCTCTGACGTCTTTCTGCACATGCTGTGGAGACAAAGACTCGCCCCCACCCTGCTCCTGACACCCCTGGCCTTGAGATTGGGGCAGATAACAAAAACCGTTTCTCTGAGATCATTCCATTTTTCTCTTTCTTTTCCTTCCCCTTCTCTCCCCACCCCCCTTCTCTTTCTCTCTCATACATGTGGAGGTGGTTGCCCTTGTTCTTTGTGACAGTCTGTTACTGAATGTGTAGCTTGCTGATTGGCTAGACTGGCGATCCAGTGAGCCCCTAGGATCGTACTGTCTCAGCCTTCCCAGTACTGGGATTACAAGCTCCGCCACTACACTCAGCTTTTTACAGGGGAATGGGGGAACCAGAACTTAGCTCCTCAAGCTTGCAGAGCAAGCGTTTAAACCTACCAAGCCAACTGCCCTAGCCCATCTTTATATGTGCTCTGCTCCCCTCCCTCAAATGCCTCGCATAGCTCCCCATTGTCTGCAGGATGTAGCTGGATCTGAGTCACTTTCCATACTGTCCCTGTAATTAATGTGGCTGAACTTTTCCTTCTTGCAGGCTCACCAGGGATGAGGACTGTGCCTCCCCTCAGCTCTGGGTCTGGTGTCTAGCTCGATGGCCCTGTCTTGGGGTGGACATCGTGCACCTTAGGAATCTCTCTGTTCCCAGCTGTCAAGTGGCATGGGCAGGACAGGTGCCACAAACCCTAGTGCTGGTCCCAGGCGCTCACCTCCCAGCTGCAGGCTGTAAACCCAAAGCCGAGGAGGGACTGGTTCGCGGTCATGACGCCACACTCCCCATCCGCCTGAGGGAGGCCTCCAAACTTGGAATTACAGTTCCCAAATACGTACTTACTTGGGTTTGCCTTGGAAAAGGTTACCATTTAAGTATCATCCGATAACACACACACATGCCCAGCTACATCGGAAATTACAGAGCACTGTCTCGAGCCTGGCCAGTGTCCACAGCTGGGCGAGGAAGCGCTCAGAGAGCCTGAGCCACTCAGCTCGGGAGGGAGGGGCTTTTGCATGAGGAGGGGTTCATGTGTTTCCTTCCCAGGAAAGGACAGGTGTCCGGGACCATCCGAGGACCGGAGAGGGCTTTTAGCCTCTTTGTGCCTTGTTTCATCATATGTAAGATGAGGGTAGCAAGGAAGTGTGAAACACGCACCCATCACCTGCACGTGCGCATGAAGATGGGAGCTGTGGGACGGAGAATGGCCCTGGAGTGGAGGGTAAGGTAGCAAGCCAAGGCCCTATGTCTTGCATCCCAGGGTCAGGCCTGGAGATGACACCCCAAAATGGTGTCCGTGACTCTCAGCAATTCCGATCTCATGACAACTGTAAGGGCGGAAGTGCTGCAACGGTGTTTCAGAGCTCAGTCACAGAGAGGAGTGAGCCTTAGGGAGGAGGCCATTCGCTAAGCACTGTGCTTGGCACACACAGAGAACACTGGGTGCCTAAATCAGGCTCACAAAGGCCGCATCTGGAGTGGGAGCCCAGAAGCAACCCTCAGAAACCACACCCCCCCCCACGCCATGCTCCCAGCTCAGCAGACACTACAGGGACCTAACACCCTGCCAGCTCCGCTCCCAGGCTTCCCAGTTCCTGAACGGCACCAAGCATATACAAACTGGGTGTTCACTGCTACGTCACCAGTTTCGATGTCCTCTTCACACCTCCACATCCACGGCCTCCCCAGCCCCCAATGTGGGTGGCTCACCTGAAGTGTGAGAGCACCTCGGAGCCCTGCATTCCGCACCTGTCAGCTGGAAGCTAGAGATGAGAAGAGTCCCCCACTTCCAGCAGCCAAGGACCAGCCCATGCCCAGTGATGCTCTGTAGGATGCTCTTCCCAGACCTCAGAAGGCTCCGCCCCTCCTCTACATCTGATCACTGTAACCAACACTGTTGTGTGGTGGCACCAGCCTTTAATCCCCGCACTCAGGAGGCAGGGGCAGTTGGATCTATGTGAGTTCCCAGACAGTCTGGTGAGGTCCAGCCCAGCCAGGGTCATCAGTATCTAATACTCATAGCTCCTGCACAGTAACCAGGTCTCCAAGGAGGAGCAGACAGAATAGAAACGGTAGAGATGTCCCAGGCTGTGGGGAGAAGCAGGGCTAATCAGTGCCCATGAACCCTGCCCGTGCAGGGTGAGCAGGCTTTGATAACCCTCATTTGCTGGATACCTGGCCTCTGAGGCAGTCTTGCCCTCTGAGGGCCAGGAGCAGTTGAGCAATGGAGTAAACTATGTGCCGTCATGGGTTCTCTCCCCTGCCTGCTTTCCTTGGGTGCATCCTGTGTGATTGTGAGGGTAGAAAGGGAAAGTGAGGAAGGTAGAAAAGAAAGAAGGAAGGAAGCAGGGGAGGGAAAGAGGAAGGGAGGACACCATGCAGCGACCATCCATTCCATGGACGGTCTCTGGACGCAGAAGGATGTTGCCTTCCGGCAGGAGTTTTTCCACGCACTGTTCGACTGGGCTTGGGTTTCCTCTTCCCTAATTGAATTCTATTTGTTCAGGAGAGAACAGAAAAAATACTGTTTGACTGGGCCAGCCCCTCCTCTGTGCAATCCAGAGGAGGGGGAGAGGCCAGGGGCAACCTCCCCAAGGGCCTTCTTTCAGGCCTGTGTGAATAAGCTGCAGTAGTCATGACCCTGTGTGCCTGTAGCCGGCCAGCACAGGACAGGTGTCCCCAGGACAATTCCCAAGGCTTCAGGGGCAGTGGCAGGCACTGGAGATGGAAGACTGGGGACTACCCCCTGGGGGAAGAATGCTGGAGGTAGTAGAGGTCTTGGGGGTGGCGCCCAAAAGAAGCTGGCTGCGGGACCCTGATGAATGTGGACGGCTGGGCATGAATACCTATTCAGAGCATGGCTCTTGTTCTCTTTGCATCCTCAGCCTGGGAGGCCACAGATGTCCCAGAGTGAGTCAGAAGATTCTACTGACAGAGGCCCTTGGTAGGAGGGGTTTCTTTGGGAGCTTTTGTCACAGAAGCTAGTGAAGCAAGGAGGAGGGGTGGGGAGGCTTTCGCTTAAACTTGACCGCTGGTGGCTCCCAGAAGCCTGCCAGCAGGCTTTCAGTAAGCCATGGAGTGTCCAGGCCCTCGTCCTCTGGCTGCGCCAGGCCTACTGGTGAGCACAGATGACAGTCAGGACAGTCTCTGCTCACAGCAGCTCCTGGGTGTCTTTCAATGTCTGAGGCATGGATGAGGCTGCTGAGGCAAGGAGAGGTTGAACCACCAGCTTCCATGCCTGTACAGCCTTACAGGGCCTTTTTGGAGTCTTAGACACCAAAAAGTCCATGTGAGAGCACCCTTGGGTGAAGAGAGTGGCAACCTCATTGATGAACTTTGAGCCCATCTGATTCTCCAGGGGCCTGAGGAAAGAGGAGGACCATCTCCTAGATTCACAGGTCCTCAGTGTCTGGTGTCCAGTATTGAGGGACTGCCCTTTGAAGATTCCCTCGACCAAGACCACTCAGGACATGAGCATGGACCCATGTAGACAATCCTTTGCTCACAAACTACCACATGGACTAGGGTGGTGACAGTGGGGAAGACGAGGCCTGTGACTGGCTTCTTCCAAGCTCCATGCTTTTCCTGGCCCTGCTAGCTCGAGCTGTATCCTGTACCCTGAACCAGTGTGAGAAAGGATCACACGCTCCCTCCAGCCCTTGGGACCTGTCCATCAGGGGGGCCCAAGGAGAAAGAATCTCACCTTTGGGTGGCTTGCTATCCATACACCTATAACCCTGTGTCTAGCCTGGGTAAAGAATCAGAAAACCTACCTGGGGAGGGGGGTCTCTAGAAGCAGCCTAACCAGTTGGTCAATGCTGGGCTAACTACCTGTGGAGCTGCTTGTTGCCACTGGCCTAAAAAGATGGCGATGCTGTCACCTATGGAAAAGTTGACGAGCTTCCATGGAGTCACACAAAGCTGTAAGGGAAAGAATGGACTGGACCTCCCTGTGCTGGATAGTTTTATGTCAGCTTGATTCAAGATAAAGTCATCTGTTGGAGAGATAGCTCAGTGGTTAAAAGCACTAGCTGCTCTTCCAAAGTACCTATGTTCAATTCCCAGCACCCACATGGCAGCTTACAACTGTCTATAACTCTAGTTCCATGGATTCCGACACCTTCGTACCAATGCACAGAGAATAAAATTAAATAAATTATATAAAAAGATACAGCCATCTGAGAGGAGGGAATCTCAATTAAAATAATGCCTCTGTAACATCAGGTTGTAGGCAGACCTGTAGGGCATTTTCTTAATTAGTGATTGATGGAGGAGGGCCCAGCCCATTGTGGGTAGTGTCATTCCTGGGCTGGTGGTTCTGGGTTTTATAAGGAAGCAGGCTGAACAAGCCAGTAAACAGCACCCCATGACCTCTGTATCAGCTCCTGCCTTCAGGTTCCTGCCCTGCTTGAGTTCCTGTCCTGATTTGAACAGTGATGCAGAAGCATCTGCCAGATAAACCCTTTCCTCCCCATGTTGCTTTTCATGACTGTGCTGTGTCATCACAGCAATAGTAACTCTAGCTAGAACCAGCCTCATTCTGCTGGGCTGCCTGCTATAGAGCCATGACAGATGATAGGTACCCAGAGACAGCAGGCAGGGCTGAGGGGTCACGAGCTGGACAGGGTGGTTGGCACGCCTGTGGGTAGACACTGAAGTCATGGACCCGAGAGCCAGTTTTTTAGCTCTGGATTCTTTTTTTCTTTTTTTAAGATGGGGGGGGGGGTCACCATTGGTGGTAAGTTCAAGGCAGGCAGCCCTTTTCTGCCTGTGCCCAGATCCCCAAGAGCTGAGCTGTCACTCCTAAAGAGGTACCACCAGCTCAAGCTGATGTAAAGGCTGTTGACCTGCCCTCCTTTGAAGGCATCCGCTTGCTTGTCCTGCTTCACAGCAACAATTGCCACCACAGAAGCCTGAAGAGCCCAAGGCTCTTCTTCCCTCCTCCTTCTCCTCCTCCTCCTCCTCCTCAGGCTCTCTTTTTGTGATTGTCCTATCACATCTCTAAATGGCTCACTGTGTACAGAGCCAGTAGAGCTTTCCAGACCCAGAGTGTCAGCAAAAAAAGACTGGAGAAGCTCTTTGAACTTGATCCTAGGCAGGAGCTGCAGGCCAGGACCCCAGGCTGGTTTGAGGCCACTCAGTGACATTCATGTGACTGTTTCTCATTTGGCTGGACCCAAGATCCACAGCATTGGAGAGCCCAGTACCTTTGTCTCTAAAGTGACTCCAGTTGTCATCAACCAGACGACATGAAGGAAGAGGGAGTCAGTTGTTGGGAGACAGCATCTTTTACCTGCTGGTGACAGTGAGGGACAGATGGTCTGTTCAGGACCTTTTCGCAGACTGTTTTCTTCCTGCATGGGGCCAATGGCCAGTCTCCCCAGTCCTCAGCTATCATAATTCTTTCCCTGGAAGCGCTGGGGATTCCAGCCTGCAAGGGACCACTTTGTTTCTCTCATAGGCTCTGAGCTCCCAGGGGATGGCTGTCGGTCTGGTGGAAGCCTTCACAGGTTCCTGGCCCTCATTCAGAACTGCAAGAAAGGTGCTTCCAACACCTCGTTGTCTTGCTTGATGGCAAGTATCTTACAGCAGAGACTAAGCCCCTGCCTTCCTTTGTCCATGGTGCTCGTGCTGGCGTTGCCTGTGTGCCAGTACAGAGGCAATGTGCCCTTGAGCCAGCCTCTGGATAAGGCAGGGGCACCGCTTTAGCCTCTCTGCCTCCTGTTCCACAAACAGAACTTTCCAGAGCGCAGGCAGGAAGGCTGGAGGATGCCCCACAAAGACACTGCCTGGATTGCTTTCTGCAGAGGCTCAGCTCATCTCCCTTTGATGTGGTGATCCCATGGGAGTCACTGACAGGAATCATTTCAGCTCCCAAGAAGGGGACTTGGCGACAGGTGACTTGTCTCGCAGCTCACTGAGGCGCTAATGAGTGCTAATTATAATCCAATCGCCTTGCCAAGGCAATCTGTCCTGCTGAGGCAGGCAGGGACCAGTCATGAAGTGAGTGGGTAGCTTTGGGGGATGGGTGTCTCTCTGTCTTGGTGCTGGCTTGGGGGATGTCCCTGTTCAAACGTGTTCTTGTATTCTAAGGGGAGAAGGGATTTTTCACGCCTTGGAAAGCCATGTGAGGTGAGGAGGTGAGGTGACAAGGACAGTAACTCGCTTCTTCCTTTGCCTCAGACCAAAGGAGTTATGCAGGCAGGAGAGGCCCAGCAGGGTTGCCATGGGAACGCCTCCTGATTGGGAAGGGAATCTATTGGGGTGCGGAGGACAGAAGGAGGCACCCTGAATCCATTATACCTCACCCATTCCCTCCCTCAACCTGGGATCCACTCCAGGGCAGGCAGCCACAGGCCTGCCCAGGCTTCTGGAGGGCTGGAGAAGGAGCTGGAATTGACAGAGGTACGTTGGAGCATGGTCTCTGTCCCATGGCAGATAGTAGGTGATGGCTTAGCTCAGATATGACTCCCTTAAAGGCCTGGCCCAGGTTTTCTGAGCCATCAAGGTGGGAAATGAATCTGCACAGGCTGCGTGATCCACCCGCCCAAACTTAGTCGCAAGCTCTGGGGATCAGTGACAATCTCCTGACTTGTCAGAGAGGGACAACGAAGCTTAGAGAGATTAAGACATGTGCTTGAGGCTACAAGGGGACCAAGAAGAGGCAGAGTGCTGGTGGCAAAGGTGAGAAAGGGCTGGAAGTCACGGCTGAGGACCACCTACGACCTTCCATCACCACGAGTGAGCAAAGGTGGGAAGGCGCAAGGCAGACAAGGGCTCCAAGCCCACCAAGTTTTTTGGTGGCTTAGAGGTCAACTCCACTCCACTTTGGTGAAGAGGAGAACTGAGGGTCATCAAGGAAAAAGGGTGCACCTTAGTCAAAAGCCAGAAGAAATGATCTATTTCCAATAGGCAAGATGTGGAGTCAGGTCACAACAGATATATGGAAAGCCAGGTGTGGTGGCACAAGACTGTATTTCTAGCACTGGGGAGGCAGAAGCAGGAGGATCAGGGCCATTCTTAGCTATGTAGTAAGTTCAAGTATAACTTGGACTCCTACAAAAGACTCCTGTCTCAAAGAACCAACCAAACAAGCAAACAAGTTGACAAAGAAAATGTGATGCCTATACATAATGAAGTTTTATTCATCCATGAAGAAGAATGAAATCATGCCATTTACAAGTAAACATCTCAGTGAAATAAGCCAGACAAAGAGAGACAAACACCATGCTTTCTCTACCTCTAATGCAGTGAGCTGGTTAGTTTTTTGTCAACTTTCTACAAAGCAGTCACCTGGGAAGAAGGAACCTCAGCTGAGAAGCTGCTGCCATCAGATTTGTCTGTCTATGATGCACTGTCTCTTTTTTATTGTTATTGTTTTGCTCTTTAAGAGGGAGGAAGAACATGAAGTTGGGGGTGGGGCATATTTTCTTGATTAATGACTGATGTGGATGAATCCATCTCTCTGTAGGTAATGCCTCCCCTGGTGCTGTGTAAGAAAGTTAGGGAGCTGAGGCTCCAGCTTCAACTTCTGTGTCCAAGTCCCTGCCTTGATTTCCTGCTTTGGTTTCCCTCAGTGACAAACTGTAAAAGATGAGCCAAAATAAATCTTTTCCTCTCTCAAGGTAGTTATGGTCAATATTTTATCGCAGAATAAAAAGAGAAAAAGGACATGCAAGGGTTTAGGTTGTGTGTGTGTGTGTGTGTGTGTGTGTGTGTGTGTGTGTGTGTGTAACATGAAATCAGAAAGAGGACTATTTGAGGGTAGGAAGAAGACCAGAGAGAACAGGAGAAGGCTGTGGGGGAGATGAATATGAGCAAAGTTATAATGATATATTGATTATGAACATAAAACTACACATGAAATTCTCACAATGAAACCCATACAATTATTAAAATAATCATTTTAGACAAAAGAGCGAACCATTCCCTTCTGTGCTCGGCCAACTCTAGTCCTCCACAACCAACATCATGTCGGGATCCTTAGGGAGAAAAGGGCCTACGGTGCTGAGGGCCTGAGCAGAGTAACTGCAAAGAGCCCTCTCTAAGCATCTTCTACTTCTTGCCAGCCCAAAACCACAGGTCTAGCAGGTACAGGGACAGGTCAGCACAACTGGGCAAGCTTGCACTGGCTGGCCATTCAGATTGCCCCATTTTTCTCCACTTTCCTTACTATTGGTTTTTCAAAATGTAGGTGATATAGGATTTCATGGGCCCAGCTCTGAGGGACCAGTTGGGCACCTGCAGTGAACAGGAACATGCTGGATTTGGGGGGGACACAAGCCATCAAGCCACTCCCTGATCAGAACAGGCTTTGTGCTTATGACAAAGCAGCAAGGAAGGTCTGATGGGCCCAGTGAGATGGTCACTCTGAGTGCCTCTGTCCTGGGTGGTCAGGACCAGGTCAGGCTCTGCACGGAGCCAAGGATCTTCTACGTGCTGTACATGACCCCTGCTCCAGCCCTGCTGCCAAAGGACACAGCCTGCTACCCACGCTCTGTCCCTCCCTTCAAATGCCTCTCCCTGCTTCAGATGAGGATCAAGGCAGCTCTCAGGCAGGGCCTCTCTTCCTGATCTCGGCTCCTACTCTGTGTAAATTGGGTAGGTGTGAAAGGTGAAGCACATCTGCTCTCCCCCTCCATCCTGTGCGTCCTCTGGGAGTAGGCCCCCGCCAGTAGCCCTGAGCTGAGGCACTGTTAGAATCGGGGAGGCTTTTGAGGAGCCAGTTTCCTGGGGGCTTGCCAGGCTGGGGACAAAGCCTCCCATTTCAGGAATGTTCACAGGCCTTGTCTTCCCCTGACCACAGATGAGCCAGTTAAGCATTAAAAACATAACCATGGGACCATGTGGCCACAGAGAAGCTGCTGCTCGGTCTTCTGGGTGGGACTCTGGTGTCCTTTTCTGTCTGGAAGGTATACACCTGCTCTCCCCACACAGCCACTGCTTTCAGGAAATTGGTGACAACCCAGGGGTAGGCCTCTATCAGGACAGCATTCTCGATTCTCTGATTTAATCTCTGGTGGGCTTGAATTTTTTTTCTTTAAAACTGTACTGTAGGGTATCTACTGGCAAATGGTAAAATGTAAAGAGTCTGGGGGTTAGGGTTAGTTTTCAACACAGTGGCTAAAGTGGACTGTCCATTGGAACCACAGCCTCTGCTAAGGGAACCATGGTGACAACTTCTAGTCCCTTCTGGTGGGGGCTGTGGTCATGTGTCCATCACCACCATCAATAACAACAAAAGCACCTAGCATGCCCACACTGTAAGGGATCAGCCTGGCTTTCTTGGGGGTCCTTGGTCACTGGTACACTAAGCTTGTCACCATGCCCTCTCTCCTTGGGATCCGTTCCTCTTGGAAGTCATCCCACTTCTGGACTTCTGATTCTCTTGCCTTGTGTGTTGCCACCAGCAACATCCGTGTCTCTTCTCTCCCCCTCTCTGCAGCTGTTCCCAGAGGCTCAGCCCATGGTGTGTACTCTGCACTGTGTGTGTAACGAGGGACCTTGTTGCCCCTGATGGTAGGTGAAAGGGGGCCATCTCCCACTCAGGGAAGCCAGGGAGCTTGAGGGCAGCTATTCTAGTCCAGGCCAAACCTCACGCATTACCAGTGTCCCTGTTGCCTCATCTGTGAGGCCTTTAATATCGGAGCCTCATCACCATGTGCCCCAGGTGCCTGGGCCTGATCCATGTTGCAGCCCAGGACAGTGCCTGCTTATCCGGACACAGTGGAGGGTTGGGCTCTTTAGGTATCTGCCAGGTATCATGCCCGTGACCACCTCAGGGTCCCCTTCCCATGCAGTAGCCAGGTGTCAGAAGTGCAGCTCCTGAGCACACCCCCGGGGCTCTACGTGGCTTCTCTCCAAGCTCCAGATGCTCTCAAGGGGGCAGGGTCCTACCATGTCACCTGGCTTAGGAAGACTCCCCTTAGCCAGAGCTCAGCCAGGGCCTCCTGGATTCCAGTGACTCTGTCGACAGGGAAACAAACCCCTAACAGCAGTTATTTCTTAAGAACCATGCCCACCCCTGCTCTGTGTCCAGGCTGTGCAAAGCCTGTGCAGGAAGAGGGGGTCCTTACTTCTGGAACATTCCTCTTGCTTGTCTTTAAAAGCAGCTTAATTTAAGTACAATCACCGAGCAATTAGCCGTGCATGTTTAAGGTGTACCATTTGATAAGTTTTGACACGTATGCATCCGTGAAGCCACCACCACTAACTCAGGATAATGAGCTGCTCATCTTCCCACAGGGGAGGGGCCCTCTGTGACAACCCCCACTCCTGCCCCTTGCTGTCTCTAAGCAACCACCTACCTGCTTTCTGCCACACAAGACTTGGTGTTTCCCAGATTTGGGGCAAATCCCAGTTTCCCCATCTAGCACAATTATTTCTAGATCATGTCCTAGAGTCTTCTCCCTCCCCCTCTACCCTCTTCCTCCTCCCACATCCTCCACTTAGTGTGGTGTATGCACACATTTGTGTGAAGCTGTGCATACCAACAGAGGTCAGAGGAGGATGCTGGGGACCCTGCTTTATCACTCTCCACCTTATTCCTTTGAGACAGGCTTTCTCAGTGAACCTGGAGCCAGGCTTGTGTCCACCAAGCCCCAGGGAGCCTCCTGTCTCAGTTCCCTGGAGCACTTGGGTTGCAGGTTCAGCTTTTCTATGTCATCTGGGATCTAAACTCAGGTCCTCATGCTTGTACAGCAAACCCTCTTAGCTACTGAGCCACCTCTCCAGCTCCAGCGTAGCTTTCTTACTGTCCAGTGGACATGGCTGCATTATGGAATGTCTACTTCATGATGACACCACAGTGTGTGTGTGTGTGTGTGTGTGTGTGTGTGTGTGTGTGTGTGTGTGTCTTGGGTTTACACCAGTGTTTGTCTGGTGTGTGCTGCACTGGGGTGTGTTTTGTATAAGTTTAGGACTATGTGCAGTCCTGAAGCTATGCCGTGGCGAGTGTATCGGGTGACTACACTGCAGTTTACTTTCCCCCTTACGTGGAAGATACACGTTCAGGCTCTTAGACATTAAGGCTGTTCTGGTATTTGGTTACCCATAAAGCTGGTATGAATATTCATGTCCCACTCTCTGTAGAGACAGCTGGTGCTGTTTTTCTTGGGTAAATATAAGGCTAGGATGCCTGCATCATATGGCCAGTATATGTTTAACTTTTAAGACACCTTCCAAGCTGATTTCCACATATCCTTACTATTTTACAATTATTCTCACCAGCAGCAGTTGGTTCCAGTCCCTCCACACCCATTGGCATATGTCGGCTTTCCTAAGTAGAGCTGTTAATAAACAGGCAGGCACCATGGTGTTTTATTACCGTAATGACTAACGTTATCGAGTGTCTTTCTACGTGCTCGTTGGCTCTTTGTGTGTTTTCTCTTGTGAAATGGGCCTCAAATAATCTATTTTCAACATCAGATTTTGGAGATTGTTTGTATGTTCTGTCTCCAGCCCTTTATCTGGCATCACCAGATGCATGCTTCAAAATTAGTTTTTGCCATGGTGGTCTATCTTTTCCTGCTCTCAACAGCATCTTTCAAGCACTGGAAATGTTTAATTTTGGTGAGGTCAAATTTGTTAGTTTACCCCTTCCTAAATCTTGCTTTTGGTGTCAAAACTAGGAAATCGGAAGCCAGAAAAGACCAGAGGACCCGAGTCCAGTTTCCAACATCCAGCAACTCCAGCTCCAGAGGCATCCAACACCCTCTTCTGGCCTTTTTGGGCACATACTTCACACACACACACACACACACACACACACACACACACACACCTTAAAACAAAAACAAAACAAGACATAAAACACCTAAGAAAACATTTAAACCAAGATCACAGTCCTCAACAGGTTTAGGTTCTATGTTGAAGTTGAGGGTCCACTGTGAGTTAATTTTGGCCACGGGGCCAGGTATAAATTGCTCTATAGTATTTTGCATGCAAATATTTGAACACTCTAATACCATTTGTTGAGAAGGTTGCCACACTGTAGTTTAAATTGTCTTTGTAAAAAACAAGTTGACCATGTATGTGTGGCTGTTTTGGACTTGTCTTTCCAGCAATCTATTTATCTTCAAACCAATACCACAGTCTCTTGATTTTGTTCAAACTTGTTCAATTCTGTGGTTAGTTCTAGTGGCTCTTTTGTAGCTTTATTGGACTTTCTACAGAATGATTAGGTCATCTGTAGGCAAAGGCTATTTTACTTCTTTTCTATTTGGATTCCTTTTACTTTTCATTCTTGCCTGGCTAGAAGCTCCAGTACGAGGGTGAACAGCAATGGTAAGTGAGGGTGTACTTGTCTAATTCCTGATCTTTAGGGAAAATATATCCAGGCCTTTCCATTAATTGTGGTGTCAGCCAGAGGGAATAGGCTTCTCAGGTTGAGAAAGCCCCCTGCCTCGCTTTCTGCCTCCCTACCTCATTAATTCTGGCATTATTGTATTTTCTTTCATTTTCAACCATTTAAACTTCTGGCTTTCCTTTTGGTTTTTTATTTGACTCGTGAAAACTACTATGTAAAGTTTTTAAACATTTGAGGATTTTCCTGAGATTTGTGTCTTCTTATGGCCAGAGAACACTTTTTAAACAACTCAGTTTATCTTAGTAAATATTCAGTGTTTGCTCAAAAATGTTTACTCTACTGTTTTTGAGCAGGGTATTAAGTAAATGATAGCCAAGCTGAATTGTCTGTTAATGTTCTTCAATCTTCTATATCCTGGCTGATTTTCTCTTTGTTCTATTCATTGCTGAGAAAGGGATGCTGATGTTTCTGTCATGGTTGCAATATGTTTTTTTCCTTCGGTTCTGAGTTTTTACTTCATGAAATTTGAAGATATTATTGACAATTCCTCTTCCTTCTTCTGTTCCTCCTCTTTCTGCTCCTCCTTCTCTTCCTTCTTTTCAAGGCAGGGTCTCTGTGTTGCCCTGTTTGTCCTGGAATTTGCTATGTAGACGAGCCTGGCCTTGAACTCACAGAGATCTGCCTGCCTCAGACACCAGAGTGCTGGGGTTAGATTATTTTGTATTGTTTCCAACAAGAAATCTTCCTACATGTTCTTCTGTATGCAACATGTATTTTATATTTTATAAACTGTTCACTTTGACAGTTTTTCTCTTTATCATTAAAGAAATGTGACTGTGACTCTTTTTGTGTGTGTGTGTTTCTTGTTTGTGTTTGGAGTTTTCCGAGTTCTCAGATCTGTGAGTTTTGTTTTCAAAAACTTTTGCTCATTTTTTTTCAAACCTTTTTTTTGTATCTCTTTGTTTGTATATATGTCGATGTCAAAGGTCAATCTCAGGTGTTTCTCCTCAGGCACTGTCTACTTTGTTTTGTTTGTGAGATGGGGTCTCACTGTGAAGCCCTGACTGGCGTGGAATTCACTATGTAGACCAGGCTGTCCTTGAACCCATAGAGACCCATCTGTCTCTGAATGCTGGGATTAAAAGTGTGGACTACCATGCCTAACAATGTCTGTCTTTCTTTCTTTCTTTCTTTCTTCCTTCCTTTTCTTTCTTTCTTTTCTTTCTTTCTTTCTTTCTTTCTTTCTTTCTTTCTTTCTTTCTTTCTCTTTCTCTCCTTCCTTCCTTCCTTCCTTCCTTCCTTCCTTCCTTCCTTCCTTCCTTCTTTCTTTCTCTTTTTTATTTTTTTGAGATAGGGTCTTTCATTGGCTTAAGATTCATCAAGAAAGCTAGACTGGCTGGCCTCTGCCTCTCCAGAGCTTAGTTTACAAGTGTACAAGGCCAAGAGCGGCTTTTTTAAATGCGTGTTCTGGGGTTCCAGCTTGGGTGCTCATACTTGTACAGCAAGTACTTTATAGACCAAGCTGTCTCCCCAGCCCCCTTCTGGTATTTAAGTTGTAGGTTTCCTCCTCCTTCATGTGGGTTCTCTCCTTTAGTGTCTTCAGTCACTTTTCTCTAGTTTTGGGATTCCACATAGTGTATGTAATGGCTCATATGTCAGAGTCCCCACTAGAGCTTGATAAACTTTAGTCCTCTACATCTCTGTTATCGGAACTAGTGGGATACAGTTGTGACAAGCATTTTGAATATACTCATTGGTTAATTCTAACATCTGTATCAATTCAATTTTGAAGATCACGTTCTCATTATGGGGCAACCCCTTTTTCTTTGCATGCTCCATCATCTTTGATTGGATATTTGACATTTGTGAGATTTTTACCTCATTGCACACCAGGTATTTGTGTATTCCAGCGGACGCTGAGCTTTGCTCTGTGACACCATTAAGTTACTTGGAACTGGTTTAATCCTTGCGGGTCTTGCTGTCATGATCTATTAGGCTGGTCTGCATAAGGGTTCAATCTAGGGCCAACTGTTTGCCCTACTAGGACAATATTTTTCTGACTCAGCCCCCACCTCTCAGGGCCATCAAATGTCCCACCAGGATTATGAAGCTTTTCATCTGCCTAGTGGGGACAGACATTATTCCAGGGTGGCACTGAGTCCCTTCAGGTTCCCTCCCTCTGTAACTGTCATGGGCTCGTGGCTCCAGGTGCCCACTCATTACCTCTAGGACTGGTAATGTCTCTAATCTCACCTCCTACAATGGCCTGGAACCTCCTAAGGCAGACAGAGGGCTCTTTTTTGTTCACTCTCAAAGATCAGTGAACCTGCTTGATGCTCAACATCTTGAAAACTACCATTCCACATACATTGTCTTGTTTGTTGGGCTTGTGTCTGGCAGAGGAATCAACGGCCTGCTTCCATCTTTTCCAGAAGTAGAAGCACCCCTTTTCTTAAGTCAAGGGTTGTTTACCTTCTGATCTCAGGATGCGACCCCATACAGAGCCCTCTCCTGACTGCAGCTCTCTAACCAAGCTCACGAGGGCTGAGGATTCATTTGTGGTGGTGATTAGGGACAACTAGTCAGCAGTCTCCACAGAGAGATGTGATGTGACACAGTTACTGAGTACCCAAGTTGGTTGGGGCCATTCTCTGGACAGAGTCAAGCCAACAAGCCACACATAGTTTCTAATATGAATTATGAGAAAAGATACCTGGTGCTCAGAGCTAAGTGATGGTGAGAGGGCCTGGAACCCCTGGCTACTGCTGACATATTTACACAGAGAACTGTTCTTAAACTGAAGAAAAAGACCAAGGAACCACAGACACAATGGTATGACAGGTCATGAAGAATACTGAGGATGGGTTCACCCCAGTGAGTGAGCTACAGCAATGGGTTGAGGACTTGACTATCATGTGAGTTTTGTCAAGTGGGACCTGGAATTATTCTCACAACAGCCACACCACCACTACCACCCAACCACCCACCCAGGTCCCAGAGCCACCTACTTTGGCATTTCCCAACTCTTCCCTTGTCTTGGCTGCACTGTGATCAGTAGGGGCACATTTGCCCTTCCTACCTAGGAGATGCAGCTCCTGAGGATGGACAATGTCCAGATGTGTGGAGCTCTCCCTCAGCAAGACCACAGATTCTATATTGAAACCATGTCACCCAAGAAGTCAGGAACAGGTGCCACAAGCTAAGCTGCCTCTCTGGGCAGAGTCCACCCGACTATGAAATAGACTCAGGAAGGCCCTGCAGGAGTTCAGGCAGGTGTCAGTTGTGGTCAGTCCTTAGAAACCTGGAGAGAAAACTGGCTCCCTGACTGATACAGCACCAATGTGCGTGGGAGTGTGTGAGCACGAGATGTGCAAGGTGTGAGAAGCGACCACGAGTGTATCGGAGTCCAAGGCTGGGACTGCCAATCGTTCCAGTTTTACAACTGTCACAAGAATGTGGCAGCTGGGGTTAAGCAGGGGTGCTAATCCAGCTTTGATGCTGACCCTCTGTCAGCCCAGGGCATGGGGTCAGGACCACCCGCTCTGGCCCTGGATTAAACATTGAGTTAAAACTCTTCGATGGCTAAAGGGAACTCACAGAGCCTGCCTGTGGACCTCCCTGGAAGACCTTCTGGAAGGGGTGAAGGGCCAGCGCTGTGCCATTCCCACAGTAGAGGTCTGTGGGCACTTATCAGCACCAGGGCTATGTTATGCACCCAGATATGTGTCTCTGCCTTGGGCTCTGATGTAGCAGTTCTTGTCCTGCTGAGCCAGATGGCACAGGACCTAGAAGCTAGAATGCTAGTGGCAGTACAGATCAGGAGTGGGACAGGAAGGGGCCACTACAGGGAGGAATTGCAGCAGCTACGATTTCCCTGAGGTGACACTTGGGTGAAATCAGGAAGCTGGCGAGGAACTGAGCCCGAGTGCATAAGAGATGAGTGTTCAGGCAAAGGAGACATACAGAGGTATTGAGGCCCAGCAGAACCTAGATGTGTGGGGAGTATCCAGGCGGCTATGACTGGATTGCTACAGTGAGGAAGCCAGAGCCACCCAGGGCCATCAGCAATCCTGCCTGTTCTAAGCAAGATGACAACGAGGCTTTTGGCAGGTGATTTAGGCTTAAAAAGGTAGAGATGTAGTGACCACACTGGGGGCAGGGAGCCAGAAGAGGTCCAAATCTGGCACAGTCTCTGAGAGCAAAGGCAGTCAGGTGGCCTAGCCAGTCAGGGAAGTAAAGAGAAACAGCAACAGATCTAGAAGGTGGAGCCCCAAGACTTGCTGACAGATTCAATGTGGGGAAAGTGGGAGGGAAAGGAGGAAGGAGGAAGAGGAAGGGAGGAGAGATAGGAATAGCTATGGAGATTCTGGGCCAACATCTGGCAGAATGGGGTGCTCAGTTGCTGAGTTTGGGAAGGCCAGGCCAGAGATGAGTCTGGGCCAGGAGCTGTGTGACACTTTTATATGGGAAACACCTCCCCAGAAAGGAGCTGGGTATACGAATCTGAGCTCAGAGCAGTAGTCAGCCAGCCACATTAGTGCTTAGACCCTGGAGACTGGACAGATTACTGAAGAGCCCATGGAGACAAGGAAAATCCAAGCCAGTCTTAGAGAATGCCAGATCTACTAAGAGTGGGAGAAGGCCAGGTAGTAGAGGAACCAACCCCCTCCCCAGAGCAGCCACTGGGGGCCAACAGCAATCAAGGTGGGCTGAAGGACTCCAGTACTGGGGCAACCAGGCAGACATTTGGAATAGTCAAAGGCTTGAGATGGGGAAGGGATGGAGATACGTGAAGGGTTGTCTTTCAAGAGAGTCAAGGACCAAGACATGGTGGCTACAGGAGAGGTGTGGTCTAGAAAGGAGCTTTTAAGAAGGAAGGAATCACAGGAGACTTGGTGGTGAGTACTGGCCAGGGGTCTCCACTGTGCCAGAAACTGAGATGGCTTAAGAGGAATCCTGGGGTTCTGGGATGGGAGGGTATAGCTTCTTGGGGTTGGTGTTTTTAGAAGCAGGAAAGCCCTGAGCTGGCAGGTGACAAGTGGTGAAGGGAATAGGCCTAGTGGCTATAGAGGGAAGGAGGAGGCACTGGGATGTTTGAGGCCACAGTCACACCTGTGTCACCTCGTTGCGCCATGGCACGGACAGGAGTTTGCATTAAACTAGGTCTGGGATCGTGCCAGATGAGAATTCCACATGGAGATGGGGTGTGGGTGCTAAGGGTGTGTGTGGGGGTTGATGGAAAGTCAAGTGTGATGGCAATGACACCTGGCCTCGGGGGCAGATGGGAAGAGGTAGAAGGCAGGTGGGTACCAGCAATGGCATGCTCACACTGCATCTCTGGCAGGGGTAGCATAGCAATGGTCTCTGCCTTCGCTATCCCCATTGTGTGAGTGGCCCCGCCTCTTAGCTGGAGGTTGTTGAGGTTAAAAGTGCAGGCAGACAAAGCCCTGGAACAAGCTGGGGAGCTTTATCTCTTGCCCTCAGCTGGGGTGGTGGTTGTGCCAGGAACTGAGGTGGCCAGGGTCTGTGAGCCTGCCTCCTATAAGGTGAGGAAGCCTCCAAGGAGGCAGCAGCTAGAAAGCAGTCAGGCTGTGTGGGAAGCAGGTGGCTGCTGCCTCCTCCTCCCTCCAGGCCATCCCCCAGAGGGCAGTGCAGGATTACCTCTGGCCACACTGCTTCACTAGCTGGGGGAACCATAGTCTGTCAACCTGCCTGATCTGGGGCTTGCTCCTAAGGCCTCTGGTTTCTGTCTTTTTAGTTCAGAGTAGGCGCAGGCCAAGAAGCTCTGTGTTTGCCATCAAGGATCCTTCACAGCACTGTAGCAGCATTGCCACTGGAGAGGAAGCACTTGTCCAGGCCACACAGCTAGCAGTGGGTCCATTCCACTTTCCATTGCAGGGCACAGCACAGGGCCTGGCCCCTCCACTCCACTAGCACCCCCTTCCTTTACATCCCATGGCAGCCAGTGTTCTTACATTTGTCCCTTCAGGAAAGCTGGGACCTTGCTAGTCAGGTCAGGCCTGGCTCACACTAGGCTGGCAGTGACCACCTCTGGCCAGGCTGGGATTCAGGCCCAGGACCACCTTGCACATGAAAAGAAGGCAGAGACCTGGTTTGAGCAGGCACAGCTATTCCTGTCCTGTACCTGCCTTCAGTCTTGCCCTACTGATACTGTATGCCTGTCTACCTCAGTCAGAGGGAAGAGCTGTTCCTGACCCATGCAGCTACAAGCTCCCTGGAGCTCAGACCTTGAAAGACAAATGGAGGACTCATTAACTGCACCCTGTCTTAGGCAGTGGGTTGGGGCAGGCTCCTCTAGGACCCACCCATGTCCCTACCTCATTCCAACGCTGAGCTGGTCTGGTCTGTGGAGAGCAGGAGGTGGGTGTGCCTGAAGCACAAGCCAGGAAGAAAAAGAGGACATGAAGGCAGAGGCCTCTGGAGAGGGGCACAGAGGGAGGGGTGGCAAGAAGAGGGGAATGACAGGGCACAGGAAGTTCAAAAGAGCAGGGGAGGACAGAGAGGGGAAGCAGAGAAAGGTGAGGACTGGAGGTCTAAGCTGGCCACTCAAGAGGTTTATCATTAGCAGGCTATTGGTGGCAAGGAAGAGAGTAGCTGGAAACCCTCCCAGTGCCAGCTAAATGCCTCACAGAAAACCCCATCTGTGGAGGACTCTGGGAACAAAGGCTCCACGTAAACAGCTGAGGTGTGGAGTCTCTGGGTAACTCAAGGACCTCACATTCAGACACCAGAGTTGTGAAACCTGAATGCCTGACTAGGTTATTTAACCGTCTTCTGCGCTTGATGGCAGTGGAATGTGGACTTACCAAGCATGAGTCATCAGCAGCAGTACCTAGGAAAATACCCAAGTCACCCCAATTACACCATTATCAATGGCTACATCGCCCTGCAACCCAACGCCATGAAACTGGAGAGAATGCCAGCTGGGGCGGGCCTGGAGGAATCCGGCTCTTGGCGAAGATTGCTTGCCTGGCAGCGGCCTCTGCAGTCATGCCAAGCCACAAGCGCTGTGTGGTCGCTGTGTGGAGGTGTCAGGCCCATTTTACAGTCATGGAAACTAAGGCTCACAAGAGCTCAGTCCACTCCTGTAGCTCTAGCCATAGAGGAGGGCCCAAGGGCAGAAGGGCTGTTTGAAGCTGTGGCTTTGAGCACTGGGATGGAGAGAGCATCACTGGGGACTGCCATCTTGGCTACTGCAAGGACCATCCAGGGAATATCTAGTTTGTGTTAGCACATGCCATGAGCTGTGCAGACAACACTTCATTAACAGGCACAATTGCCCCGGCTTCGTAGATGACAAGATGAAAAGCATCCATCACTGGCTACAGCCATACAGTTGGTAGGTGGGTATGCCCAGCCCTATGTGACCAGGGTCTGTTACTTCCCTCATCATGGCTGCCTCTGTGTCCACGACTAAAGATGAACACGTGGACTGCAGGAACTTGCCTGCTATCATGCTCCTTGTGTGCACACAACCATGCCCACCTGCACAGACCACATGGGCCTCCAGCCTCTGACATTCTGTGGCACTGAGCCTGGCCTGGTGGAGCAAGGAGCCAACTACAGCTGGCCCACCCACGAGCCAGGAGCACTCCTTGCTCTTAATCAGTAAGATATGTTTCTGGAATAAAAACCGCATCAGCATTTTCATTTTCAAGTTCAGACAAGGTTTTTTTTTTTTTTTTTTTTTTTTTCCTTCCTAGTTTTCCCTTCATATGGGTGAGGCTAATCCTCCCTCTTGACTGACAAGTCTCTAGACTCAGCCACACTTAAGGCAGCAGAGAATCAATGACGACAGCCCAGGGAGACGTCTTCCTTGAGTTTTTCAGATTTCAGTAATACCACAACCCATAATTACCAATGTGAAAATTTTAAAGCGATCCCAAAACTGAGGTGAAGCTCATCCTTGTCCTGAGTTCTGGCGAAGCCAGATGGAAGGTCCTTTCTCAAGTGCTGGGAGAGAGGCGGGGCTGAGGAGGACTAAGAGCCCTATATACATTGAGAGATGAGTGGGGAAGGAAGAGGGACACTCAGGAACTACAGCATCCATGGGTCCAGGTGTGCACTGCAACTCGGGAGACACCATTTACAACAGCCAGGAAGACGAGATGGGGGTGGTGGCTGGGAGGGTTCACCATGGTGACTGAGTAAATATTAGTGTTCCCTCCCCTTTGCAGTCTCAAATACATTCAAATTAAAAGGCTCTTCTTCCTCTACAACTGAACTTGACTTCTTTTTCTTCTTCTTCTTGGTATGAAGGGGAGAAAAAGTCAGTGTAATAAATTCGTTGGATGTTTGTTCTGGAAGGTTCCCAAGTGAAGCTCCAGAGTCAGAATCAGCCAGGTGAAGGATGGCTCTACACAAAGCTAATGGCATGCCTAATTTCTAGGGTTGAAACTGAGAAGAGCGTTCAGTTGGGCAAATTCTCCATGGCTCTAATGGCATTCTCAACAGGGTGATTCCTCATCTCCAGTCCCAGACATTGCTGGGCACTCGCTACTAAATGCCAGGGACATTCCTTGATTTCAAGTGACAACTCATACTCCCACACATCCCCAAGTGCCCCCTTGTGGGGACACCGAGTACTGACACCTGGGAACTACTTGGAAAATTAACTGTGGCACAAGGTGGAAGGTGATGGTTAGTAATAACAGTGTCAGGTTGCAGGCACCAGATGGATCAAAAGTAGCCTTAATACTCTGTGGAGTAAGCCATTGGATTGAAATAAGGGCACAACAATGACAGATCTGCACTTGAGGGAGAGAATTGGAATTTTCTTTGTGGCAAGATTAATCTCAAATTCAATTTCCTTAATACGTAATTTGGGCCTTCTATTCATTTGTCCATTTATATTTGTCCATATATATTTCACAGAAATCATTCATTCCATCTAGGCTGTCATTTCTGGAAGGGCATAAAAGTGCTAAAACTATTGCCTCATATTCTTTTGTGTGACTGTAGGATTTGTAGTGATGCCCCGTCATCCACTGCTATCACATATTTGAGGTTCTTCTTAAGAACTCTAGCTAGAGATGTATCAACTGCATGAATCTTTTCAAAGACTTAGCTTTTAATTTTCCTTATTGCTTGTATTTCCTTTCACAGATTTTTGCTTTCATTGGTAGAACTTCCTTTTGTTTTGCTTATATTTGTCTAGTTTCTTGTGGTAGAGACCACTGATTTTCTATCTCTCTTCTAATGGGGCATTTCAGAGTTCCAAATTTCCTCAAGTGCTGTTTTGATTGTATTTTCCTTATTCACATCAACCTATTCCAAATAGGCTTTTAATTTCATCTTTGACCTGCACAAATTATGTAAAAGTATATTTAATATTTTTCATACATTCAATTTTTTTAGACATCTTTATATAATAGATTCTAATTGTGAAATCTTATTCTGTATAATTACACATGAAACTTAAATTAGGATAAAATTCTGAGTAAGGTAAAATGGGCATACACATTATAAAAGAAAAAGCATGTTTATCTTCAAAATGGGCAGGAACTACACTTTTCTCTATTCCAATTTCACTGAAATCACTTAAGGAAGGAAATAGTTCCATTTTAAAGTATCTTCATGAAGTGTTGAAAAACGATTTACTTGCAAAGGCAAAACACAAGACACAAAAAATTTAAACACAACTTTTAAGTGTTGATGTAGATTTCTTCAATATCCTTTTGGAGGCACATGAGCAAAAAGTAAGTTGACAAGTAGGCTGGGTAAGGAATCAAGTACCTCATAAGGGTACTTGAAATCTTTTTTTAAGTTTCTATAGATAATCTTATATCAATATGCCACTGGTAGAAATGAAAACCCAACAGGTCCCTAATAAGCAAGTTATCAATAAACAAAAAATTATCAATAAAAAAAGCTAACTCTATGGCAAGTTAGAATTGGAACTGCCCAAAAGGAGGGGAGGAACCCCAAGAGCAAAACTCCCAAATACAAATAACTAAGAGACACACAATAAAATGAATAATATGAAAAAACATGATATGTTTGTTTTTTTTTCTTCTTTAATTTTTCTTATTAGTTACATTTGTTTGTTTTTTGTTTATGTTTTTCCTCACATAGGAAAAATAACAACAACCAACAATCTCAACACTAGTTGGGCAGTCCAGCACCTGGCACTTGGAAGATTCTCCAAGTCCCAGGCCAAAACCAAAACAACAACATAAAACAAAAGCCCAGGCTGGCCTTCAACTCAGTGTAGCTGAGGCTATCTTCTTTTTAAGATGGGTGACGCTTTTTCCTGTTGGGAAGGAAGCAGGAGAGGCAGGGCTTCCTTGACCAAGGTACTAACAGAGCCACATGCAGAGGTACCAATCCTGGGAAAAGCCAAGTTCTTTCATTATATTATGCAGGACAAAGAAAATGAACAGAGGCAGAAGGGACTGGAGAGCTCCTGCATATAGGTGCTAAAGCAGATGAGAGAAGTGGGTGGGGTTGGATGTTTTGGGGATAATAGCCACTCTTTTTTTGTTGTTGTTATTTTTCTACTCCTAGAACCACACATCTCTCCTGGCACTTACCAGTCTAGTTACATTTTTTGTTGATTTGGTTGGAGAACCACTCCCTATCCATCTTATTTTCTAGTGCTGGCCCACAAGTCTGGCAGTTGGTATTTACTAAAGGATGTAAAGCCCTGAGAATTCCTGGGAGAACCTGGGAATGCCAAAGCACACTGGTGGGAAAAGCATGCTGGACTGTCCTGACTATTTCTGAGACTGAAGTCAGCTTCTGTGGTTCACAAAGATGTCTGGTCTGTCTCTGGTTCTGAGCCCATCATCCTCAACAATCCTCATCATCCTCAACAATCCTCATCATCCTCAACAATCGATGGCTGCCAGGCCATGTCACTGGGATGAGCAGAAGGCACTAACCATCAGCTGGCCACAAGTCCTTGACCATTTCTTGAAAAAGCACATCATGGAGGAGGCAGAGGCATGTGCAGGCCCTTGAGAAGCAGCAGTTTGAATAAAAACAGAGAGGAAGGCCTGATGTGGAGAGTAGGACTAGAGCTGGTTCTGCTACTAATAAGGCCAGGCTTTCTTTCTGGGTCCTATTTCCCCAGCCCACTGAGCAAAAGCAACAGCAGAAGTGGCATGTGCTAGGCATCCTTAAGAGCAATCCACCTTATGGAAACCACTGGCAATGATTCTATCTAGCAGCATGTATCTCTTTTTTGTGGGGTCCCCACAGCCAGAGATCTTTCTTAAATGTCTTCTGTGGGCCCCTGCATGTGGCTCACACTGCATGGTTGGAAGGAAGTGCCTCTTGATTACTGCTTCAGGGCTCCTTTCTGATAGATGGCCCTTTGCACTAGCAAACCATTAAGCAGTTCCTGCCTGTGTAGTTCCTGGCCTGAGCCCATGCATCCTGGCTCCCTGCTTGGAATACCCTTCCCATCCATACCATCATGAGGTTCAAAGCCTACTCCAGGAAGCCTTTCCTGAGCAGTCTCCTGTTTCTATGGTCACTTTGGGACCCACCAATTGCTTTCCTCATGTATGCTTCTTGTGTTACACTTTGAGCTCATCTACAGCAAGAGACAAAGTGTTTTACTGATGCAACCTTCAGTAAATTCTGAGCACTATGTACATGTCAGCTAGGGCTGACATACCAAAATGCCACAGGCTGGTAGCTTACACACACACACACACACACACACACACACACACACACACACACGCTCACACACACAGCTCCACAGTCTCACAGTCTGGTGTCATCAGGATTGGTTTCCTTGGAGACCTCTCCTTGGCTTGTAGAAGGCTGCCCTCTTGCTACCTGCTACCTCCTCACTGGGTTGTCTGTGTGTGATGGTTAGTGTTGTCAACTTCATAGATCTAGAATCACGTGGAGATGGGACTGGGCACACTTATAGGGGATTATCTTGTTTATGTTAATTGATGTGGGAAGACCCGTCTTATGTGGGTGAGACCCTTGGGCAGGGGACCCCAGACTGCATAACAGAGAGAAAGCAAATGCCCCCCTCTGTTTCCCAACTGTTGATGTGATGTGACCAGTTGTTACAAGATCCCGCTGCCCTGATTCCTCACCACAATGGAATGTACCACTGAACTGTAAGCTAGGAGGTATACTTACTTCCTCATGGGTCACACTGTGCCTTAATTTCAGGAACCTTCTTGGACCGGAGTCTACTTACATATCCGGGAGCAAAGGTGAGTGGTAAAGTTATATTCCAAGAAAAATAAGCTCTGGCTTGCTTGGATACTGCTAATGCAGCAAGGAGAAGAAATGGAATTTTAGCTCAGGGCTAGTGGGTCTCTGCATTTGCCCCCCCCCAGCTCCAGACTATACATAGATCACCAGTACCTTGCAGATGCTCAAGTCCCCAGTTTAAAAAAAAAAAAATAGGAGTGGTATTTGCATAGAATATCTGCATATCCTTCCCATTACTTTAAATAATCTCTAGATTATTGCATATCCTTCCCATTACTTTAAATAATCTCTAGATTACTTAGCTTACCTAATACAATGTACATGCCATGTAAACAAAGCAAAATTATTTAGGAGTTCTTGGCAGGGAAAAAAAAAATCAGTGTACATTCAATAGATTTTTTTTTTTTTCTTGAGACAGGGTCTCACTAT
Organism: Psammomys obesus; assembly: GCF_907164565.1. Classification (NCBI taxonomy): domain Eukaryota; kingdom Metazoa; phylum Chordata; class Mammalia; order Rodentia; family Muridae; genus Psammomys; species Psammomys obesus. The sequence continues at coordinate 14,582,181 of NW_026596085.1, forward strand.
GTAGCCCCAGCTTGCCTGTAACTTGCAATATAGACAAAGATGTCCTTGATCTCATAGAGATCCACCTGCCTCTACCTTCTGAGTGCTGGGATTAAAGACATGTACTACTATCCCAGCTGGATACACCTTCCTCCCACCAACTAGGGATGTGAAACACAGACACACAGCCGTCTTGTATCTTTACAGTTCTACCTGAGAAGTTAAACATAAACAGGAACAATGTTTAATTACATCTGTGTGTCCTGTGGTGTAGTGAGAATTTTGGTGTTTTGAAACCTCAGTTATGATATGTAAACATGTTTTCGTATTTATCTCAGGTGTGGGCTATGGCACTGCTTCAGATTGCCCACAGCGGCAGACTATTTGCCTCGTGCACGCTCTGGTAGGGGCGTGATTCTTCCTGCTGAAGATAGTTTAATTCTGGGGACTCTAGAGAGGGTATAGAAAGACCAGAGCCCCAAGAGAGCAGGCACAGCTGTTCCTCCTGCTGGTTCCTGCTTCTGTTGTTGCTGGTTTGTCTAGTGCTCAAGGGAAAAGTGACAAGAAGTTGGAGCTATCCTACCTAGATGAAGATTGGACTTGCCCCAAGGAACTCAATGACCCTAATCAGCAGGAAGCAGTAAAAAGATCTCAATGGCCCCTTTCCCCACTAACCTTCTGTCTCTCCTACCTAGTGTTGTGGTGTTGGGAGGGATTGGGTGGAGAAGAGTGGTAGAAATAAGAACCCAAATAAAATAGGTAAAAAAGTATGTCTACATGGCAGCCTGTCAATTTCACAAAAAAAATGAACCATGACAAGCTTACTCTTTTGTCATCCTGGCCCCATACTCATTTTCCTAAGCCCTACTATCAAGACACTAACATGGTCATCATTTGGCCTAGCATGATACAATGTCCTGAAAACATAACCCTCACTGGAAGTAAGGTTCTTCAGTGATGTTCAGCAATTTGATATCCTCTAGCAAAGCACTAGGATGTAAAATTGATAGTACCTAAGTATATTATCATAAAGCAGATATATCTTATGCTGCATAGTGAGGATGAGGAAAGAAAATGAGGATATTTACTATGCTTTATATATAATATACATTATCTTCAGAATAAAACAAGGAGACATTCATGAGTCTCATTCTTTTCAGCAATTGGTCCTGTGGTTATAGACAACATCTGCAAACACCTTTATCATATTACATGTAGAGAAGGCAAATCTATACCCAGACTGTCTATTTTAGTGAAGTCCTCAGTGATGAAAACAGCTCAGCAGTAATAACGTGGGGTTAGAGCCATGTTGGCTTCTGTTTCTGGCTGCCTGGGCACCCAATGGTGGCCCTACCTAAGAAGATGACCTTTGTGAGAAATTCATGTTGCTGAGCTCCTGTACAACCTCCATTTTCTGCCATATGGTCATAATCTCCTATGGACATATTTCAACTACCACCAGACCTACTGAACTGCTTTCTGTTGTGGATCCCACTCCTAATTAGAAGCTTTAGGGGCTGCTGCGAAAATGGGCCAAGCACACAACCAGATTGTATGTAAGTTGCTATTTTTGGTTGCAGAAGGAGCAGGATGCAGCGACTTACCCTCTGCTTTCACTGCGATATCCTGATTCACCATACACCATGGGACCGCCTTTGTTGAGGCAAGAGGCCCCTGAACTTCATACAGTGTAGACCGGTGCTCCACACAAGGCTCAGTCTGTGTATCATAACTGTAATCATAGCACAGAATCTTGTAGAAGGAACTGACACTTTGATCTCTGCAGAGCATGTCACAGACACAGGGCTGGAGGGTCTCGCTCAGAGGCTTCCCTGAAACCTACATCACTTCTCTTGCTTATCAGCCTTTGGGATTGGATGGCACTATATATCCCTGGGTTTCCTGGTATTCCCAAACCTGGAAAACTACATCTTACTCTTGAGGGTGACAATGTGGGAAAAAGTCTGTTAGGCTTTTATTGTCCAGTTAGGGAATCTACAGTTAGCCAGGTGTGGTGGTGTACATCTTTAATCTGAGTACTTGTGGGGCAGAGGCAGGAGGATCTCTGAGGCCAGAGGGGTCTACATAGTTCCAGGACAGCCAGAGCAACATAGGGAGACCCTATGCTAAAAGCAGGGAGACCCTGCTGCTAAAAAAACAAACAAATAAGAAAAGAAAGAAATCTAGAGCTAGGCTTGGTGGTTCACAGGCATAAGCCTGGCAGTTAGACCACAGCTAGTCTGGGCTTTGATGAGACTTTGTTCTCTAAGGGGGAGGGGTATGAATCTTAGGCTATATAAAGCTATGGGAACATTTCCCAGTCTAGCTTTTTACCTTTCATAGTTCTACAGTTCACCTAGCAAAGGTCAAAGTCCTAACACATGACCTATTAAGAAAACACTTCCTCCCATGCTCTGCAATATACATTAAAAACACCAAATGTCCACATCTAAGGGGCTGTTCTTAGACTTTTCTGTGTTCCATTTGTGTGGTTCTGGGGACTAGTTCATCAGGCCTGGCTAAGCCATCTCATCAGCTCCAACTGATTTGAGAGGATTGCTATACAACAGCCTTGTGTCCCTGGGAACACAAGCTTAGTATTGTGCTTGGTTCTTGAATTTATGTTAATCTGTGAGATGGACCTTCTCCTTTCCTTCTTTTCATGTATTATTGTCTTGACTATCGAGGCTTCCTAAAATGTGAGTTGTGAGATACTCTTTTATTTCTGGGACAGTTTGTATGTGATCAGCAGATCTCCCAGAAATGTTAGTAGAATCTGTTGCCATCTATACCCGCTGTTTCCTCTGTAGAATTTTAGAAGATGAAATGTTTACTGTAGTGATAAGCTAATTCTACATTTTATTGATTGTGTGTGTGTATGTACTATAGTATGCATACTTACAGGAGTCACTTTTCTCCTTTCACCACATGGGTTACAAAGACTAAACTCAGGTCACTAATCTTGGTGGCAAGTATCCTTGCCCACTGAGCTATCTTGCCAGCCTATATAAAAAAAACAAACAAACCACAATTTGAATTCATTTGTTTTTTAAAGACAAGGTCTCAGTGCAGCCTAGGATGGCTTCAAACTCACAGCAATCCTCTCGCCTCAGCACCTGGGTACTGGGATTGTAAGCGAGAACCATCTTTCATTGGTTGTGTGCTAACACAGAAGTATCTTACTTTTGTTTGGTGAAAAAAAAAAAAGCCGTCTATATCCACTAAAAAGTCAAGTCATCATAAAATACAACACGTTCTTATGGATTTTTGCTTTCCACAAGAAACACAGACACAGTGCTTTTCTAAGTGTTCCTGTTTCTAACAGCTTTATGAGTTTAACACATTTCCTAAAGAAAGAACCACTTCTTGGCCTCATCATTTTTGCCCTGTTTGTTTCCTGTTTCTAATTATGCTGTTCTCAGCTTTATTCTTCAACTTTTAGGCTTCAATCTCATCTTTTCTACTTGAAATGGACGCTTATTTAAGATATCTGCCCATTAATTTTTGCTCTAGCTCATTAACTTGAGAATCTAGCTTTTTCTATAACCTTCCACTTCTTGCCATTTCCCTAATTTCTAGACACCTTCTTGTTTTTGATATATAGCTTAGTTAGGCTACGACCAGGAATGTATTATGTGTGACCACAAGCCTCTGACTTTGCTGAGCTGTTTGAGGACACAGAGATCAGTTATGGTAAACAGCTCTGTGTATACTTTAACAGAATGTCTGCTGCAGTCCTGGATGCAGACAGTTGTTTCACGTGCCATGCAGGGTCAGCCTCAGGAACTACACTCTTCACACTCTGACCTTACCACTTCCTATGAAAGGCCTTCAGTCAAAGTCTAGCAGTGAAAAATTCTCTAGAATTTATTTTTCGTTTTTGCAAGATACTTTTATTCTCTTTTCATTACTGAAGGATTCATTTTGTGGGGAGCATATAGAGATCCAGATTGGTGGTTGTTTACTTTCAGCTCTTTGAAGATAAGATTCTTTTTTTCTTCTGTTTGTTACCTTTCTGTTGGTAAGTTAGCCATTATTCTAACACCTGTTCTTGAGAGCAATCAGTGTTCTGCCTTATAATATTTATTACTGTAGAACAAATCACCCTAAAACACACTTGAAACACTTATCCAGGACACAGGGGCCTCTTTGCAAGAACAAATGCTGAGCAAGGGAAGTCACAGTTTTTGTGACACTCATTGCTTTTCCTATATTGTTAGACAGAAGCAAACAAGCAGGTGAGATTTCAAGGTGTCAGCATCATGATTTCTAGGAGGTAGAATTCCTGGGAGCCATAACAAGAGTTCAAGAGGTGTCTACCCTCTTGTCAGGATGCTTTATAGTTGGTGTCTTTGTTGCAGATTTTCCATAGTTTTGCAATGCACTTTCCCCTTTGATTTATATTGCTCCAGGTTCACTGACAGTTTCTAACTCTGTGGCACTTATCTACGAAGTTTCAGAAACTCTTGGCTGGCACACCTTTCAAACAACTTCTGCTCCACTGTAGTCTCAGAAGCAAACCTTTGGAAGGATGACCCCCCCTTTTTTTTTTTATTAATTATACTTTATCCACTTTGTATCTCCCTATAGCTCCCTCCCTTCCCCTTCTCTATGCATGCCCCTCCCCAAGTCCACTGATAGGGGAGGTCTTCCTTTCCTTCCTTCTGATTCTAGTCTATTAGGTCTCATCAGGAATGGCTGCATTGTCTTCTTCTGTGGCCTGGTAAAGCTGCTCCCCCTTCAGGGGGAGGTGATCAAAGAGCAGGCCAATGAGTTCATGTCAGAGACAGTCCCTGTTTCTATTACTATGGAACCCACTTGGACACTGAACTGCCATGGGCTACATCTGTGCAGGGGTTCTAGGTTATTACCATGCATGGTCCTTGGTTGGAGTATCAGTCTCAGAAAAGACCCCTGTGCCCAGATTTTTTGATTCTGTTGCTCTCCTTGTGGAGCTCCTGTCCTCTCCAGGTCTTACTATTTCCCACTTCTTTCATAAGATTCCCTGCATTCTGCCCAAAGTTTGGATGCCCTCTCTTTTAATAAAGTAATCAAAGTGTGACGCAGATGTGGCTCAATGGCACAGCATTTGCCTGGCACGGGAGAGGCGCCATGTTCTATCTCTAGTGTTTTGAACAAATGAATAAATGTGGGTGGGGAGTACATTTGCCATTGACAGCAGGGATAGTTTCTCCTAAGGCTCCTCTCTTTGCCTTATAAATGCCTATCTTCTCCCTTAGTCTTACTGGAGTATTTTCTCTGAAGCTATGCCCAAATTTCTTTTTTGTAAGGGTTTTACGATATTGGAGGCCACCAAAATATCAAGGGCCCCCTTATATTACCATTTTATCTCTTTAAAGATCTCTGAGTTCACATTCCAAAGTACTGAAGGTTAAGACGTTGCTGCATATACTTGATGGGAGGCATGGACACAATTCAGTGTACAATACCTGCCAAAATGCCCTTTTACTCATAAACATGCTTATCTTGAGTTGCTCAAAATAATGTCTCCAAAAAAGGTAAAAAAAACATGCTTTTTACCCCCAAAGTCTGCCAAAGCTGTAAACATGTTGACCCTGCTGGGGTCAGTGTGTTAGTTCTGGAGGCTTTGTTTATCCATGGTGAGATGAAATACAGTCTTCATGTGCTCTCCCTTCAAACTGTAAAGAATTCCCATGATGTAATGGAGAGAAAGCCTGTGGTGTAACTACACACAACAGTGCAGGGACAGAGGGCGGAGTGTGTCTACTTAGGCCTGCTCAGCAAGGCAGTGACCCCGTCTATAAGACTGAGCACTCACCACTCCATCTCTCTAGGGAGTCAGGTGGGTTGAGCCTATAATGCATGCTGGCCCTATGGGACTGCAACCCTTGTATACAATGGGCAGGAATCTGCAAGCAGTGGCCACTAAAAACCTGAAAGGAGGTTTGGTCAGAATTGTCCAGGTGAATATTGTCTTACTTTCTTCAGGAAGCTGAGTAGCCACTGGGAGCCAACTTGAGGGCCTGGTCTGTCTGTATTTTGCTCTCTATCTCTCTTTCTTTGTTTCTAATACATTTCTGAGAACATTCTTTCATTATGTATTGTCCTTACAGAGAGGTAATATAAAATGTACAGAATGTCATGTATGAAGATGGTGAGGTCACTAAAAATCTTTTGGTGAAGAACCTGTAACAGCAAGTAATCTTACTAAGTGGTGTTCAGGGTAGGCTGATCTGAGACCGATGTGTGAGGTCTCTCCCTAAGTTGTCCATACCATCCCTACAAGACTATTTAAATCAACACCTGTATGGGAAGCCAGTGACTGTTAGCATGGATTTCCAGTACCATCCAGGCTTTCAAATTCAAGGCTTATGTCCAACTGGATGTCTCAAAAACATCTGACTCAGAGGGAAGCCTGGATGCTCCCAAAGTAAGTACACCAGTAAGAATTATTCTTTACACGAAGGGTTTCCAGTTGAGTGAATACAAAGCCATACATTGGGCTGTTCAACAAACGCCTGCAGGTTATTCTTGGCTACTCCATGTACTCTCACAATAAGCCCACAAGCAGATCCTATGGGCTCTACTTCCAACATATGCCAGCTGAAGTCTTTCCATTGAAGTCATGCTGGTCTAAGTCACCAACATCAGTCTAGATTATTGCTCAGCACCACCCACCTTCATTCCCTCTCTCCAATGTTATGTCTCACACAGCAAGGGAAGTAATTTATAACTGTAGACTCAATCTTCTCACTTGCAAAAATAGATTCCATGTTTTTACAATTACACCAAGTAAAATCAAATTCTTCTCAGGGCCTTGCAGACCAGGCATATCTATCTAATCCTGTTCACCCCACGGCCAGATTCACTCCAGTCTCCTTTTGGATCTGGGTCCTAGCACCACTCTTGGTGCTTGATCCAAGGCAGCCATCTAGTTCCCAGGCCTCAGCACTTGTTGCCTCACCTACTTCAGCTCTTTTGAGGCCAGCTCCTTTGCAGCACCCTGGCCTCCGTGGATATATGACTAAAGTCAGAAAGCGTGCCCTCTTATCATCAGCTTCACTTTCTTCCCACAATTAGTATTATTCTTGTTTTATGCTGTGTTTTCCTGTTAGCAGAACTCCTCTCAGCCCTAAGAGAATGCTGCTTCACAAGGGGACCATGACTGTCCTCCTCATTGCTTTATCATGAGCATCTGGTATTCTGAGGGGAAATGCAGGCTCAGGTGGCTAGGCACCTTACTCAAGGCTACAGAGCTAGCAACAAGTGCAACTGAGAACTGGACTTAGGTTTTGTAGTTGTGAAACCTATAATCCTCACAGAGTTTCCTTTGTGCTGTGTCTTGGGCAACACTGCAGCCTGTTCTGCCACAGGAAATTTCCATGCTTCCAGGAAAAGCAGCCACATGGTTTTCTCACTCATTCTTGTCCAATTAACTACAGGGATTAGTCATTAATCACCTACTGCTGTGTGACCTTGGGGCATTTTACTAACTACTCTGACTCAACTTCTTATTACTGTAAGTAAGCACTTTATACAATCACCTGTTTTCATCTGTATATGCTCAAGTGAGGTGGGCGGCACTATGGGCCAGATTTGCAGTGAATAGAAAAAAAAAAAATCACAGACAGCTTATGAAATCTGTTTTGGTGTTTGTTGATGATAAAATGGGACCCTAGCGCCCAGTTCACATGCTGCATCCATGTTCTAAGGGACCCAAACTCCTGCTCTAGTGATGAAAAGTAAGCATTGTCCACGCATGAGTAAACCAAGAATGCAAGTTATATTTTTAAAACAGAAAAACAACTAGGTTTTACTTAGAGTAAGAATACAATTGGGTTGGATTAGGTGACACATGCCTTCAATTCCAGCATTTGAAGGTGGATCTGTGAGTTCAAGGCCAGTTTAGTCTACATAGCGAGTTCTAGGCCAGCCAGGTTATATACTGAGACCCTATCTAAAAAAAAGTAGTATCAAAAACTTAAAAAAAAAAAACTAGCCATGCTCATGATTTTCTCTGGTTATGAGAAAAGTGTGACAGTGTGATATTAGAATCACTCTACATGTATAGAAAAGGCTTGGCTTAAAAATTCACATGTATTGTAGACAATAAATCAAATTCATGTTGTAAAATAGGATGTATAGGTTGACCTAAACGTAAGCATGCAAAAATGTGTAAAGGAGAGGAGATCATGTATTGTGCCATAGGAAAAAGACCCTTGTACTTGGAAAGCAAGGATCTAGGCCGATGGAGCTGAAGATATCAGAACCTTGGACAGCACCGAGAGGACTTCTGGCTCCCTCAAAGGACTCTATGAGATGCTAAATATAAAGATTGTTCCTCAGCTTCTGTGCTTTTAAACACCTGCCTTACTTACATAGAAAAGCTTATTATTATATACATAGAAAACCTATCATGATGAGATAATGGTTAAACAGGTTTTCTTCCTGTAAAAATGCCTGGCTGGCATCTTTTAAGTTTTTCAGTTCTAGGATAGAAATTAAAAGACAGTAATATATATATATATATGCGCCAGGTGGTGTTACGAATCACTTCAAAGAAGAACAGAGTTAAGACACAGGTAGAAATCTGGTCTGAAGCTTGCTAACTAGCAGTCTTCCCTACACCCTAATCATTTTCTGTGTCTCCTTTTGCAAGAGTGTGTTCTAATGGTTCCTGAAGTGATATGGTTGGATTCTGCATTGCTGAGCAAGATATGCACCCTGACATTTGCTTTTAAACAATACCAAAGTCAACCATGAGACACATGACGACAGGGTAGCCCTAAAATTGTGAAAACAGTTTTAAAGTCTTTTCTGTTGTTAGGTATGACAAAAAAAGCCACCAAGCCAAGAATCCTTTCTTTTCCATCTGTGAAAATGAAGTAAGCCAAAACTTTGTCAATTTGCTCTTGAAAAAAATATGGTCACAAAACTCACTGTGACTATTTAGTATCTTTACAAATTCTGTGGTGCTGCCCTGCTTCCCACCCCCACAAAGGACTGACTGAGGTGGCAAATTAATCCTCTACAGCGTGTAAAACAAGGTTCTGGGAAGCCCCAAACCCACTGGTAGAGCACAGGGAAGCTGTTGTGCTCAATCCCTCATCTCCCTGGAATCAAAAGGAGCCACAATGCAGTCATCAGCATGTTTTCACTCTGCGAGACCCACACTTCCTATTTAGAGCACACAGCCATACCCCATTCTGCATTCTCACAAGGCTCCTTTTATTTACTTGTGTTTGTTATTATATGGTGCATGCCGACATGTTTGTGTGACTCCACTGGTGTGTACATACCCATTGAGAGGAAAAGAGAATGTCCATTGTAAACTTGTTAAAAGGAGAAAGGGACCCCCACTGTTTCCCCTTTGGCCAGACCTCTATGGAGAAAGGATTTTAACTCTTGGTGCCCCAGAAGGGAATGGCTTCTTTGTGTACTTTACATTTTGCAATGGCTGAACATCACAAATTCATCTTACCTATCATAGGCCTGGAACCTGATGTTTCTTCAGTTGCACAGCTCCCATCAGACAGGGAGCTATATATGGGGAAACTGTCATTTCATTAATAGCTCAAGCTGTTCTTACAAAGCAAAGTAATTCTGGCCAGGAAGAAACTTACAAGGTCTCGATTTTGGAATAGTATTTTTGTGAAGCTTTTGATTGGGTCTTTACTCGTTTTATTTTTGAAGTATAAACACAAACTATGTGATGTCTCTGGATATTTTAGTTTTGAACATGCTTGTTTAGGAAAATAATGCTAAGCACCCTGCGACATGACCCACCCGATCATGGTAATTTTATTAGTGATTCAGGTGGCTAGTGTCTCCATAATCCAGTTTTACCTGGTATAAAAATTTAATGAAAGCTAGCTAGATTTGCACTTCCAAATTAAATTTGTACTTATGGCAACAAAACTAAAAGTGAGTGGTCTTTCTGTAACAGCCACACTTTTAAGCAGAAGATGATAGGACGTGCCTTTCACACACCAGAGGCACTGCATATCAAACAGTAAAAAAGCATTCCCTTCTGTGTCAGAAAGGCATGAATGTTGGCAAGACATAAGTAAGTATCTGCCTTTCCACGGAGTTCCTAACTCTACGTCAGCCTGGGATGCAAACAGTTAAGTGCCCACATGTTCTCTCACCCATTCTCACCCTTTTCTAACTTCCAAAGGACAAGGCTCAGTGACAACACAGTAAGCGAAATGAAGAGGGAGGGTTCTCAGATTAATTAACTGGAAATGAGTCATGTCAATGTTTTGGAAAGGCAGAAGGGGAGAAAAAAGATTGGTAGAATTAATCACAGTGAGAAACTTACTTCAAGTGCCTGCCAGAGTTCAGAAATCCAATGAGAAGCAGAGAATCAAAGGGATGAAGCATACTTGCCATCTGAAAGGATGTAGAGAATCCAATCAAGGGTCCCAGTCTTTGCCAAGTAAGGGCTATGCCCTCAAGAGTGTTTATTATCCACTACAACAGTAAGCACAACGTATATGACTGGAAAGCTCATTCTCCCCAGAGGGACAAAGGTGAGGCAGACATTACACTTACTGCAAAGAAATAAAGAAAATGTCCACTTGTAGCTTACACACACTGAACTCTAAAGGATGGAGAGGTTCCCGCATTTGTGCTCTACATTTCCAGTACTTGTGATTCCATATACTGTAGAGATGAGAGATCCATGAGACAGAATCTGAACATGTTCACATGGAGAGGTCATTCACTAAAGAGAAAAAAACAAAACAAAACAAAACAGAAACAGGGTCATAGATACAGCACATCTATTTACAAAAGCATCAAAGGGACAATGCAGAGCTTTGCTTATGTCATGGTCATGGGGAACTGGGAAGCTCCTTAAAGGACACATGCAACAGCACACACAAACAACAACAAAACACACACATACACAAACCTTCAGTGAACTCTGCTACTTAAAAGAGAGCCTAGTTCTGGTCAGGAACTTGCTTATATCATGTATAAATTTCAGTATATTTTTTGTATGTCATGCTCTGCATAAAGTTGTTGTTTTAAACAATGGCATCATAAAGCCTGATCAAAAAGTTCTTTGTAGCGCTATTTAGTGCTGTCTGGTAACCACGTCATGGGGCAACTTCTGCCTTCCATGTTTTCTCTAAAGACTGCTGACTCCCAAGGTCACAGGGGTACAGGAACAGCTTTCAGGGAGAGACTGGAGGACAGTTCACATGAGGGTACTTACAGGTGGGGGGATGTCTTTTTTAGACTTCAGAATCAGTTTCTCCCCATTCTTTTCAACTTCAAAACCCATTTTCTTCAGCAGGGACACATCTGCCAATCCCTGCTCCTCCATTTTTGCAATGAAATCTTGGTTTTGGCTGTTGTCCTCAGTGAGATTTCGGACAGCATACACCACCCACTGCGTCATAACTGGAGGCAGAGTGAAGGAATTTAACAACACACTTCCTCATTTTTGTAACTCACATGACTGAGAGGTAAAAAGTGCAGGAGCACAAGAATACCGATGGGATTTTCTAGAGTGTTAGAGAGAATATAAATATGCATTCAAAGAGGAAACCATTTAAAAAGCTATAAAGGTGCACATGAGCTTGTGGGTATAGCACGTGATTCAGCAACCAGCCCCGGAGAATGGCTCACTGAGTGTCTGATCACACACACACACACACACACACACACACACACACACACACCCAGAGCAGCTATTCTGAGGTTTGTGAGCACAGCAGTACACATGTGTACACTCCTGGACATGATGTCAAGTCATTAGGGAAGGACAAGGGGAGCTCTGAGACAAGTCAGAGGCGGTGGGAAAAAAATCAGACAGGAAACTAGTTCTGTTTAAAGTGCAGTTATCAGTAAGAATGGTTTCCTAGGAGTCACCATGGAATTTCTCTCATTCAGTATTTCAGAGACAAAGCTTCAGCTGTGAAGGATTTGCTAGGTCCAGTGTGAAACACTCATGCCCTAAAAGCACACGACCCTCACTGCCTCCCCATGCCCAGGCTCCCAAATGAAATGCCCTGCTTGGTGTCCCTACATCAGAATGAAGATGACAGAAGCGCAGGATCACATCTCTGGTAACACTCAGGAAAACTGAAAATTGCTACTATATGGCATCCTGTAAGACAGAGACCACTGAGGATAGGCTTTTTGTTTGTGTCTCCACTTTGGTCCGGGGGGTGGGGTGGGGAGAACCATAGGAGCCTATTGTAATGTAAATACATTTTCAGAGAAATAGGCCTATGTGTTCATGATCAGTAGAGTACCAGAATACTGTGTGTGCTGGGGATCAAAACCATGATCCAAATGAATGCTATGTTGTGCAAGCACACTAGACCACTGTGTTACATCCCCAGCACACACACAAAAAGGAAGGATCCTTTTCCTGATGGCCATTAGATACACTTACTCAGACAGTTCCAAAGGCAGAGCAGGGGTGCATGTATCTCTAAAAGGCATGAGACCAAGTTTCTGATCCTGCCCTAGGCTTCTCTGACAAGAGGACTGGTTCTGAGACATTCCTAGATTTCTGATCAGAAGTGAAATCCAAGAGAAGCTGTCTACAGTAATAAAGCCAGTGCTCTTTTTGTAGTACTTTAAAGAAATTGAACCCATTCACTACAAAGGACTCAAGCATTACAAACAGGGCACTAAATGACTGCAGGGTATTTGTGGGGTTTTAAAAAATTGTGCCATCCTTGTCTCTAGCACCAACCCTGGTTCATAACCCTATCAAATCCTTCTACACCACCTCAGGCCGGCCCTCTTCCTAACCATGATCCTTTTTCTGGCTGGCCTCTCTCAGACCTTCATCACAGACTGGGCTCATGTTTGTGGGACTGTGGGGCCTGGCACAGAGCAGAGTCCTACTTAGCAGCCTTGAATGAATGAATGGATGGTCTGTTGGTCTTTGAAGGTTTATCACTGAAACCACTTGAGGGTATCAATGGCTGAGTGTTTCCGAAGGCACAGGACAGAAGCGGTGCTTGCTGGCGGATGTTGAGTCTGCACTTATCTCCACTTTGGTGGAGACTGTTTTCACCTGAAAATCTGTCTGCCATCCGTCATGACAAGGCCCAGCTCCTTTATAAGGCTCTGCTTCTTTTCTGAAAGCTGAATCCAGACAAATACTGAAATAAAACCCCAATTTGCATTTTTCCCCTTTCCATGGTTGGTGAGTCTCCACACTTGCCATCACATAAAATATAAAAATAACATTTTCAGGTGCCAGACACTTCCAACACATGAAGTAATTTCTGGGCAAATTATTTGCTGTGACTCTTTTTACACCTAAGTTGACACTATCATTATACAAACTCATTTTTTCACTTTTTATAGAAAACAGGAAGCAGCAATTATGAGAAGTGACTAAAGAAGCAAACATTTGAGGCATAAACTCAGAAAGACAATGTGAAAGACAGGAGGTGTGGCTGGCTCACAGGTAGTTGCAAACAATAGAGGCCAAACATTTTCTCCTTTCTGGAACTTTCTGGATACTAACTTAAAGATAAGTGAACTCAAAAAGATTTGAGGTTGCTGAGACTTTTCTAAGGGCTGGGTGGCTCAGTAATGACACTTACACAGTCACTACCAGTCATAAACACAGATTATTTGGAGGAAAATATCATGACCCAAACTTCAAGTTATCAAGTCATCTGGGAAGAGTGAATGGCCCTGCACTGCTCTTGTCAGGGACCTCTTGCGTCTTAGACCTCAGCCACATCATACTTCCTGTCTTCTTATGCCCATTCTCTGCCTGGTAGTACCCCCCCCCCCCAACTTTCTTTTTAGCAGCCATTCTCAGCTGAGTCCCAGATACTGTTGGGAGGCTTTCAGGTACCTCACGACTACCCAATACCAGTGGGAACTAATGCTGCTACAGGCACCCACTCTTAGTAACACTTCTCATCACACTGTAGCTCACTTACTATGAGCACTTCATGGGCAGGCATTACACCTAGTTCATTTCTCTGTCTCCAACATCCAGCTCAGAGACATAGATCAATGCTTGTTTGTTGAGATTATGCAAGCTCCCATTAGTTGTGTGTATTTCCGTCTACCCTAGTAACTGTGAGCGTCTCAAACATGATCAGTATCTTATTCATCTGTCTTCATTCTTTGTCCTAGCACAGTTCAGGGAAATACTAGCTGAATGTGTAGAGGCAAGTGCATCCTCTTTAGTGGCATGCAGGCAGAGCCACGATGGCATTGACATGACCCCCACACCAGTAGTGTTCTTCCCCACTTCTCAGTGGTTTCCTGAGTCATGGCTTTGTAGGTCTAAAATTCCAGGATAGCAAACCCAACAGAAACACAAGCCGGGCAAGGATACACTGTGTAAACAAAAGGGCCAAGACAACCAAACACCGGCAGAATTCCATGGAAAGGTGACTTCAAACACATTCAACTCGCATGGGCAGGGCTAGGAACACTGTGAGCATGATAATTTATCATCAACTAACTCCCAAGGGTTTAGAAGCTAATTTGTGTAGAAAAAACAAACAAACAAAAACAAAACAACCTGGTGTGATGGCTACTGTCTGTACGAAGAAAAGACAGCTTTGTAGATGAATGGGTATGACAAGAACCCTACAGAAGATGCAGGGCCACAGCTGGGCCTTCAGGCATACTTTTCCAGGACAAAACATAATGGAACCAACAACCTAAGAGAAGAAGTCTTGAGGGCCAAGCAGCAAAGGCATTCTTGTCTTTTCTAAAATTGGCAGTGAGAGTGTCAAGATGTGGAAGTGAAAGCAGTAGAAGGGTTGGAGAGAACTCTAGTCACAAGAAGATACTGGAACCAACACCTGAGGCACCTGGGAATCAGAAATATATGATGGATTACCAACAGCAGCACATGTCATTTAACTATGTAGTTAACATTTTTTCATGTTAACAGTGACATCAATCAGCTTTCCTAGGAGTCCATGAAGCTGAGTCCTGCACATGTTCTCAGTGGACAAGGAGAAAGCCTCCTTCCTCCAAGTGAGCACCAGCAGCTGAGGCACACTGTCCATCAACAGAACAAACGCTGCCTAAGGGTCCCCTGCACTGTTTCTGTTCGAATGAGAACGCCTGGGCACTGCTATCCAGGGCTTCAGATTACACAAGAACTTCTCATACACTGTAGTGTTCAGATCAGGGCAAACATACCTATATCATCCAATATTTTTTCTTTTACTGTTAGTTTACCTATTATTAGAGTGCTTATGCAGAGCTTATGGGGTGTGCCTGCCATGCGTGTAGGGGACAGGACATTTTCTCCATACACCTGTACATAGGTTCTGGGGCTTGAACTAAGGTTGCCAGACTTGCAGAACAAGTGCCTTTCCCTTCAATGAGCCACCCTGTTGGCTCTCTTTCCCCCCTTTTATTTGTGTGTGCGCACGGGTACACATGCATGTACACATGGGGTGCACACGTGGAAGTCAGAACTGGGTCTTTTTTTTTCCAGGTGTTGAGACCCAGGCCACAGAGACCACAGTGGCGGTTAGTACTGCCAGGGTGTCCATGCTCTGTGGACTTGGTTTCCTCCGTGTGGGTTCTGGGATCAAACTCAGGTTGCCACGCTTGCAAGCACCTTTACTCACTAAGCAATGTTGTTAGCACCAACATCACCATTTCTTTATAGTGAAAAGAATCAACATCATTTCTCCCAACATCCTGAAATTAAAGGTGCACTACTGTTAATTAGTCACCCTACTGTTCAATGGCACCCGAACTTCTTATTCCTATCTGACCGTAACTCAGTATTCACAGATGACAAAATGAAAGTACCCTTTCAGGAGATTGAACCAGGAAAGAGAAACACTGTAAAACACAATCTTGAGAGCTGTCTGATCTGTAGCCATGGGTCATGAATATGCAGTCTCCTTGTTAGCGAGCAGTGAAAGGCTGGAGCCTGAGTAGATGGTGTAGACCTAGACAGTCTTTAAGTGTCACAAGGGAGATTAAAACAAGTCCCAGTTAATATTCACATTGCCCTCTTGTTCCCGCTGTAAAGGGACAGGGAACAAGAAAAGAATGGGGGAGAAAATTCAACATCTTCTAAAGTCTCTAATCCTACCAACACTTGAAGTCCTTTATTGTATGCTTAGCTCCGAAGAGAGAGCGCTTCTACCGTTTCCATAGCTACTACAAATAGAAGGCATGAGCCTGTTTGTCCCAAAACTGCCATGAAAGGGCCCGCAATCAGCGCTGGAGCTTTTCTACAGAACACTCTGGTGTTGTGACCCAGGCCACAGAGACCACAGTGGAAGCCAGCAGGAATGCTACTACAGCACCAGGAACACCTGTGCCGGCTGTGGGCCCACACTAAGCCTGAAGCTGTGAACAGGTTAGTTAGGAGGCTCAGTATTGGCAGGGTAGAAAACTGCATAAAAAACTTCAAAAACAGCTTAGTACCACTCAGCAGATTTATGTATAAGTCAACTTAAGTACAATCAATTGAATTAAAACGCTACCTGATAAGATAGACTTTTTCTAGTTAAAGGCAGAATGTTTTTAGGAATCAAACGCAGCACACTTCAAGTCTAAGGATGACTTGCCAAGGCCTGAACTATCTAGGAGCCTGAAGAGAATGAGGGCTGGCAAATACCTAACAAGAAACAATAAAAGTCTTATGGATTTCATACATGTTAAGGAATCAATTTCAGTGTCTAAAAGTTCAGTTCTAACTTCCATATGGCCAGAACCAATCACATGAGTGACCTGTGGCTTCTCTGAGAGCTAAGTAGTTGTAATGACAGTAGGCCAAAGATGCACAGGCATGTACCATGCTGCCCCTCAGAAGTTGACCTGTGTCTTTGGTTATACAAGGAACTAAACAAGTAACTATTAAAAGTATGGGTTTGGAAAACTTATGTCTCATTGATAAGAATTTAAATGTCATGAACTCAGTGGCTGGCTCTTTGATCACCACTTCTCCCCCCCTCCCCCCGGAGGAGGGGCAACCTTACCAGGCCACAGAGGAGGACAATGCAGACAGTCCTAATGAGACCTGATAGGCTAGGGTCAGATGAAAGGGGAGGAGGACCTCCCCTATCAATGGACTGGGGAAAGGGCATGGGAGGAGAAGAGGGAGGGAGGGCAGGAATGGGAGGGAATGAGAGAAGGGGCTATAGCTGGGATACAGGGTGAATAAATTGTAATAAATAAAAAAAATTTAAAAAGAATTTAAATGTCATACTTGATTAGGATTTATGTATACTTCATATAATATCTGTATATGTACATCACACAATAGTTAATCTTTACCTACATAGTATGTTGTAAGTTATTTTAGACAGTGAGCCAGTGAAGGAATGGGATTTACATGCATACAGCTTTGCAGGGACTATTGCTATAGGGCAGACATCAGACATGGAGCTCCCCCAATAAACTGCACTGTGAGAACGTAGTCAATGACAGACGAGTCTCCTTCAAGGGCCTTTACTAAACATGCCAGGAAAGGGTTTTCTGAGAATTAGAGTGAATGATAAATACCTACATCACAACTAACAACCTTTCCAAACTATGCAAAACTCAAGTGTTGGACCACAGCAAGCAGTCCTGCTATCAAACTGTTCTGGAATGCTTTACATTATTAAAAACCAAGTGTGCTTATTTCCATCATATAAAGTAGGCAAAACATGGGGGTAGAGACCGGGAACACAGTGTGCTCAGCTCCCTCTGCCCCTCTTGGTAGAAGCTGGGCAGCCTCCTCTCTGAGGCAGGATTAGCTCATGGAAAGGAAAGGAAAGCAATGCTACTTGGGAAGTCCAGCTTCATGGCTCATGCTCTGCAGGGAAGAAGGTCTGGTAGAATCATGGTCATAACAGAGGCTGGAAGAAGAGATCATGGAGACGAGAGGGCAGAAAGGATGGTAGTGATTGGTGGGTAAAGGTGTCTACTCTTTCATGAAGCCATACGTTTCTTTGCATAGGCCAGTCATTCTTAGACATCCAGAGATATTCCTGTTGCTTTCATTATAAAGTCCATTTCATCACTCTTAACTTTATCATTACCTGTGGTTACCAACACTCATTCAGTACATACTATTCTCATTCAGAAACTAAAGAGAAAGGCTGAAGAGGGGCAGATCCTCCCGCGCTCCTTTCATGGTGCTGGAACCAGTGCACACAGTAACCACCGCAAACCACCCACGCTGGCCCTTCCTACTGCTCTAAATTGTTGGACTATCTGGTATCTAATTTTCTTCTGTATTTTGTATTTTAATACAAGTGAACATCTGTGCTCCAAGTGTCTCAGTGAGTGCTGCATGTGCTGTTTCACAGCTTGCAGCCTGTTGTCTTAACAGCGTCTAACAAATCACAGCTCTCGTCATGTGTGCATACCTGGCCACTTACTAATGAATGGCTAACTGCCAACACTGAAAGAGGTAAAAAGGAAAAACAAATAGAAGAGGGTGGGAAAGAAAAAACTGCCACATTTGTGAATCATAAGTCACAGTATGAAGAATATGGAATATGTGTTCTTAATACTTGCTCCAAATAGCTTCTGCTTATACAGAGGGAAGGCACCTCAGAACCATCACTCTTTAGAGGCTAACCACTTTTCCTGTCCTCTCCAGCCACAAGTGAGACAGAAAGAAATTTCAGAAATGGTGTGATACTTCAGAGCTTTGAACTACCTGAAGAGCACTGTCACTGGAGACTCATTCCTCTGTGCACAGTCCACACTGGCACTTACGAAAAAAAAAAGACATTCACTGTCTTTACAACATATAACTTGCTTTTCCTAGAGTGACCTTTAAATTTGAGGTGAGATACTGTTTCAAGGGCTCCTCCTTGAAGCCCACACATCTCTCCACCTTATGAAAGCTCCAACTTCCCGATAGCATCTGTGGGCAGGGTGGGGAACCACGCCACATACCGCTCTCCGTCTGGACCCTGGCTGGGTTCCGTGCTCTCTCCTTCAATCCCAGATGCATTACCATCCAGCATCCAAGATGAGAAAGAAAACATACTGTAGGCCCGTCCAGCTGGCAGTGAAGTCATGGGAAGACGACATTCCCCCTGCCAGGCAGTCATCACATGCACTGCCCACTCCAAATGCTTCTGTGGCGAGCAAGGGCTGTGCTCTCAGGTACCTTGTCTTCACGGGGTTTTGGTGGTGAAGGATCTTAGAGCACTGAAACCAATTTTGTACATTACATATTCTGGAATCCTTTTTACTACCCACTTCAAAGCAGAGCGTGGTACAAAGCAGGCACAGTCTGGCATCCCTATCACACTACAGGTTTCAGGATCAGAAACAACCAATACCACTTCTAACCCAGACCACACCAAAGGGCTTCAGGGCCACAAGTGGTTCCATTTGTATTTGGGCAGCACTGTGACATCACTTCTGAGACTAAAGGGGCTGCTGCATGCAGCACATGCACTGAACACAGGGCACACAAGCTGGGCTCTACAGCCCACTAGGGTGCTGTCCTTCCTGTGCTCCCTGACTCTTGGAAAGTGTATGCTGCTTACCAGCTGCCCTGAGCTGCGGCCTTTGGTGAGCACAGCTTAAGTGGTCTAGCTGTTAAGCAGAGGTGGCTTGCTCAGGGCCTGTCAGATCTGGGCTATGAGACGCTGAGGCACACATGCACATGTACAGCACAAGCACAGCCGCCTTCACTCTTGTCGGGGGAACAGCTGGGGAGAATATCAGGCTTCTAAAGCAAACAATGCCAGGACTCCAGTCATACCCACGTCTCCACTAACAGTGTCATGGCTGAGCTTTACTGCCTGAAAGAGGAACTCAGGACACAGCAGAAAAACAGCAAGGCCCCTCCTGCTGGGTGAAGAGACGTTTATAAAATACACAGAACTCTGGAATACAGGAGACATCAGAAAAGTCACTTCATCTGAATCCATTCAGAGAATACTACCTCTCTCAGTACAGGCAGAGCTTTGTAAGAGGAATTCTCTTCAGTGTCTCTCCCACTTGCCAAGACTGAGAGGAGAATGGTCAGTGTACTTATGTAAAACAAGAAAAGTAATAATAAAAACAACAGCAGCAGACTCTGCCAATGTAGTATGAGACAGTACCTGTTTTAAGCACTTACTAACCCTATGGTTGCCCTCATCCTACTGAAGAGATTGAGTTTCCATGGCCTGCATTAAAGAGTGGTGAAGCCAGGGCACAGACACAGGCATTGTGGCTCCAGCACTCACCTCCCATCTCAAGGATAGAAAGCTTCTAAACATGCCCATGGGGACTGAATCCCCAGAAGCAGGGCTCTCCTCCTGGAACTAGGAGTTTCACGCTCTGCCTAGATCTTAAGGAAGGGAAGACTGATCAAATTCGAGGCTTAAAACAGCTTTCTTTCACAGGACAACACCAACCTGCAGATAACATTCAGACCAACTCTGAAGCATCTCTGTAAAATACTTTCAGAACTAGCTAATAAACTAATGTTCAAGACGAAATGAAAAAGTGGAGCAGAAAAAGTAATCCCATCTAAATTATAGGAGATTAGTGTTGGTCTAGCACTAATGACATTTCAGAACCAATAAAGTATAGCCAAGGGTCAAAAACAGTTCTTAGCTAGGAAGGATTAAATGAAGAACACAAATAGCAAAGAGCTTCTGGTGGATTTGAGAGAAGACAAGATACAGCAGGCAGCAATGAGCCAGGAAAGTCCCATCCTGTGAATGCTGGGGGCCTGGGCATTTGGCCCACCAAGGTGATATTACTAGTCCCCTGAGGGAAGGGGGGTTGGTCATGGGTCACATGGCCATGCTGATATGATGCTTTTGGCCCTTCCCCTCTCAAAGGCCTCCAGGAAGTCAGCAGGCAGAAGAAGAGAGGGCCTAAAGAAGTAGGATCAGACAGAGAGGTGTGTAAATACATAATTAGGAGGAGGTGGCTGGAGAGTTGCTCTGATTCTTTCTCTCAGCATGGAAACCAATAAGCCTGCCTTCTTATCAGGAATGTGCCATCTGCATCTTTTTACCCACCAAAGGGCAGCCTACAACAGAAACTTATGATATGAAAACAAGAGCCAATAAACACCTTAGACTATTTTAAAGTTAGTTAAGTTGCAGTGCTGATACTAAATTTCTAAAGTTCTTTAATACTTCTTCTAGTCCTAGGTATTTTGCTTTTATGGGAGAAATTAGAGAAGTGTAACAGTGCTGTTATGGTTGGTTTTGTCTGTCTGCAGTCCTAGGGCCTTGGTGCATGCTAGGCAAGCACTGTGCCCCTGTTGTATTCCTTTCTAGAAATTAACACTTGAATGTCTTCCTGTCTTATAGAGACAATATGACTTGCTATTTATACTAAAATTAGAGCAATGAACTGAGATCCCAAGAAAAACTCTGACTGTTCATCACATATTAGAATATTCCTCCACTTAATCACATCCCAAGTGAGGTAATCCAGAAGCAGAAAGACACAAATGATATATACTCACTTATAAGTGGATGTTAGCCATATAATATAGGATAAACATACAAAATCTATAGCCCTAAAGAAGCTAAACAACGAGGACAGTAGGGAAGATGCTTAATCCTCATTGAGAAGGGCAAACAGGATAGACAATGGAAGAAGAGGAGGACAGGGAACACGACAGGAGCCCTCCACAGAGGACCTCTGAAAGACTCTACCCACCAGGGTATCGAAGGAGATACTGACACTCGTGGATAAACTTTGGGCAGAGTGCCTGAATCCTTGTGGAAGAAGAGGGAGATAGAAAGACCTGGAGGAGTCAGGATCTCCACAAGGAGAACAACAGAGCCAAAATACCTGGGCTCAGGGGGTCCTGCAGAGACGAATACTCCAACTAAGGACCATGCATGGACAGGACCTAGACCCCCTGTTCAAAGGAAGCCCATTGGCTGCTCAGTTTCCAAGTAGGTTCCCTAGTAAGGGGTACAGAGGCTGTCTCTGACATGAACTCAGTGGCTGGCTCTTTGATCACCTCCTCCTGGGGGTGCAGCCTTGCCAGGCCACATAGGAAGATGATGCAGCCAGCCTTGATAAGACCTGATAAGCTTGGGTCAGATAGAAGGGGAGGAAGTCCTCCCCTATCAGGGGACTAGGGAAAGGACATAGGGGTAGAAGAGGAAGGGGGCTATAGAGGAGATACAAAGTGAATAAATTGTAATAAATAAATATATAAATAAAATTAAAAAAATTTAAAAAGTAACATGAAGACGTCATATGCCTGGATCATGGGTCCCAGTTCTAGCTCTAGTATACAGCTTGTAGTAGCAGTCATTTCAAATGCAAATGGGCACACTGCCATACCTCTTTGCCTCAGTTCCCTCATTCATAAAACAAGGATCACAGGTTTTCTTGTAGTAGGTAAGGTGATGGTGTCAGGTTCATGGACATAAAGTCTGAAGTGGATTGCCATCATGTTGCTAACCATCTAACAGCTTTGACCACTCATAAAACCATTTCCCACAACTTGCTCTTTTTCAAAAAATAAGGGTAGTATTTTATGGATGGTAATAAAGATGAAATAAAATCACAATGCCGATGTATAAAAATTGTTAAGTAGATGTTTTGACCTTTGGATCCAAAAGATCAGGAAGCAATGTGAGCCCTGATGAGGGACTCAGTACAAGGTAAGACTGCTGCATTCTGTTCTTCTAAGTTCTTACTACAATGAAACACAACTCACCATCTTTACCACTTCTCAGTGCACAGTTCGGTGGTATTAGACATGGCTGTTACACCATCTCTACAACTCTCTCAGCGTGTGTGGTGTATGTGGTGCACACGTGGAGGTCAAGAGATGGTGCTGGATACTTACTGGCTTCTAATATCTTTTTGACACAGGGCCTCTCTCTCTCTCTGAATCTAAAGTGTGTCATTTCTGCTAGGTTGGCTGGCCAACTCTTCTTGCTTGTGCAGCAGGCATTTTGCCCATGAGACCATCTTTCCCACCTTCTCCATAACCTATGATGCTGTGCAACTGAAACTCTAAACCCATTAAGGAGCAATGCTCCTTTTTTCCAAGAAAAAAAAAAATTGAACTCAGGGCCTCTGAAAGAGCATCCAGTGCTCTCAAATATGGAGCCACCTCCAGCCTCCTGGCTTCCACTTTCTAGTTCCATGATTAAGACTATTCTATGTACCTCCTACAAGGAGGCAGAGACAATAAATGTTATTTTGTGACTGACTTATTTTATGGCCTCAAGGTTCATAGCATGTGATACACAGCTGGCCAAGTAATATTCTATGACACAAAGACCATATTTTGCTTTCCTATTCATTACCTGGATGGACACCTAGGCTGCATCCAGAATTTAGCTACCACAAATGATGCTACTATGAATAGGGGTGTAAAAATATCTCCGAGGTTCTGCTTTCAGTTCTGAACGAAGTACACCCAAAAGCAGAATAGCTGAATTGTTAAATAATCTTGTTCTTAGCTTTTTGAAGGACAGCAGTATTTCTAACAAATGTTTTTGATAGTGTATGTTTATTCCCACCAACAGTACACAAGGTTTCAATTTTCCCCAACTTTACTGAATTGGTTAACTTTCTGTATTTTTGACAGTCATCTATTGTAGAGTGTGAACTGGTATTTCATTACAGTTTTGCTGTGTATTTGCCTAATGGCCTGTGATATGGAACATATTTTTCTGTACTTACTGGTGCTTATACAGTCTAATCCTTTATTTTTCAAATCCTTTGTTCATTCTGTAATTGGCTTATGTAGGTTGGTTGTCAATCCCTTACCAAACAGATGATCCCCAAGTATTTCCTCCCATCCATAATTATCCTTTTATGGTTGGTGGTATCTTCTAATGCACAATTTTTAAAAGGTGTCATGCAGCCCTATCAGGATGTTGACTTTGTCTTTGGTATCAAAATCAAGAAAATATTCCCAAATCTAAAGATATGACACTGTCTCCCTGTGTTTTACAGTTTCAGTAAGACCGTTAGGCCTTTGATATTTTGTTGTACATAGTACTGAAAAGGGTCTCTCCATATACTCTTTCTTTAACTCCTTTTTCTTGCAAGGGGTCTCATGATGCTGTCCAGGATGAACTCCAAGTCCTGGGTTCAAGTGATCCCAGCTGCTCAGCTTCTTCATTTCTATCATCAGTCAGTGTTCAGTTTTATTTGCACTATTTGTTGGATAGACTGAAAATTCCCAATGGAACAGTCTTGGCAGCCTTGTTAAAAAATTATGTGACCACATATATGAGGGTTTATCTTTGGGCCTGCATTCTACTGTATTAGTTCTCTCTTTATGCCAATTTTAATAACTTAGATTAAGCTGTAGAACTAGGAAGCATGAGAACCCCAGCTTAGTGTTTTTGATGTTCCTGGTGTTCCCACTGAGCTATACTAAATCTGAAGATGTACTAATATTTGGGAGTAACTGATAGAAATAGTAAGAGCTTTAACTCATAAACATAGGTATATTTCCATTTCCTTACATGTTACTTCCCTTTCATGAATATCTTTATTGTATAAGCCTTCTACCTACTTAGTTAAATTAATTTCTCAGTATTTTACGATGCTACTGTAGATGGACTAGTTTCTTTTTCATGGTTCATTAGTATACAGAAATGTGATTGTTTTTAACACATTGATTCTATATCTTACTATTTTATAGAATTCATTTATTAGTTATAATAGTATTGTCTAGAACCCTAGGAGTTTTCTATATATGCAGCTAATCACCTGAACAGACAGTTTCATTTCTTCCTTTCAAACTTGTATACCCTTCACTTTTTCCTGCCTAGTAGCATCGGTTAGGACCTCCACAGCTACATCCAATGAGAATGGGGAGGCCAGCCATCCTTGCTTTGCTTTTCCTCTTAGAAGAAAGGAGTTCAGGCTTCTGTTACTGAATGGCATGCCTGCTATGGACTTTTTACACAGCTTTGGGATAGCTACAATGCATTTCTAGCTTACTGACCATTTTTTAACATGAAAGGTGCTGAATTTTGTTCAATGCCTTCTCTGCATCAGTAGAATTGGCCATACAATCTTTTCACTTGTTCTGTTAATGTGGTTTTCCAAAAGGACCAATTTAGGTTGAGCTATCCCTGCATTCCAGGAACAAATCCTGATGGATTACTGTGTATAATTCTTTTTTTTTTTTAATATGCAGTTGAATTTAGTTTGCTAGTATTTTCTTGAAGATTTCCATGCCAATATTCATAAGAAATACTGGTTTGTAGTTTCCTTGTAGTGTCTCCCTGGATTACTTTATAAGGCAATGCTTTTCTCTGTTTTGGAAAAGTTTGAGAATGGCCAGTGTTAGTTCTGTGAATGTAGAACTCACCAGGGAAGATATCAAGTCCAGGGTTTACAAGCTCCTTACCAGATACAGGTATACTCGGAGCCTCTATTTCTTAGCAATTTATGTACAGTTTCAAATCTCTATTAATTATCACAGGACCTTTATAACTCTTATTTCCAGAGAATCAGTAGTACTGTCCTCATTTCATTTCTGATTTTAGTAATTTGAGTTTCTTTCTTTTCATAGCCCACGTACATGCAGACTGCCCAACTTTTAAAGAACCAACTTTTGGGTTTTGTCACCCAACTTCATTCAGTTATGAAAGCTCTCTAGTTAATCATCTTTTAAAATTGACTGAGAGTTAATTTGTGTTACAATATAAGATCTATTATGAAAAATGCTCCAGGAAGAATTGGGGAAAATAAAGTATGCATGGCATTCTGTAAACACTGTAGATATAATTAGTGTAGCTTGCCATTTACATTCTCTGTTCTTCCTCCTTTTCTGACAGACTGTTCTACCTATTATTCAGAGTTGGGTACTGAAATAGACAGCCATTAAGAAAAAAACCTATTTTTTTCCCCTTAAACAGTTTTTTATTCATATACTTTAATGTACTTTTGGTATATAAATCTTATATTTCTTTGAATATTCTTAATTTTAAAACCTTTATATTTATCTTAGCATGTGTGTGGGTGCATGCATGCCACAATATACATGTATGAAGGTCAGAGGACAATTTGTTCAAGTTGAGTCTCTCCATGTACTAAATGAGTTTCAGGGAATGAACTCAGGTCTTCAGGTTTGGTGGCAAGTGGCTTTACCTGTGGCACCATCTCTCCTCCTCATGAGCATTTATCCCTTTCATTGTCTTTTGTAATCCCTTTGGCTTTAGAGTACATTTTATGTGATGGAAGCCACCACAGTTCTCATTAATTATTTGCTTACTCATTTTTTTCTATACATTTAAGCTTTTGTCTCTGAATCTACCTCTTCTTCCTCCTCCTCCTTCTTCGTTTTTTGTTTTTTCGAGACAGGGTTTCTCTGTGTAGTTTTGTCTGTCCTGGAACTTACTCTGTAGACCAGGCTAGATTCCAACTCAGAGATCTACCTGCCTCTACCTCCTGAGGGCTGGGATTAAAGGCATATGCCACCACCAACCAGTCTGCCCCTGAATCTAAACAGTCTCTTATAGACAGCATGACTGGATCACATTTCACCTATTGTGTTAAATATTCTTTTAACAACAGAATCTATTGATATTTAGGTAATTGTGAATAGAAAAGATTCACATATATCATTTTATAGGTTACTGAAAGGTTTACGATTTTCTTAGCCATTATTTCTTTTATGTGTAGTTAACTTCTTATGGTAAAAAATTTGAATTTCTGTTTATTTCCTTTGTGTCTTATATTTCATAGCCTTTTTAGATTTGTGGATACGATTCTAAGGTAAAAGCACTGATTTATCACAATTTAACTTATGTGATATACTTTTAAAAAGCTGCTTCTTTACAAACACAAGTGACTCATTTTTACTAGTACTTGGTGAATATTAAAAAATATCCTTCCACATTGCATGGCCCTCCATACACTAGTAATTCTTTCAAATGTATTAGTGTCTGAAATTATATAGAAAACAAAACATGGTTCTATAAACCACTGTCACATGCTAGCTTTGGAATTTCAAAGATTTACCTTTATCAATTAATTTCTTCATAGATGTGCTACCTATCTATCTACCTACCTCTTTGTTTGTTTGTTTATGTGTTATCAACTTAACACAAAATAGGTCCATGTGGGAAAAGGGAATTTGAACTGAGAAAATACCTCCATAAGACTGGCCTGTAAGCAAGTCTGTGCCACTGTTTTTGAATGGTGTGGGAGGGTCCAGGCCACTAAGGGTAGTGCCATTCCTAGGCAGGCATTCCTAGTTGGGCAAGCAATAGTGAACGAGCTAGCTGGAAGCATAAACAAAATAAACTCTTTCCTTCCAATGCTGCTTTTGGTCACAAGTTCTTTTTTTGTTTTGTTGAAACAGGGTTTCTCTGTGTAGCCTTAGCAGTCCTGGAACTCACTCTGTAGACCAGGCTGGCCTCAAACTCAGAACTCAGAGATCCGCCTGCCTCTGCCTTCCTAGTGCACCAACACTACCTGGCTGGTCACAAGTTTTACCAACCAATAGGAAGCAAATCAGAAAATTAGAAAATTAGAAAATTCCCAGGTCCTATGCAGTGGTCTCTAATTTTATACTACAGGTCTCCTTTGAACAAGGTCAAGCAATGAGAAAAAACTCCTTTAGCCCATTTCTCTGGGAATATTTTAATTTCTCCTATTTCTCATGCTTTGAAAACAGACATGGTACTCTGGATGGTAGGGTTTTTAATACCCACCCTCTCCCACATCACCTCAAGACCTACTTTGAAGGTTTTTAGTGATAAATTTCAAATAATCTTTATTGATTGCTTTCATAGGTGACAAGTCATTCATCTCCTGCTACTTCTAAAATTATCCCTTGCCTTTCAAAAGCATGATTATAATGCATCTAAGTATGAATCTACTGAAAACTGTCTGTGTGTGCCTGGGTGGGGTCGATGTTTACACATATGTATATACTCATGGAAGCCAGAGTCAACACTGGGAGCCTTCTGCTAGTGCACTCCACCATACTAAACCTAGAGTTTGCAGATTCAGCTACAATGGCTGGCTAGCAAGCCTGAGGAATCCTCTGGTCTCTGTCTCCCAGTAAAATAATTACAGCAACTGGCTTTTTACATCGGTACTAGGGATCCAACCTCAAGCTTTGATGCTTGAACGGCAAGCACTTTATCCCGAGAAGGTCACTGAGCTTCTTAGCTGTTCATGTCTTTCTCATCAAACATGGGAAGTTTTTAGCCATTATTTCATTATTCTCTCAGTCCCTCTCCTCTCCTGGCTACACTCTTCACATCTGTTGTTCAGCTTATTCTATCTCCTACACCCTTTGTTTTCTGCCTACCTTTCTTCTGCAATTCAGTGGTCTAAGGGCTTGGTTTCTGTAATTTGTCACAAGGAATTAATGAATGCCTGTTCATTAAATCTAGAAGAATGGAAAAACCCTTTACAGGATCAAGCAAAATAGATTTTTCTCTTTTAATGCATTGTTCCTACAAAAACAACTGTACAAAGAATGTAATACTTCCTGTTAAGAATGATGGCCTTAAAAATAGAATTGCAGTGAGTTACTATTTAACAGTTTTGAATGGCTGTAGTTCCTCAATGTTTTGTTCAGAGCCCTCTGTTTCTGCTAAAGTCAGTTTAGACAAAAATCCTAGCAATTACTCAGGGTTACCTAGAACTTGTTTCTCTGTAGCAATCAGCTACCCAATCTCTGAAGTGACTTACTAAATATATATTACTCATGGCAATGGTATTTGAGAATAGCAATTTTAATGTTATTAATTTCCTAATCATATCCAGTCACCTTTGTTTGAAATACAGGAAGCTAATGCAAAAAACGAACACAAACAGTAACTTTGTAGGAAAACCGATACCCAAGCATTACTACTGCTTCTGAGTCAGAGCCTGAGCCAAAAACTTCTCTGCACTCTATCCACCAGCAGCCGTACTCCTCTCAGTTTCAAGTCCGCAGCTCGTCTCAAGGCAGATCTTCACCCTGTGGGATGTATGAATGAAGAACTGCCAGATTGCTTACATGGGATGACACTGCTTTTGTGAAGCCATATGGAGAAAGGTGCAGCATGCCCAAACACACCAGGCTCCTTTGTGATGGTGTGATTCTGGAAAGGAGTACAATTCACTGTGTAAGCAGGCTTCTAGGAACCAGAGAGCAGCTCTTCAGAGGCAGCTACTGAAGGCAGCCATTGCATGTGGCATTTCAGCTTTGCTACTTTTGTTAAGTTGGATATAAACCTTCAAAAATACAAAGATGAGACTTAAAAACTTGCTTTTCTATACCATGCTCTTTGCACTGTACAAAAAACTGGGAGATATGCAAAATATTTTTGTCAGCATACTGACAATATAATTCAGAAAAAGTTTTTAAAAAATAAAACAAAGCCAAAACATTTATTATTGTCAGGTGTGGCAACAGGACCCTTTACTCCCAGAACTTGTGAGGCAAAGGTAGGCAGACCTGTGTTTGAATCTGAGACCATCCTGCCTCCATTAAAGTTCCTGATCCCCAGGATGATGTAGTGAAACAAACAAAACAGAACATTTGTTCTATGTTTCTGTGGATTTATGTGTATGCAGAGAGGTCAGAGGACAAGCTGTAGGTATTGGATTTCCTCTACCATGTTGGTCCAGACATGAAGTTGACCTCACTGGACTTGGTGGCAAACATCCTTATCAATGAGTCAGCATGCAGGCCTGAAAAAAAGCTTCTTGTTGGCTCTAAATTTACAGTGCCCCAGAAGATAACTGAGGTGAAATTACATAGGCATGAGGTTCCAATTTTGTTCTTTAAAACTAAGACTTAATGTAATTTTTAGGATTAAGAGTAGGGGTTACATCACATCAAAGACCAGAGAACTTTGCATTTGGTGTATTCAAGACATTCAAGTAAGCAGCTTCTACATTACTCTCACAACACTTCCTTCACAAACAGAATTGTGTCCTCAGATCATCACCACTCTTGGGCAGGAGTGAAAGGAAGGTGAGAAGCGTCATCTATAGACAGGGTAGGTTCCCTAACAGCAGACGGAGTGGCATTTGACAGAAGTGAGAATCACCCAGGAAATCCTTCAGTGAGGAGAAACCAGATAGAGCAAAGCTTGGTTACCTCCTGCTCCCCAGAGAAAAGGTTAGCAGGCAAAGCAGAAATGCACCCACTGTGCCGCAGTGCATAACACTTATTACATCTTCAAAACTATGCCGGGATACACACCAGTTTGTACACTAGGAAAACCTCCAAGTGACTTTAGCAGTAGAAGAAAATAAGGGCTCCACACAGAAAGTTATAAAGTCAGGATGAACATAACTTTGGAACACCACACTGACTGTATGGACTCATTTTAAATGAGTTTGGTCATTTGCTAAAACAATTGAAACAGGAAAGTTGGTCTGCTTTTCTGAAAAAGTTCACACATCAGTATGTCCAATTAGCTTCTTGTTCTGGATGCCATTGCCAGACTAACAGGAACACTACACAAACAGGTCTTCACAGTCCATCTACATGGCAGTAACCTGAAAACTTGTTGAGGGGACACTGAGGGTCACTAGTGCTCATTGCCTTCCCCAGAGGCGCTTCTGCCTCCTGTGTTAGTTCTGGTAGCCAGAAAAGTTTTATTTACATATTATCTCTTCCCATCTCTAGACATGGGAAAGAGCATTTACATGGTTTTGTTTTGTTTTTGTATTATTTTTGAGACAGGGTCTCACTATTGGCACTGGCTGGTCTGGAACTCACACTGTAGACTGGGTCAGCCTCAAACTCACAGAGAAGATCCACCTGCCTTTGCCTGGCAAGAGCTGAGATAAACCCAGTGAGACATCACACCTTTAGTAAAAACTGATTTGTGGAAAAACCACTTAGAGGCTTAAAGGATAACAGTACTATTAAGATTCTGGTTTTTAATGTCCCTCAACAATGGAAAAAAGAATGAGTGCTGACCATGTGCTTAATAATGAGTGCAAACAAATAACTGTAAGAGTGCCTCTCTTACAGAAACAGGAAACACACACCGTAGCAATAAGATTCTTAATCACTAGCTGTGTCCCTTGAGATGTCCCCAGGCCGGGTACAGTGAAATGTGAAAGCAGGAAGGGATGTGAGATAATTCACTCCCTGCTGTGGGGTCTGTGGAGAGCGCTTACAAATCCACTTTGTGGAACCTCCCTTCAATGGCTTTGCTCTGATGCTGCTTGGTCACTGTCACTAGCTGGGTTCCTTACGAAGAACCACAACAACAACAACAAAAAAGCATTTCAATGTTTATTTGAGCTTTCAAATCCACCAAGATATGGTTACAGTGGTTGGGCTAACATTCACCTTGACAAAATCTAGAATCACCTGGGAGAATCCTGGCCCTGGAGATGCCAGGAAGAGACTACCCTGATTAGGTCAATAGGGGTAGATGGCTTCAGTCCCTGACAAGGATGGGGACTAAGTTCAGAAAGGAAGCTGAGCAGGGGCACATACATGGCTCTCTGCTTTCTGACTATGGATGCAATTTGATGGCTGTTTCAAGCTCCTGCTGCTTTGGCTTCCTCATCATGACAGTTCTTTGAACTGTGAGCTAAAAGCAACACCTTCTCTCTTCCGTTTCTTTCATCACGGCATTTTATCACAGCCATGAAAGAAACAAAATAAATGGTACTACGGTTCCAGCTTCCCAAAGCAGAGTTCCAAAATGCACAAAAGACTATTTAAAAAGTGTGAAGTTCTGCAAAGACTATCCCTGCTCAGAGAGTCTTCTCACTCTTTAAGAAAGGCTTCTCTCACATATCAGTTAACATATTACAAACAGGGGCTGGAGAGATGGCTTGGTGGTTAAGAGCACTGTCTACTTTTCAAGAGGTCCTGAGTTCAATTCCCAGAAACCACACAATGGTTCACAACCATCTAAACTGGGATCTGATGCCCTCTTCTGGCATGCAGGTGTACATGCAAATAGAGTACCCAATACATAAAATAAATGAATAAATCTTTTTAAAAAAAAAAGAAAAGGTGCTGTGAAACACATTTTGGTCACAGACCCTGGGGCCATGAACCCCACGATAAGGATATACTTCAGGGTATAGGACTACACAGACACCTGGGATGGGTTTTCTAGCAGAAAAGGTCAACTGATGAAGGTGTTTTATGTGACCTGTGTAGGGACAATGACAAAGCAAATTGACTTAATGAAGGGTCACCGTGGAGCAACACCTGGAGAAGACATATACAACTCAAGTCTTAAGGGGTGAAGGAGCTGGGACTACATCCTAAGATGGCTACCAACTCAGCACTCAGTTGCTGCCCTCATTAGCTTGGATCAGACAGGATAGCAAGTTTTATCAGATGTTTACCATGGACTACATGCTTGCCACCAGGACTAACACATCCGAGCTACATCCATCTCTTCCTCAAGAAAATACTGTTAAAAGTACAGTGTCCAAGCACAGAGAGGACTTGGGTGGGAATCTAGACTTTTTAATTAGGACAAAAGATTTAGCCATGGAGTCAGAGAGACACGAGGTTGCCCTGTCCCCGACACACCTGAGCTGGGGGAAATTCTGATTGCAGCTTCAACTCTCAAGCTTCAGTTTCCTGATCTGTAAAACTGAAACAATCATTTCCACCTCTTAAGAAAACTATGCAAGACAATAGTTAGGCAGAATGTGACATACAGAAAGCAATCGATGAATGATTAAATGTTTTAGTATGAGGTGCGACAGAATGCACATACCTACAGTGCACATTCTGATCACTCTTTTCATATGTATGTATCTATATACTCCTCATTAACATTCAGAAAATCGCTAGGACTTCAGAAGACCCCACGTGCCCTTCATGTCCCCAGCTCCCATGACCACTCTTCTACCTATTACCACAAAGGAATCATGCAGCACAGGTACTTTTTATACCTAGTTTCTATTGTTTAGCATTATGCTAATGAAACTGCCAATCTCTACACACAGCAGTTCATTTTCCTTCACTCTATTCCACCACAGGCACAAGCATAATGATTATTTTTTTAATTTAACCATTGATAAACAGTTTATTTCAACCTGTGAATACTTAGGAATACTAGTGCTGACAATTCTGGTACATATGTTACCAGACACACATACATACTGAAGATCACCCAGATGTACACTGCAGGCTCACAGTGCAGGTCTATGTTCGTCAGTGTTGGCCAACACTGAATTTACACCCCACAGCAATGCAGTAAAGCTTGGGCTGATGCATGCCTGCCCCTGCTGTCACTTGCTTTCCCAGCCACTGGGATAGAGTGGCAGACAGAGGCTTCTTACTGTAGAGCTCTCTTTAATGGCCACTGCATCTCTCTCTCTCTCTCTCTCTCTCTCTCTGTGTGTGTGTGTGTGTGTGTGTGTGTGTGTGTGTGTGTGAAGTGCATGCCAGGTCTTTTGCCTGTTTTTGAAAACTGAATTATCTTTTCTTAGCTGTTTTACAGACTACTTGCCATATTACACAAGTCCAAAGTTAGATATATTGAAATAACATCTTAGTTTTTCTTACAAAGCTAGCACTCCCAATTGGGAGTTTGATATCTTGTTTAAGGAACTCTGCTACCTCAGGAAAACAATTGTACTCCCTCCATGAAGTACAGCTTCTTCTAGAAACTCTATTGCTACACTGCTATGATTCCCTTGAATTAACACTGCTGAATGGTGCAAGGCAGAGGTCTAAGGAATTTTGCAGCCCCCAGCCCTCACTTCCAAGAGATAGGTCTGGTGCAGCCCCATTAGCAGGAGACCCCCTTTTCTCTGAATGAGGGGCCTGTGGTAATATTTCTGCACTCTCCATTTTGCTCTGGATGTCATAACTGGATTATAAGCACTGACTCACAGCAATCACAGATGAAAATTTGCCTTTCTCATAAGGACTAAGAGCCATAATAAGATATGTGCACAAGAACACTTATTTGTTAAGGAGTTGTATGTGGTCATGCAGGATGCTTCATAAACATGATGATACTTCATTACAGTCTGGAAGGGGAGGCAGTAGAGACTCACAGAGTTAGTGAGGTACCTGGGAGTGAAGAAAGCAAATGCAGGTCTATTTGGTCCTAGAACAGACATACCTGCCACTATGCCATGTTTCCTCAGCATAAGATTACACATTATTATTTCTACAAAGACATACATTTCTCCATGTAAGTGAATTCTTCTTCTTCTTCTTTTTTTTTTCAAACAAAGTCTTTCAACACAAGTTGGGGAGGGATTTAGGTATGGAGATAGATTAAAGAGGAAGAGGAGGAAAACATCATAAAATACACATAACAAACCAGCTTGGGCTCTCATTCTATCCCTGTTCCCACCCAAACCCCCCCAATAAAAACAATATATGAAAAAAAAAACCACATCAAGGACTACCGATCAAAACATAGATCAAAAAAGGATGAAAAGAAAAACATTTCAAATAAAGTTCAGCTGTTTCTATTTGGGAACAACAACAAAAAAAATCCCACTTGCCACAATAAACTGACAAATAAGAAATTGACTCTGCGGTAGTGGAGCTGGAATTTTCCAATGGCACCAGCTACTCTGTCATTACTGTGGGTGACCCAAGAGTGAGTGGGGGCGATGAACAGCTGGGAGCTGGCTGGGCTTGCATCCCTGACCCAGGAGTACCCCACTGCAGGCCTACATGGTTAGGCTCCCCTCTGAGCTTCGGCTTTCCCCTGGCAGTGGAAATCCCTGTTGGTTGCATAAGCTGCTTTCAAATAGAATAGAAAACCTTCCTGCCTCAGCCCCAACCCCAACCCAGTTCTGTTAGGACAGCCTGATTTCCCACCTGCAGGAGACCAAGGAAGCAGAGGTCTTTTACAGTGATGTCTACAGATTTCTCATGTGGAATGATGGACATCTACAAGAATCTCAGGCTTTACCCCAATACTTGGGGGGGAGGGGAGTTAGAAGGCAGAGAGGGAGAAGAAGGCAGATGCGGAGAGTGGGAGGTGTCTAAAGCTTGAATAAAAGCTTGGTTAGGTTATTATTGGAAGAATGGGCTTAACCAAACATGCAAAATATTGCCAAACTTAGGAAAAAGATTCATTAAACAAATGAAGAATGCTTGGGAAAAAACTTTCTTGATCACTGTGCCTACTGATTAATGAAAATAAATATATGCAAGAATCAGAACATGGTTAAGACTTTTCCTAAGAAGAATTAAAAAGGATGCTCAGCCAGGTGGTGATGGCACACACCTTTAACCCCAGCACTCAGGAGGCAGAGGCACATGGATCTCTGTAAGTTCAAGGCTAGTCTGGTTTATAAAGCAAGTTTACAATCTGGTGGGACTAAGGAAAAAAACCTCAAACACACATTAAACTTGCTTATCATATTCTCTTTCCTTAATGGTTTAGAGAAGAGTGTGGATCTCACAATGCTGAAGTATCATCACAAAAGCTGGTGTCTACATGAATATCCATTATATGCTTTAAAGTGATTTTTCTACTGCACAAGCATGTTCATATGGCTTGGCTACATATGCTCACCTCATTTCAGCGACCTGCTAAGGAGGCAATGCAGGAGAACCAGCTATGCCAGAGCCTAAGCTCTGGCTGACATCGAGGACAAGGGAGTGGACCTCTTGTTTCTTGTTTCCCTCACCTATAAAGTGGGGTCTGATCATACCAGCTTCATGCACTGTCAGAATTAAGTAAGATCATGCATGGAAACACACATAAGGATTAAACAAAGGTTGAGAGTGCTGTGAGCACAGCCTGAACTTTTGGTCTTTGGTAAAGACAAGCATGAATGCTGAAAACCCTTCCTCACTTTCAGTTCAGGGAGCATGAAAGTAAACTGTGGGTAAAGTCCTTGTCAGGATGAACTGGCTCTTGCACTGGGAAAGACATCTGCAACTTCTATTGTCCCCACCAATGCAAACACAAGTTTCTTTTATCTTTTCTTTTTCTTTGAGCTAAAAAAACTTCCATATTCTACTCCATGCAGTGACAGAACACTACGCAGTGACTGATGACAATGTATACAATATGTCAACTCTGTCTGAAGGAGAGTTTTCTGAGGCACTTGATTTGTTTTTTCCTGATCTCATGCAACACTGTGCTCTTCTATATTGTAAATTGGGCAAATGGCAGTATCTTTAGCACAAACATTAAGCATTTCTGTTTACTTTCTCTGAAGCCCCCAAGAGAAAATTCTGCTGGGTAGAACACATCTACTCATCCTAGGCTGGGCTCCTCACTGTCTAACCAGACCTTATTCTCTCCACTTTCAGCTTCATAAGCGCTCCTCTTCCAAATGCAAAAGCACAAGGCCATGCAGGACAGAATTTAGTTCACCAGAAAAGTTCTTATAATTAAGTAAGTTTCATTTCTTATGACCAGGGTGCAGAATGCTCCCATGCTTCTGTGAAGTCAAAGCTTTGTTAAAGTAACGCTGACTGACAGGAGTCTAAGATCTCTACCTCAAAAACAAGTTAAATGTTGAATGCTTATTCCAAGGATCACACACTTACTTTGGAAGATGATATATAGCACAGGGGTTGAATGAGCTGTCTCTGTCATACATTTTAGCTACATGTTGTATTCAGATATCCTTGTTACCTTGAAAATTAGCTCTTTTATACTATGAGCCTTCTTACATACTGAACAGACATCAAGTCAGGGACAAACTAGGCTATAGTGCCTGGTTGTGGGTCACATGCAAGGATACAGGGATTGTTGTCATCGATGTTGCTGCTGTCCAAGATCAGAGGAATGCCATCCAGCTCATTCACCTAAAGGGAAAGAAGATGGACAACCAGGTCAGCATCCCTGAATGAATGACTCATCTCTCCTTCCTAATTTCCTTATTATTGTAATATTTTTTCTCCTATTACCAATACAGAAATATGTAAAAGCAGATATACAGGCCTTGGATAGATGGCTGTCAGTAAAGTCCACACTTTGCAACCATAAAGACCTGAGTTTGATCCTCAGAACTCACATTTTTATTTGTTTGTTTGTTTGTTTGTTTGTTTTTTTAAAGCACCGTGGCGCACACTTGTAATCCCAGCACAAGGCCAGCAAAGACACAAGGATCCAAGGGATTCACTGGCTTGTCAGTCAAGCCTAACTGGTGAGCTTCACATCAGTGAGACCCTGTCTCAAAAACAAAGTGGATGGGTACACCAAGGAATAAGACTGGGAGCTGCCCTCTGGTCTCCACATACAGATGAACACTAATGTACACACCACACACAGAGGAAAACGCATACATATGAGCACAGAGATAATTTCTTTCTTTTCACCCTTCCTTACAACACTTAAGGCATTTTGGGTAAATTAGTACAGCCATATTTAAAAAGAATAAAAGTAAATTACACTCTAATGTTGCCTTTTATGGATAAACACCTTATCTGAGCATTAAGAACAAAGAAATGCTACCAAAAGAGAGACCAGAACTGTTTTCTAAGATAAAAACAGGAAAAGTTTATTTTTATTTGTTTCTTCACATTTTATTCATTATATATCCTGATTGAAGTTCCCTCAACCTTCCCATTCCCACCCTTCCCCTCTCTTCACCTCTTCCTCCCTTTCCCCTAGTCCACTGAAGGGGGGGGGGGTTCTCCACTACTGCCATCTGCCCATAGCTTGTTAAGTCTCATCAGGACTGCCTGGATCCTCTTCCTCCCACTCACTAATAAGTGGATATTAGCTGTATAATATAGGACAGCCACCTACAGACTTAAAGAAGCTAAACACTAAGGAGGACCCTAGGGAGGATGCTTAAATCTCATTCAGAATGGCAAACAGTATAGACACCAGAAGGGGTGGAAGAGAGGAAACAGGATGGGAGTCTACTATAGAGCATCCTCTAAAAGGATTCACCCAACAGGAGATCGAAGCAGATGCTGAGACTCACAGCCAAACTTTGGGCAGAGCACAAGGAGTCTTATGGAAGAAGAGTGGTATTAAAGGGACATGTAGGGGACAGGAGCCCCAAAGAGACCAACAAAACTAAAAGATCTAAGCCCAGGGGGTCCTTCACAGGAAAAGGTTTTCTAACCAGGACTCATGTCCAGAAGCAAATGAGAAAAGGCTTTAACATTTGACATCAAAAAGAAAGCAAATGAAAACTGAGAAAAAATATTTGTAGAATATTACGGATTTGTAATAGAGTTGCAAGGGACTAATATTCTAATACAGAAAGAACTTACGAAACTAAAACTGTCTTAAAATTCTTGCTCAGTGAGCAGCAGGGGCTGCAGGGTGTCAGTAGAGGAGCAGGGGTGAGTAACTGCTGCAGCTGAGCCAAAGTAGCGATCTAGGAGTCAGGACACGTGTGATGGGGCTGGGAGCTGAAGTCTGGCCAGGATCTCAACCTTGAAGACTCAGTTTTCTCATCAATAAAATGAGGATGCAAATGTCTACTTCAAAGAAAACAGGAACCATAGACTAGATTGTGGCTGGGGAGTACGATGCTAGCTGACTGCAGCAAGGAAAGCCTGAGGAAGCAAGGGCAAATGCACACTTTATTTCTGCATGGGGCTAAACTGAGAGAAGAATTAAAAAACCATTCAAGATTTATTCAATGCAAGAAAAACACTAAAGAAAAGAAAAAGCAAAATTGTAAGGTCTGTCAAGTGGGTAAGATTTTCTTTGATAGAAGTGAAATCACATGA
The DNA here is from genome assembly GCF_907164565.1 of Psammomys obesus. Lineage (NCBI taxonomy): Eukaryota > Metazoa > Chordata > Mammalia > Rodentia > Muridae > Psammomys > Psammomys obesus. The sequence continues at coordinate 14,620,642 of NW_026596085.1, forward strand.
TAAATATTGAAATTGAAGCAAGCTACACAGGTAAACTGAAGATTTATTAAACATCATGGCTCCACTGAAGCTTGGGCTCCTAGGCAAACATCTCACTCACAGGGCGGCATTACAAAAGGCTACAGGAAACTTTTTATAGAAACCCATTGACTGTTTTCAACGTACATGGACTATTCTAGACACAGATGACAAATACATAATTATAGACTTAAGAATGAACACAGGATAAGGTCACTGGGAACAGAAGACATAAATGTAACACCTTCCCAGGGGGGCCTGACAACAAAATTTGTTATTACAGAGCTCAGGTTTACTGCTGCAGTTACATGTGTAGAGTGACTATCTGGGGCAAGGGAGAACAATTAGGAAATTAACGAGTTTTCTTCTGTTAGCACTCCATAAAATAAGGAAGTTGTTTGTTTCTTTACTTAACATGTTAGGAACTGATTGTAAACCTGTAATAAATGAGTCACAGGTTGTAGTTTGCTGGAGGAGCCAAGTTCAGTCAACACTTTCTTTTTACATGGTAATGCTGTCCTGCAAGACAGTAAGCCTGGCTTAAACAAACATCTGGGCCCTGCAAACTGCAGAAAGAAGACAGCTAACTGATTATCTGTTTCCTTTCTGTCCTACAGGAGCAAGTGATGCTGGAGAAACACTGCAAAGCATACAAGCCCTACAAGAGAGCAAGCTCCTTTGGAAACACATACTGGGTAGGCAAAAAACTGCCTCAATTATCCTGATGGCTTTGACACTGAGTGGTGAATACACAAGTCTTAAAAAACTCTAGAGGACACAATACTAATTTGGGGCAGAATCTTCTCCAGTCAGGCCTCCATGTTTAGTGAAAATGCACACAGATCTTCAGGCAGGCTCACAGATCACATGCCAAAAAGAATGAACCATAACTGGGGAAAGGGGAGGTGTGACTCAATGGCACTGCACTTGCCTAGCAAACTTCAGGCCCTTGGATCTACCGCCAGCACTACAAACAAACAGACAGAATCCACATTTTAGCCAGGTGTCTAGCATACTCCAGGCCCTTGGTTCTATCCACAGCACTATAAATAGACAGACAGACAGACAGATGGATAGAATCCACAGTTTAGCCAGGTGTGGTGGTGCACGTTGTTTTGTTTGCGATTTTTCAGAATTGTCTTCCCTGCTGCACTAGTTTGGCAGCTCTGCTATCACAAAGCAGCACAGAGCAAATGGCTTACATAACAGACACCCACTCGTTCCCTGTTTTGGTGGCTAGGAGTTAGCGGGTAAGCGATGATCAGCAGGGTATTCCTTTCTACTGAACATAGAAGAGAACTGCTACAGGCGTCTCTCTGGGCCACCTCTGGTGGATCCTTTTTGGCTTGCAGATCTCTGCTTTGACCTTCACATCACATTTGGCCTATACCTGTGGACCGCATCCAAACTGCCCCTTTGTATAAGGACAGTCACATCAAATTAGGGACCCCGTCCTACACCAGTTTAACTGCATCATAACTTGGCTAATTACATCTGTAATGAGTATTTCCAAACAAGGTCACATAGAGCATCTCAATATAGGAATGGAAAGGATGCAAAGTTCAACCAATAATAGCTACTATAGGTCTCTCCCAATAAATTTTAAAGTCAGTTTTCACCCTGCCCCCCCAAAAAAAAATGACCTATGAGATTTAGATTGGTATAGTCTAAGTAACTGTGTTTTTTCTGTTGCTATGATCCATCTAAATATTGTTACTGAGGAGTTCATGGCAGACCTCTGCTTTCTGAGAATGAAGGAAGTCATAAGTAGGGCTGGGCTTGACAGGTACTTTTCTCTGCAGGCTTAGGAGAATTTGTATATATCAAATATTTCTCTTTTTTTGAGAAAGCTGATCTTGGTGCATTTTGAGACTGTTCAGTCTAGCTAATGTTACAGGCTGGGTAGTGGGGAGGTCCTAAGTGGGCTTGTAATTGTCTTGTTTTGGTTTGTCTTAGTTTAGAAACAACATGATACTAGCTTCATACATTCACTGGTAGCTTTAACTTTCCCTATTCTGTTGTAACACCTGTCTACAAGACATGGTTTGTTCTTAAAGCATGGTGGCACATATTGTGTGAAGTAGTGTAATGCTATTTATAAACAGGTTGCAACAAATTAAATATGCATACCCTGAACTCTATAACAACCATTTGAACAAAAGAAAGAGGAAGAGCGCTTGGAAGGAGTTGAACTCAGTTTGAACACAGCAAAACTGTTCCCTGAAACCAAACAAATAAAAATATCTAGCCATTAAACTTTGAAACATTTTATCTCTAAAGATCAGAGACGTTCAAGGAAACCATGAGAAGCTACAGTGGTGTGAGAGGTTCTTCAAGGCTCATCAACAAGACAGAAGCAGTGGAAGACCAGAAATAGATAAAGCATAAGACTGAGAACTAACAGATGAATAGTCCATTTTTGTTTTCATTTTATAGCTTTTTAATTTTTAAAAGATGGTTACATCACTTCCCCCTTCTTTCTCAACCCCCTCCCATGCCCTACTCTCTCCCTGCCCTGCTCAGCCTAAAGTTTATTACCTTTTACTCTTTAACTATTATTGTTTTACACATTCATAAATAAATAAATAATTACAACCTGCTGAGTTTATGTAGTGTAGAGCTGACCATTTGGCATTAGATAACCCATTACGGGGCTCATCTATGGGGAAGACTGATTCATCCATCCATCCTCCCTCTCACCCTCATCCCGCCTTCCCATCCCTTCCCTTCCTCTGTCTCAGCAATATGGCTGCCTAAACCAGACCTGAAGGATGATAACACCAATTGACATAACATCTTAGATAAGGGGAATCTGATAGGCCACAAACCCAAAGAATGCTGAGGTAAGGGAGGGAGGGAAGGAAGAAGGAGGGTGAGTGAACCAGAATTAAGGATGCATGAAAAAAAATCCCTAAAAAACCCACTATGTTTGTAAAGTAATTTAAGAACATAGTTAAAAATAGGAGTTTGAACACAGATACTCTACACAGGTGGACAATGATTCTGTCAGAAGACATGAGCTGTTAAATAAAAATCCCAGTACCAGTTTTGGGACACTGCCTATGAGATACTCCCATGAATAGGACCCCAAGGGCCCCCAAAATAACATAGGCCATTGTCATCGATCTTGAATGCCAACTAGAACTAGATGGTAAGACCCTACCGTTGAAGACACAACACACTTTCTCTGCAGGATTCAGAGAAGTCAGGGAAGAAAGCTTCCTGCTGCCTAGGTCTCATAGTGCCAGAAGGTGCTTGCTGACTGCTGAGGTAACTAGTATTCCCGCAGCTAACCCTGCTGAAGTACCTGCACCTGCCAGGCAAGGCATGCCCACAGAGGTTACACACAAGGTTAACTAGCTGCTTTGAGGTTGGCTCCAAGGCCTACAGACAGGAAGGAATTCAGGCCCAGTACTGCATGAAGCCCATGGCTCAGAAGGTCACAGGCCTAAGGAGGAACCTACCGCTGCTATTTTGCTAAATGGCATAATGTTAAACTAAACTGCCATCTAAAATACTTAGGCTTACACCTACAGATTAGTGCCGCCCTCAACCTCGTCTCTCTGCAGTGGTCAGCAGAGACTCATAACTGGTCAAAGTGCTGAGAGTAGTGCCTAATGAATGTAGTCCTAAGTGGGACATTTATATCCACCCATGAGCCCTGCCTCCCTGACAAAACAAAACAAAACAAAACAAAACAAAACAAAAGAAAACAAAAATAACCTAAGGGAACATCACAGAAGATGTAAAGGCCAGATGGGAAAAGTGCTGTGAAATACTGTGTTGGGGACATGACACAGTCAAAGCATGAACTTACCGTAGCTATGATCTGCACAAACTCAGCATTCCAACAGGCAGCATTAATTAGACTCAGTGTATCATTACCACCTCCACCCCTGACACACCACCACCAAATGGAGAGGACCCAAAAGGGAACATGCTGGGGGTTTCTGCAGGGAGTACATATAATGACAATGCATTGTTTAAATGTATGAAGTTGTCAAAAATAAATAAAAGACATTCTACTAAAATAAAGAGACAAGGGGAAATGAGGGTGTACTTCATTCTACCAACTGTACACACTTCAGGAATATGTGCGGCTGTGTCCCACAAACTCCAAGACAGAAAAAGAGGTTAGTTTAGACAGGATCCAAAAACTCAGTGAGAACAGACCGCTCCCAAACTTTACCGCCACCAACTGCCAAAGACTGGCAAAACTTAGGTGAAGCAGAAACCAGCACTTAGGACCCATTGCCATATTCTGGCCACCACAGGTAGTCTGGGACAAAGAAGGCCCTGGAGAGTCTGGTTTCTGGGGTTGTACTTCCACAATGGTAAATACTAAAGGACTCTGGCAACAGCTAGATCACACCCAGGGGTGGTGGCACATGTATACACCTGGAGTTCTGTTGCAGACTGTGAGTTTGTGGCTACCCTGAGCTACACAAAGAGATTCCCTCACCTCCACGCCAAAACAAAATGTCCCAGCACAGACACTGATGCATAAAGAGCTGAGCCAACCTGAGCCACAGGAGTGATAGCAGTGTGGCAGCATGCACACAGCCAGAGGCTGAGCAGACTCAGAAATGGGGCGGCACACATTTTGAACTCACACTTCTTTACATATTCACACTCACGGACAAATGGTTTAACTTTAATGACTTTGGACTTGAAATGTAATCTCTGGATTTTCGTGACTCCCTGGAAATTTGATAATGAGTTAGAATTAATATTCAATATGGAGTGTCTCTTGTGAACATTTGATGATAATGAATTTACGCCTCTCACAGGAGTATATCAGAATGGAATATATTATCTGCCTTGAGGCCAGTGTGATTTTGGAGTTAATGAGATACATGTGTTGTTCTGACCCACTTAAGAGTCTCCTGGGAGCAAAACATCCACTCCTCACTAGCGGCTGAGAAGAAACAAAAGGAGTAGCTCGGTGCTGGCAGAGCAGCCAGAGAACTGAAGGCAGAGTACCCTGACACACTGAACTTCTTCCCAAAGGAGGACACTCCATAGCCTTGGGTGACCAAAGGTGACACACCACACCACCAGACCACTACAGAAAATGCCAGCTGGTTTGAAAAGTTCCTGTTCTGCACTGACACAGCTTCTCTGGGTTATAACTACTGACTGCCAAAAGCTGACAAAATTCAAATAAAGCAGAAACCACAGACATTTGCTGTTTGGAGCTTTCAAAAATTATCATAAGAACCATATTCATCTACTCTTGTATCCTTCAGATAATGATAACTACTCGCTTTAAAAAATTGTATGTGAAGACAAAACATTTTTTGTAGCTGGTTCCACCATATGCCTATCACACCTTTACACTTACACCAATTTCCAACTAAGCCCTAACCAATATCATAGAGAATGAGAAAGAGTATGAAATATAATTACAGTTTATGGTAATGCCTACAAAAGAAATACACAAGATGATCTACTAGAGTGATTGGCAAGGTATTATTTTAGATGGTTGCCAGAGAGGCCTTCTTATAAATTGATGGTGACTGTGCTGAGACCTCATCTATAAGAGTGATCTAGCCATGAAGATGAGCCAGCTACTGAGACACGAGTAAAGAGCCTTTAGACAGGGCAACCAGAAGCAGAGACAGAGACATACAGAAAGGGCTGAGCAAATCTGAGTCTGACAACCCACACCACCATGGGGGCATGCAAAACGCCATTGGCAATGGCAGAAGAACAAAGAAGCCAAAGCCTAAAGATGGCCTTAAAGGTGTTCTAGGGACCAGCAGCACAATCATCAACCCAATCATCAACCCAACTTGTTCCAATGGCTGGGCCCACCCGAGACTCAGAAGCTCTAGGCCTAGGGCCTAGGAATGTCTGTGATGCAGAAGGTGTTTCTTGGTCTTTACTGTGATTCCACACCATGTGGGGAGCTTTCAAAAGTACTGAGACCTCCGCTCATACCATAGCAACTAAATCTGAATTTGGGGAATGTATATATCCTAAGCATATACACAGGACACGCAGGAAGGTGCAACATAAAGTTGTAGAAACTAGTAAACCACTGAAGATTTTATGGAGATGAAAGGAATTTAAGTTGTTTGTTTGTTTATTGAAGCAGGACCTCCTTATGTTGCCCACCCTGAACTCATGATCTTCTTGCCTTCACTCCCCCAGTGTTGGATTCTATTGTTTAACTAGTAAAGAACTGAGTAGAAATCAGAAAGCAAGAACCCAGAATACCTGGGAGAAAGCTACTGCAGGAGCAGAAGCACAAAGGGTAAGGCAGGAAAATCTTAGGCTGGCACTCAGGAGTTGCCTTCAAGAATAGCGGGGGATAAGAACAAGGAGAAAACACCAAGATTCTAAGTGGCTAAATGGCACTGGTGTCTCATTTCCTGAGAGTGGGAAGGAAAGTGCTGGGCTGGGCTGAAATACTAAGAATAGTCTTTATGGTGAGAGAGATACATAAAGGAGGGATATAGGGAAGGACAGATATCTAAAAAGTCATAGGAAAGCCACTACTATAGAAGCTTCCTAAAATATATACATATATGAAAGAAAGGTGCTGGAAAACCCCACCCCTTAGCCTACTTTCAGTAACCTAGCAAAGCAAACCATGTCATCAGCTACCAATATGTGACACATTTCCACTGTCACCATGAGTTCAGTATTCTCCCTATGTACATGTATTAGATCCCCTTAGAAAAAGAGAGTCCTTTCTCTTCCTGCCCTCTTTCCCTTGCCACCCTTCCTCAGAGGCAGCCTCTGCATGCCCCATCTGCCCTAATAAAACCTCTTTCCTTAGCTATGTTGTATGGTGTGACTTTGTGGTATTGGCTGCTTAAATCCCAACAAAAGGAAGCTAAATGGAGTCATCAAATAATAGCGGAGACAATGCCTCAAGTAGACATCTTATTGTTAGGATTTTGGAACCAAACCTGCTTCTAGGTCGCCTAGTAACCTATGATGTCATCATGTATCATTGGCCAGGTAGCCACACCTGGAAAGTGTGGTTACCTTGCCCCCTAAAGGGACCAGCCAGCCATGTGGTCCTTCTCTTGGTCCTTTCTCTCTTGGCCCCTCTTCGTCTCTCTTCTCTCTTGGCCTCCCCTTTCTCTATCGGGGCACCCCTTCTCTCTCCCCCCTTTTTCTCCCCATTATGTTCTGCTCTCCCTTTTCTCCTTCTCTCTTTATATCCACATAATAAACCACTTTCATATAGAAGATCTGTTTTTGCATGCCTAATCATCTTTCTTTAATATGTCCCATAACATTATACTTATGCCACTATGTAAAACTTCTATTGGGAGGAATGAGTTACATCTCGCTGAATCATTGGCCATGGGTCCCTGACCCCACCAAATACCATAGGCTTCTACAAAGACTATTGGTTGCTCTGCACAACCTGATGGCAAGGCAACATATGCTTATCTAGTGACATGTTTAAAAACCTTTACATGAAAGTGGTTTTAAAGCAGAAGAAAGTGTGAATCAAGAAAAGCACTTCACACTTGAGTACATACTACTTAAAACTCCACTCCACCAGATGCTGCCTCACCGCCACAAGACACAACTTGAGAAAGTTTAACACAAAAAGAGATGGGAAACCATGGCAGTGGCTGAGAAAGCATGCAGCTCCAAGTTGTTTTGGCACAACTGTGCTAACAGGCACAGCTACGTTTAGAACAAAAACAACCTATACAGTGTGCTTGTAAAAATATGCACCCCACCTTGACTACTTAAGGTGCAAATTCCCACCCACAATGCCTCATCTACAATGCCACACTTCAGTGCCTGGACAAACAGAATTCTGTCCTAAACGTGTTTGGTCTTTAATTTTTAACCCATGGACAGAATCTCAATTTTCTGCTGAGGTTCTAGCCCTTAATAAATGAGTCTTGGAGCCTGGTAATCAACCTGCGTGTGGCATTAATATCCACTGAAGACTGATCCTCTGAGTCCTCCAGCTATCTGCCACGCTAGACAGGGAACAAACATCTCATATGTGTAAGAATGACAGCACATTTGTTTAGGTACTGTTCTACACTGAATGACCTCTGGGCATGACAAAGGATAAGGCTAATGGGAAAGCAGGGGAAACAAAATGCATGTTTATCCTTCCCTTACAGCCATTCATGTAGCCTGGCAAGCTGGCAAAGACTTCTGGGGGAATTGTGGCTGCCACCATCAAATGGGACACCCTTGAGGTGCCTGCCTGTTACTGCGATTGGGTCCATGCACCAAGCAGACACAGTTCAGAAGCCACCAGTTCTGCTACAAAATGACAAATGTGAGACTGAAATAACTCTAAGATCTGACTCTCATACAGGCTTGCAAGGCAACAGCATTTCTATCCAGCAGATAAAGATCAGGAGACTTGTAGCAGTTAACTAGTTCAAAGCCACACAGCTTAATGACTGGCAAAGCTGAGGTCTGCTTAATTGAAAGTTTATGCATTCTTTTTTTTTTTTTTTTTGCAACTCCATGAAAATATTTCTCATCTTCAGGAAAAAGAATGACAGGTGATAATATAATACCCATAATCCTGGCACTTGGAAGACTGAACATACAAAGCCAGCATGTATTCTATAACAAAAATCTCTTTCAAACATTAAAAAAAAAAAAAAAAAAAGGAGGGAGAGAGGCAGAGAAGTTAGCTGAAACAATATCAAATATACCAAAACTGTCCAAAGTGGAGAAAGGGGAAGGCTTCCTTAGCTGCTGAAGGGAGGCATGTGAGCATGAGAGGGCACAGCAGCAGTCTTGGGACCCAAGAAGAGTTCTAAAGTTCTGAGCTCTTCAGTCCTGACCAGCAAGAAGGAATGCTACAGAATTTACTCAGTGCCTGCAGGAGGAACTTCTGTATTGCACAATATCGACAGTTATTTTAAAGAGTCTTTCTCCATGGCTGATTTTGGTGTTGATACCTGAAAGCCAGAAATCACCCACTTTTTTTTTTTTTCGTAAAAACATTTTTTACGTAAAAACAAAATTATATAATAGATTTTGATCATGTAGTCTCCTTACCCAATTCTTTCCAGATCCTCCCCACCTCAGTTCTTTCAAACAAAGAAAAAAAAAAAAAAACCATACAAACAAAACCAAAAATCAAAATAAGCAAGCAAACGAAGATAAGACAACAAATGCTCAAACAAAGCAAAATGGTAGTGGAAGACACCCCCCCCCCCCAACTAACTATCTAGTCATATGACAAACAAACACTTAAAAAAGAAAGCTACCTTGCAACAGGCCTTGTACTAAATTAAAAACTAAAGGACACATTAGCTATATATATTTACCAAAGTCAAGATGTATGTAGTGGTGGGGGTAAGGGATAGAAGGATAAGGCCTTAATCAAGGCATAAAGTAGACAAGAATACAAACATAGAATGCCTAATCCACCCATGGCAGGCTCAATCATAGATATTATCTTGAAAGTCAGACCCACAATTTTTCCAGTCTGTTCTATACAGACTGTACACAGCAGTTTATGTTAAAACAAAAACATACACACCGACATTTAAATTTTAATTTGCTAACATGCAATAAAGTATGCAGCGTGTATGAACTCTTCTATGTGCATTTGTTCCCTCTACTCACAGCACCATAGAAAACATGGCAGTACCCAGAAGCCCTGGAGCCCCTCCTAGCTGACAAAACAGTAACTCTATCACCTAGGCTTGCCTCAGCCTCTTCTGAGACTTTCTCTGTGTATAATTTCTTCCGTACACACTGCCACCAGCCTAGTAACTCCCAATGTCACTGTTGTATATTAATTACTCCACACTACAAATACACCACCTGCTGATTCATTCATCAATGGCAGACATTTAGATTGCTTCTTGGTTTTGGTTAATTATGAATGTTCACATACCTGACTTTTAGGAGGCTATAAGGGCTAATTTCAGGTGTGTGTGTGTGTGTGTGTGTGTGTGTGTGTGTGTGTGTGTGTGTG
>NW_026596085.1:14630606-14633028 GCF_907164565.1 Psammomys obesus
GTGTGTGTGTGTGTGTGTGTGTGTGTGTGTGTGTGTGTGTGTGTGTGGCTTTAGCAAAACATTATCACCACAGCTTAGATCAGGAACTCCAAAGACCCACGTGTTAAAGAGTTCCTTCTCAGCCTGGCACTACTAGGAAATGGTACCTTTAAAAGGTGAATCTCAGAGCCAGGCACAGTGGCATGTCTGTAATCCCAGGACTTGGGGAGGTAAAGGCAGGTGGATCTCTGATTTTGAGGCCAGCCTGGACTACAAAGTGAGTCTAGGACAATCAAGACTACACAGAGAAACCCTGTCTCAAAACAAACAAACAAACAAAAAGGTGGGGGCCCAGGGACAGTTTTTAGGTCATGGGAACATGTTCCTCAAGAGGACTGTAGTCTCTTCTCTTTGGTTTGTTGGCCACCATCACAAGCCTAAAGTGACAGACTCAATATACCAAGGGTTAAAACTTCCAAAAATGTAAGTCAAAATAATCTTTTTCTGTTCACAAGGTAGTTATATCAAGTATTTGTTACAGTGAGGAAAATATGACTATTTTCCAGGCTTACTGAAAACATTATTCGTTGTTGTTGTTGTTTCTGAGTCAGGGTTTCACTGTATAATAACCCTGATTGTCCTGGACTCGAACTCACAGAGATCTGCCTGTCTCTGCCTCCCGAGTGCTAGGACGCACAACACCCAGATAAAAACATTTTCTTTCTATACTATAACTGGAAATACCAGTTGATGAAACCTGGGCCAAGGGAGCAAGTCTTTAGTCATACAGAATAAAAGACAGCAAATCTCTTCTTGTTTTAATAGGATGGGTGTGACACTGGTCTTACAGAAAATTTCAGGGTTGAATCATTTATTCTTCTATAGCTATTGCCAAGGAATCATGACCAGTCCTACCCTCTTCCATCTGTTGGTGTATGTTTGTTACCAAGTTGGAATGTACTCTTTGAATAACCTTTCACCTCCACTTTCCTTCTCTCAGGGGGGAGTCTGAAAACAGGAAGTCAAACATTGGAGTCCCATGTTTTCTGGGGGCTTGCTAGTATTTCTAATTTACTTTTAATGTCTATTTCCATATTGAGTAATTTTATTCTAGCATCAAGTTCACTGGCTGATTGTTCTGTTCTTTCCATGAATTAATTAAGGAGCCATGGCCTGGAGTTTTTCTTTTTTGTTTGTTTGTTTTGTTTTGTTTTAGTTCTAAAGTTGCCATTTAGCTTATGAACATTTGTATCTTCTACTCTGCTGAGATTTTCTTCATTTCTTTCAAGTGTGTCCATAACTACTGCTCATGGAACATCACTGTGATGGCCACCCCACAATCTCTGTCAGTAATTTCAACATTTATGGCACCTTGGTTTTCATTTCCATTGGCTGCCTCCCCACCCCCATTTGGGCTCAAGTTTTCTGGACTGTATAGTACAATGCTTGATTCTTTCCTATGTGTTTGTAGATGTGTGCATATTACCCCAAGATAATGTTCTAAAATACACTACAGGGAGTTTTCTCTTGTGCTTTCAAAGGGTGCCTATGAATTCTATCATAGCTTTACTGGATCACTGACTGCTGCCTTAGATTTCAACTAGATTTTTGTAACAGTAACACTATTGCTCATGTCTATCAAGGATTAGTGTTTCACATACAATGTGTTTTGGGGCAAACCATCTCTTCTAGTATTTCTTGGCAAGGAGAATGAATAAACAAACAAACAAATGGGGTGCTACTGAACCACCAAAGAAAAATAGCAGAAGTGCCCTCTGGAGATGTGAAAGTACTTGTGGCTGTTCACTGCAGGATGGTCCTTAAGTCTCACACATCAAGTCCAGTCTTGCTCCTAGCTGTGGAGGCTTCTCTCTTTGAAAAACAAAGAAGACCACAACACAGCCTCCATCCTTCTACTCCATCTTCTGTCTGAATTATATTCTGAAATATGAGAACTAGAAAATGTCCTAGGTAAATGTATATAGCTCAACGCTACATTTCCGCTCACAGCTCAGCAGACAAGAACACTTGTAGAAAAACCTGAACTTGGGTCCTGTCAGGCACTCACAATTACCTGTAACTCCAGCTTCAGGGGACCCAACACCATCTTTTGACTGCTGCAGGCACCCCAACAGACACACATGCACCTGTGTGCCCACTGGACCTTAAAAATCTAAAGAAGCAGCAGCAACACAGCTCCTCACGGGTCTCAAGAATGGGCCTTGTAACTCCATGAGGAAGCGCTCTCTCCCTCGACACAGGGAAAACCAAAGGTGCCAGGTTGTGCATAGAAGTGGCCCTTCTTACAGGTCAGAAAAACAATACCAAGGTTCAACAGGGATCTGGCCAAATGAAAAACTAACCAATGCAAGTCTTCAAGTTGTCCTCTGACCTAAACACACACACACACACACACACACACACACACACACACACACACACA
>NW_026596085.1:14633038-14729336 GCF_907164565.1 Psammomys obesus
ACACACACACACACACACACACACACACACACACACACACACACACAAATAGTACTTAAAAAAACAAAACAAAACACTAACTTGGTCTACTCTTAGGAAAGGTTCTTTCCTGGGCCAGCAGAATGGCTGAGTGGGTAAAAGTACTTGTTACAGAATCCTGACACCTGGAATTTGATCCCAGATGCAGTGATTTACATCTGTAATCCCAGAAAAATGGGAGGTGGGGGACAAAAGAAAAGCCCCCCGCAGCCTGGAATACCCAGAAACAAGAGACCATGCTTCAACAATGTGTGAAAGAGAACTGACTCCTCAAAGTTGCCCTCTGGTTTTCCCTGTGTCACATAAATGCCTACATGTATACATACAGATCACATACAGTCATGGTAAATAACATTTTAAATTTGAAGTTTTTAAAAAAGAGTGTGTCCCCCAAGTCATCTTTTAGGTCCTGTGACACTCTAGTTCATTACACTCACCTAAGTATTTCTTACCATCATCCCAGACATGAGTGGGCACCAAGATATAATAAAATACTTAGGTCCTAGCACCTTCTGTATAAAGATCACACTTACTGATCACACTTATTGATCACACTTAGTGATACTTGCCCATCTAAAACAGGCCTTATAACTATGAGTTATAAAGATTAGCTCCATAGTTTCTTTCTTTCTTTTTTGGTTTTTTTGAGACAGAGTTTCTGTGTGTAGCCCTGGCTGTCCTGCAACTCTCTCTCTCTGTAGACCAGGGTGCCCTCAAAACTCACAGAGATGCCTCTGCCTCCGAGTGCTAGGATCAAAGGAGTGTGCCACTAACACCCAACTAATTCCACAATTTCAAATATTACTCTTTATTCTTAAAACATAATCACTACTTCCAAGAATAAGAACCTAACTTGATCCTTACATTCCCACAGTCTACCCTCCCCATGATATACAGATTCAGAGAAATTCTAAAGTACACAGGATTTTGAATTTTGCCTATTATCTTAAAAAAAAAAAAATGAAACAGGAATTAACTCAGGTTCACAAAAAGTATTAACATACTGAAGGCATCCCACTTTCATTTTTGTCCACTGGAACCATTTTCTACAAGGACAATCTGTTACTCTTGCATTGCTTGTACCCAAGACTGCAGTGACACAAATTACTCACTCAGAAGCGAATCAGAATTACACATAGGCTCTTCTCAGAGCTAATGTGTCAGAGATATTCACTGTTATTTCTACATACTCACTCTTCCAGTGAAAACTTTTGAGGAGAGCAAACATGGACTTACGCTAACATCATTCAGAATATATTTGCTTATCATTTCCTGTGCCAAAGAATGTTCTAAATATCACTTTCATAAATACCAGTTCCTCTACTGGTCACTATCCTCACAGAATATACGTGTTACTGGCCTCAAGTTCCATGAGGACAGGTATTATATCTATTGTGTTCAGTGTTCTACTTCTTGAATGTGGAAAATAGCATGGCATACACAATTAAGCACATAATATATATTCACCCCCCCCCCACAAAAACGGTTCACAAAAGGTTAAATTTCTATAGGTATTTGTGTGATCAAGCTGGGATTCAACCAACTTTTTTTTTTTTTTCAATTGTCAGAGGCTGCCAACTTTTTTCTAGAAAGGGCTAGAAAATAATTTAGATTTTGCAAGCCACACAATCTCTGTCTTGCCCACATAACTACACTGGGTAGTGTGTCTCAGGAAATCTTTATTTATAAAAACAGACCCACACCCCACAGAGTGCAGCCCCTGCGTGCAATGCTCACAATGCTTACACTTTTCTATCAGACCTTGTGTGCTGCAGAAGCAACAGCTGCAGGTGACAACGCACTTAGTCTGACCTCACACTTTTAGGTTATACGGCAGAATCTGAAGACTTCTTTGCATCTTGAAATCAGAACATGACCCCAGCTTAAGGGCACAGGCAGGTGTGCAGGGTGTAGGCAAGTGCACAGACATGGCTAATCCACAATCTGTTTTCACAATTGAATCTGACCTTACATTAAGCACCATGATCTGGAAACAATGCAAAGACTCCACCTGGTAGACAGGCAGGGCTCAGGATTGGCTGTTTTTGTGCTCATAAGGAAAACAGCCTAAACAAAACTAAACACTAACCTGGTTAAACGTGAGGTGAACATAACTGAAAGCATTAATCATCAGACAGGATAATAAAGGAAAATATGCAAGCCCTCTCCCAACTGTTTACCAGTTATATTTTTCTTGGAACAGAAATGCATTTTATATATTATATGAACCTGTAAAAAAAAAAAAAAACAACACATACCTGGTAAAAATATTTGAGCACACACTCTATACTGGGTATTAAAACATGAAATATTCCATCATCATAAAAGAATCTTGTGTTCAAAAGGGTTTAAACACCCACCCGACTCCAGCTATGGTAACAAGTGAATAACAAACACTAAACAGCACTTTACATTAGCTGGATAATCTCAGTAATTATGGGGTATCTGGTACATAGTAACCCTGGCAAACCTGTCCTTTAGGCTGGCAGCACTAAAGAGTAAAAAGAGTGTAAAGCAGCATTTAGAGTAACGGTGAAGTTTGGTCAGGAAAACCCAAGTTGTCATTTTCCAAAATATAGTAGCTTTCTGTTGTTTACGGCATTACTGTGCACACATGCGTGCAGTCACATAAAAAATCATTCAAACTCCCTGTTGTTCATTATTCAAATGATGCATACTATATAATTTCAGAGTTCTACTTGTTATACTCAACAGAAAAAGTACATACGTGAAATTACATGATACATGGAAATAAAAAGCTGAGAAGAATACAATTTCTCCCATCAAAGAAGTTTAAAGACTTAGTTCAGAATTACCAGTAAAAACCTAATGAAATTAGAATATAAGTGCAGCTTGGTGTGTCCTATGCTCTGGGCTGGATCCCTGACATCACAAGGGGAATGAGTAGTAGCAGTAGTTAGTATTTTGGTTGTCACACATGAAATACCACTTAATGGGACACAAACACACAGACATACATACAGACACACACACACACACAAACAGCCTTTGTTAACAGCAACATTTTGAGACCAAACATTTTCTCAGATGATAAAGACTGGGGCTCAACTATTTATGTTTCAGTTCAGCTAGTAAGCACCTGAGCCACAAAGGGTTAAGAACCAGGTCTGTCAAGCCATCAGGCCGTAACTTTTCTTTATTATAACAGTTCCCTTAAGTCAGGATTCAGTTCTAATTTTGAGGCTCAAAAATAGGTCCCAGAGTTTCTGAACATGTGAATTATATGAACTCTTCCCATGGCTAGGAGCATACAAACTTTCCTACAGAAAATACTTTTAAATTTTTTTCATTGAGAATTTCCTACAATGGTTTGATCATATTTATTTTCCCTCCCCTAACTCTTCCCAGACTCATCCCCTTCCCCTTCTACCCAACTTCCAGCCTTCACACCCCATTCCACCCCCAATCAAGGCCAATTTTGTGAGAGCCAAATATTCTGGGATGTGTGGCCTTCTATAGAGTGAAGTTGACTCGTTAGGGGCTCCACTTTTATAGAAAACTGATCCTCTAGGAACAGCTAAAAACTGCCAAAAGCTCAGGGTAGAACTCTGGAGAAGATTTTAAGGGAGAGAGAAATGATAGGTGTTCACATGAAATACATGTATCATATGTTCATTCATGTGCACATGAAAGTGCTTTATAAAATGCAAAATGATCAGGTCAGATAGCTCTCTGTAGTGCTAATAAAATGTAAAGGGCCGTGAAGAATATTAAATCAATGAATGATTTAAGACTGAAGTAAACATGGTCTACAACAAATTCTGGATGGAAAAAAAACGATATAATTAGTGCTGCAACCTCTGTATCTTTGCTGTATGGCAATTCTCAGAATTGAAACATTTCATCCAGACCCAGGTTCCTTAACACTTGGGTAGTAAACAACTCTCAAGTCTCAGAAGACCATGACTTACAAGATGGACAAAAGACCTCCCTTCCCAAAGTTACAGGGCAGAAGGAAGGAGAGTAACCTACCAGCATGCCATGAAAAGAGCTCCAGGGATGTGACTTTCACAAGTTGTCACCAGGCTAAGGTGGACTTTTTGGTGGTCTAGCTCGCTTTGAGGTTATTCATGCTCCTTTAATTAACCCCTCATCCATATACCCATAAGTAACCCAAATAAACTGAATGGCTCACCAAGTTGGACTTTACTGGTATCATTACTACTTTGCTCTGTGGTGACCAGGTACTGGTTCATAGCTCCCATATAATAGTGAATGTCACACAAACACCTTTTATCTGAATATTCTGTACTAAAAATACTCCTTCTGGTTTTACAAAGTAGAATACCACATAAACACTGCAATTTAGAATAATCGTGCAGCATCTTCAAGGGTGTCGCTATGAGCCTTGAGCTCTGTGGATGAGGCTGTCTTTCAAGGAGACAGGGTGTTGTAAGCAGAGGATGGAGCTAGTAAATTATGGAGGGCCAGGAAGACTGTGCCCACTAGAGCTCCACGTCATCTCTCAGAGCTGCAGGTCTCAAACCAACAGGGCGATATTAAGTCTCAGCTCACAAGCCTGCTAAGAGGGCTCAGTAATGAGGCAGATTAAAACCAGTAAAAGGAAGTCCTATCTGTTAACATGTTAAATTAATTGACAATTCACGCCACAAAATCTTCAAGTATGGAGACTACTCAAATGTGTTTCCTAGAACTTTCTTATAATGATACTATAAACCGTGTTTCTATTATACTCACATTTAGGAAAAAAAGTGTTATTTCATAGACTAAATTAGAACCACAATCATCCATACAGGCAGTTATCCAAGTCAAATCTTCCAACATTCACTATTTTAACAAAATCAAAACACTTTAAAATAATTATTCCTGAGTATGATTCAACAAACAAATAAGTAAATATCTGAATGGAATAAGACAAAAGGGGTGAGTTAAATATAAACTGTCAGCAAGTTCACACACCTGCTACAAATTTTCAGTATTTCTGTTTTCCACTTTCAGTCTTAATTTTTAAAAAATTCACCATAAAACTGAGCAAGGTGGTGCGTGCTTTTAAGCCCAACCCTCACGAGGCAGATCTCTGTGAAGTCAAGGTCTGGTCTATACAGCAAGCAGATAACCAGGGCTACATAGAGAAACTCTGTCTAAAACAAACAATCTCCATTGAGTCACCTGACAGAGGAGCACCTCCATTCCCAGGTCCTCTGCTGAGGTGTAGATTTGAGGGAGACAGGGAGGAACAGCTCTAGTTTGGAGGCAGCGAATGAGGCTTTGTTGCCTAGTCTATGTCAAGAGGCCCTGGTGTGCTGCCAACTCCACACCCTTTGTGGGTATAAACCATTCTGTTCCCTACACGCACTCCAACTCCGCCTTTCCTAAGGATGGGACAGTAAAACACATCCAAGGCCAGTGTATTTCAATCATGCTCCAGACCAGACCTTCCTTCCACTTTGGAAATGGGTGTTTCCTAATACTGTATAGTGAATAATTGTGTCTGGTGATGCAAAACCAAGTCTATACCACAAGTGGGGAACAAAGAAAAGAGAAAGAAGTTAACTCTGTAGGTTTCCTATACAAATTAGGTCAGGATTAGGTAGGTAAAGGTATGTAAGGAAGGTATTCAGAATTTCACACACTGATCTTTTCTTTCAGAGAATCATTTTCTTTTTTCCTGTACATCAGATCTGGTTTCCATAGTATTAGGCAAGCACTGATCCTTCACTCACTGAAGGGCATGTGTGTTTTCACAAACAGTATCTCTACATTGTTTTATTCCAACTGTATTCAAGGAGAGACAGGCAGACATTTCACATGGGCACATGAAGTCCCACACCATCCATGGGTAATTGCCACAAGAGCTCCCCGAATGCTATGTTCAAACATCTACTGGCGAGTAAGGTTTATCATCACAGTCTTTTGTCTATCATCCTGGAAATGCTCTGCTGCTCTGTTGCTATGTTTCTTATAATTCAACGAATCATTCTTTCCACCCAAAGAACTGGAATGAGGAGCTGAGAAAATGACTGGGAGGGTAAAGCAGTTGCCATGCAAGTCTGGGGACTTGAGTCAGGATATCAGAAGCCATACAAAGACAGATGTGGTAGCACATGTCTAATCCCAGCTTTCCTATGGTAAGATAAGAGGCAGAGACAGGAATATCCCTGAAAGCTGGCCCAGCATACAAAGGTAGCAAAGAGGCCCTGTCTCAGTCCAGATGGAAAGTGACATTGACACCTTAGATTGTCCAATACCTCCACTCATGCGCCTTACCCCTATCATAAAGAGTGGTGGGTGATAGGAGAATGAGACATCTCCACAGTCAATTTCTTTTTCTTTCTTTCTTTTTTTTTTTTTTGTGTGTGTGTGTGTATGTGTGTGTGTGTGTGTGTGAAGAGTTGGTTTTTCAAGACAAGACAAGACTTCTCTGTGTAGCCAGTGTGTGTGTGTGTGTGTGTGTGTGTGTGTGTATGTGTGTGTGTGTGAAGAGTTGGTTTTTCAAGACAAGACAAGACTTCTCTGTGTAGCCATGACTGCCCTGGAACTCAAGTCTGTAGACCAGGGTGGCCTCAAACTCACAGAAATCCAGCTGCCTCTGTCTCCTGAGTGCTAGAATTAAAGATCTGCATCATTGTGCCCAGTAACAACCAATTTCTAAAATTTGTTAAAATTTCACTAATTCCTTAGTTTTAAAAGATTTTAAATTTATTTTATGTGTGTATTTGCTTACATACACACACACAGACACACACACGCACACACAAACTGTGTTCATGCCTGTACCTGTGGAGGCTAGAAGAAAGTACTGGCCTTGAACCTGGAATTCCAGGAAGTTATGACCTGCCATATGCAAATTAAATCCAGGTTCTCTTCATGAGTAGGAAATGCTCTTAATCACTGAGCCATCTCCCTAGCTCTAGTTTTCATAATTATTTGATTAAAAAGCAAGTTCTAGTTTCATTCTGGCCCCCCAAAAGGAGAGACATGATAGCATAATTAAAAAAAAAAAAAAAAAAAGCTTAGCAGGGCATAAAGACAAGAAATGGCAATAAAAACATACAGAGTAAAAACTAGGAGAACACTACTTCATCCTTATTCACGGAATATGTTTGCCTGTGTAAAAAATTCTAGGTAATCTACTTTGTAAACTCCTAGAACAAATGCACTAAGGCCACAGGATATTTCGTGAAAACACAAAAATTAATCTTATTTTCCTATCTACATATATTGCCCAGTCACGAACCGGGGGCTGTTTTAAAAAGAACATTTATAGTAGTTCCCATTTATATTTAAATATAAATGTATCAAATCGAAGCACTGATGGAAATTATCAGAGATATTTATGACAAGACAGTCCCTGCTCATGGCCTGGCAGGCGCTACAAGGAAATCCCATCAGTTCTCCCTCAAAGAAAGCGGTAGAGTGAACACAACCCCAATCACAATGGCAGGTAGTGAACAGTTACCAGCAAGCTGCTCTAAAACCTACACACCATCAGGTGGAAACCATTCTCTCCTCAGAGACTGAGCTAAGACTAGAGGGTGTGGGCAGCTGATGCTGCCAGTCAGCTCTCCTTCCTTGGGAAGTCTGCTCTGCTCTGGACTGAGCCTGGAAGCAAAGACTGCCCTGGCCCATCACAGCCTGCTACCCTAGGACAGGCCAAGCTTCCTCAAGGGTGGCTTTCCTACATTGGGCATGCTTTTGTAGAAAGTTCTATTCAGGCCGGGTGTCTGCCTATCTACCAGCTCCCCCAGAGATCCCAAAACAAAGTTACCTAAACTTTTAAAAAACTTATTCCACAGAGATGTATACATCATCTGTCTGAATGGGCCCATATATCTTACAATGTATACATAGTATATACATCTTACAATGCATACACTTCTTTTCCAATACTCAGTCGTGCACAAAACATTTCTTCTCTTTCCTCCTATCCTCCTCTAAAATACTTATCATGCTCTAAAAAAGTCTCTTTATACAAATAATGGCATTCATTTCATTAATGCACCCCACTCACCATTTTCCAAAGCCTCTGCTCAAGGCAGGACTCAAGAGGAGTTTCAGTTATGTCTCCGCTAAAGGACTCGAGCAAGTTGACCTCTTATGATCCTGCTTCCTCATCTGTAAGATGGTAGTTACAAATCTGCTTAGTGAAAAAGGCACACACTGCCTTGGTCCCACACTGTAGTGAAGAAGCCACAGACATCCTTAGTCTTTTTTTTTTTTTTTTTTACTTTTTTCAAGACAGGGTTTCTCTGTGTGGAGCCCTGCCTGTCCTGGATCTCATTTTGTAGACAGGCTAGCCTCGAACTCAGAGATCTACCTGCCTCTGCCTCCCAAGTGCAGGGATTAAAGGTGTGTACCACCATGCCAGGCATGAGCTCCTGGTCTTATGCAGATCACAAGCTGATTTGTGAAATACCAAGTGGCTATTTTTTTTTTTTTTTAAGACAGTCTCACTTTGTAGCTCTGGTTGTCCTGTACCTCACTATGTAGACGAGGCTGGACTCAAACTCAGAGATCTGTCTGCCTCTGCCTCCCAAGTGCTGGGATTAAACATGCATACCACCACCACCTGGTTTTTATTTTCAATTGCACACTTACTGAGGCAAATGTTATTTTTCAGCCAATATATGTATCCCTCACACTCCATCAAGAAGTATCTATTTCTGAACTTCCCAGTGCCGTTACTGCATAGTCCCATTATATACTTTTTAGCAGGCAGTAGGCTGTAGAGGCTGATCAGGGAGATGACAGGCTGGATCTGGCCTTGGCACACCTCCCTTGCCCAAGTCTTCTCAAGCAAGGGTCTCTACCTGGCTCTGGCCAGACTCAGGTTTGCCTGTCCCTCAGTGCCTCTGCCAGCAGCGGCTGTTTCCGAGCACTCTCCTCCATCGTGTCCCTTCATGTTTCCCACAGGAAAATCGAAGGGGAGGCTTTCTGGGCCATCTGCCCACTCATGGGCAGTGCCCTGACCATTTCTTCCTTGATTGCCCCATCAATTTATTCCCATGCCAAGGAAAGGCTGTAGAAATGCCCATTACTTCTTCCGTGATGATAGCAATAAAACATACCTGTATTTAGAGAATGACGAGGAGCAGGTACGCATACATAAACATTACTGTTGATGAAACCCTTTCAGAGCTTATGTGTTACATAACCAATTTAACAGTTCTAACAGCACCTTAATAAAAATCAAGCTTGCCATTACCCTGCCTAGTCAGATCAATTACAATTCCTTGATACTGTCTGGTGTTCAGTTCCCGTTCAATTATCCAAAAAGATCCTCCAAAGAATCTTTTACAACTGGCTTGCTCACATAAGCACCCAGCTAGCAGGGAGTGTGTGGCAGGCACTCTCCTTCCACCTTTGTAAACTTTACTAGCTCTTCTCCTGACTTCCCATCCACACACTAGCACTGTTTCCTCCGCAGCAACGCATGATGTGGCCATGGAGCCCCAGCGGACTTTCTGCCTCACTGCTTTTAGTTTACACCACTGTGCAAAGCTTCTTTCAAGGGGAGATTACATTTATAAATTTTTCTCTTTTAAACTGTACTTTTAAAAATGTTGTGGGAACTAGAGAGTTGGCTCAGGTGGTAAGAGCACTGACTTATCTTCTAGAGTAACCAGATTTGATTCTCAGCACCGACATGGCAGCTTGCAACTGTCTGTAACTCCAGTCCCAAGTAATCCAATGCCCTCTCCTGGCCTCCTTGTGAATATATATCATGTACAGACATACATGCAGGCAAAACATCCATACATTTTATATGAATGAATGAGTTTGTTTGTTTGGTTTTTCAAGACAGGGTTTCTCTGTGTAGCTCTGGTTGTCTGAAACTCAATTCTGAAGATGACACTGGCCTTGAACTCACAAAGATTTACCTCACGAATGCTGGGATTAAAGGCATGCAACACCACTGCCCAGCATAAATTTGCATTTTAAAGGTATATTTTGTGTGTATATATGTGTGGGAGCACTTGGATGTGGTAGTTAAAAGACAACTTACAGGAATTGGTTCTTGAATTCCACTATGTGGGCCCCAGGGACTAAACTCAAGAACCTTTATCTAGTCAGCCATTTCCTGTGTCCTTTTTTATTTTTAATTAAGTAAAACAAGCAATTCAAATTAATTAAGAGTGGGTATATTCATAGGATTCTAACTCCTGTCCCTGTCTAGTCTACCCTGGATTTGCTAAGAGGTATAATTTCTTCTAATTGGATCTTAGTTTACTCTCCATACATTCACTCTTTTCCAAAATATGTAAATAATAACAAAACCACAAGATGTATGTAGGTTCTGATTTGTCCGTATTACACAGAAGCCAGCAGACAGAATTATGGGTGCTGCTTTCATATAATACTGTGCTGTTTGGTCACTTCAAAGAACACATAGGGTCTACTTTATGTGTTCTTAATGTTTTATAGTGCAATGCACTACAGCATAGTGTCCCTCTGAGTGACAGCTGGTTGTTCTCCACATCTCAGAATTAGATATAATGCTCAGTAGCTTTGGTCTTGACTCTGGGGTGGGATCCTACAAGCAAAATCTCTGAGTGAAGAGCAAAGGCATGTGTCTTTTTATTTTGGACTGAATCCTAGCAATGCCAATTGTCCCACTTTGTATGTCCACCAGAGTACACGAAAACTGTTACCTGCTGCATTGCCAAACATAGGTGTTGAAAGGTGGCTGGAAGGCAGCCTGTTAGTGTATATTTAGCCTGAACTCCTATTGTTGATGAAGGCCAAGCAAGCAATACTTTATCTACCTGAGGATCCTTTGCATCATTTATTGCTTGGTAAATTAACAGTTCCTACCTTTTTCATCCGTTTTTTCTATAGGGCTACTTGTCTTTTCCTTAATTTTTAGGAACTCACTGTATTACAGACATCAGAGCTGCTTTTGTTGTTGTTTAACTTATAAGTCTCCATTTTCAACTACCACTTCAAACTGGCTTATCTGTTTTGTGCCATCAAGCTTTTAAAAAATAAGTTGACAGTAGGTTTTCTTTTTGCTTCCAAACTGTCTTGGAGAGGCTTTGGGACCTCTGCACTGCAGTTGTGAGTGAAGGACCAAAGTAGAGAGAATGCATGTAATGCCCACTGCAAGTGAAGCTGGGAAAATCCACAACAATGATACCCTTAGTCCCACTGTGATCCTCCAGAGCCACTTCTGCAGTTAGGATTTAGTTTAGAAATGTCAAAACACTCCACAAATCTTGAGATATATGATGGGTATTGGTGAGTTATTCCTTTCTCCATGGCTCCTGACAGAGTTTGGATCTGCTAAAATCTAAATGGCCAGGTTTCCATAGCCCATGGGCTCTTAGGCAGGCCTTTTCCTGGCTCCATGTCCACACATCACCATGAAGGTCTGTTGCTACTGTTGCTTCTTTAGCACTGTGCACAAAGGCAAACATTCCTTTTTGCCACAGTTCTGAGGAAAAATGTGTTTCAGGGGTGACCTGTGAGGGGATGGAAATATCTCTAGAGCCCTGTGATGTTCATTGCTTCCTCTTGAATAGACTTTACATTGCCTTCCTATTGGCATGTCTCTTTAAACATGCTCCATCAGAATTCCTAAAGGGGATTTTTTAAAAAAATCATTTACAAAACAGGAGCAAAGGGACTCACCAACAGATAATGAACTCTTACCTTAGCTTAAATCTACCCACAAATGTAGATGGGGGGGGGGGTCAATAAAACTGCCTTCAGTAAAGAACAAGGGTAAGAAAACTTGAGTTGACCACCAAGGGCTGAAGAGACAAAGCCAAGCAAGTCTGGATTACAGGAAGCAAAGAGGGTCTCCTCAGTCTCAAAGTAACAATGGAGACAAAGGAGGATATAATAAATATCATCACTAAGAGAAACCCCTTCCACTCAATTCTAACAGCCATCCTGAATTATGAGGCACAGGTGAGAAGAAAAGCAATGAGGAGAAGATGAACGTCTGAGCAGACAGCAGTGTACGCTAAGTGAGAAGATCAGGCCCTGAGGAGATCTGGCTCCAGATGGTCAACATCAGAGCCTGGACTTGGGGAGATGGGAACAACCTCTGAGCCAGGATTAGGTGGCAATTTGTGCCCTGCAGGAAGAAGAGGTCTGAGACAAGTATGCACACCTGGAGAAGATGACACTCAAGTTCTGCAGGATTCAAAACAACAACAACAAAAAAAGATTACTGAAGAAAACTAGGAAACACTGGCTGGTAAATCTGAGAATAAGATTCCCATGTCATATTTTTACAATCTTCCTAATAACAATCAGCATCCTGAGATAAGAAAAGGGGTAAGAGAATGACAATGAGCCCACAGCATTGGTACCTGCATCCTTTAGAAACTTCCCAAAAATGCACAGGAACCTAGTACCCTGAAGGCTTACAGTGGACTTGCAGCATATTAGTGTAGAGGACCAAGACATGCCAATCACAAACATGTTTATAGCACCTAATATGCCTGATGGCAATTACAGGTTACCTAGAAAAAGGAGACAGTGCAGGCGAAGGAAGGAGTGTGTGTATGCACAAGCAAGAAGATTTTGCAGAGATGAGCAAAAGCCTGAAGGAAAAACAAAACAAAACAAAACAAAAAGACAAGAGTTGCACAGTTCTGGAGATGGGTATCTGAACCTTTTAGCAGCCAAATGGGGTAAAGGCCACAGGCCTCAGCTGCACATTGGAGTCCTTCCATCATCTAGACCAAGCCTTTGTCTCCCTTTACCTCCTAGGAAGCCTCCAAACACATAAACTTCTTCAGCTAGTTCCCCTTTTCATTCCTTTATCAGGCCCATTTTCAACACCACACTGTCCCTGGCTCTTGCTGCACTTTTCTGTCCCTCTGGATCTGTGCCAGTGCCAACCTTCTCCTAGCTAAGAGCTAATCAGGAGGCAAGAGTAAAGGGGCAGCCACAGGCAAGGCCCTTTTCTAGGTGCCTCTATATTAAAGAACCACAACCTGTTTAGGAAAGGGGAATTGCTGTTACAGTGTTATCCTGAGACCACAGCCTACAAACTGCTTCTTCAACTTCTCCATACACTCCAACCAGTGGAAAAGTACTGTGTTTGGGCAGTGTCTGGGTCGTAAGACTATTATTGTATAGGAGGGAATCTAGCATAGCAGAGTTCTAGGGCTCGTGTCTGAGGAGGGGCCTATACTAAGGATGGAAGCATACATAGCTAAAACCATGGAATTATTTTCATTCTGGATCTGGAGCCATGAAAAGAACAGTATCTATTTGTTAGCAGAAAAGACTGCAGGGCTAGGAGTAAGGACAGAGACTAGAGGAGCAGACAGGAGGCAAAGCCCAAGGCTTGGGTGACCTTGCAGGCAACAAGGGACAGATCCAGGCTGTTGTTAGAGCCTCAGGTCCTAGTGTGAGATCCTGCTTTCTCACTATAGCCTTAAAATACAGCTCTGGCCCAGTCTTTCTTGGGCCAGGTTGAGAACAAGGAAGAACCTTGACTTGAAAGACAGCAGGAGTTATCCGGTTAGGATCAACAAGTTCAAGGTACATACTGATTCTGGCTAAGTTGATCAATATTAAGCAAAGAACACACAATAGTCCAATGGATTCTCTGCTTGCATTTGCTTCTGACCCAGGGGGAAAAATGCTTTATCTGTTACCTATCACAGCAAAGATAAGCAAGAAACAGTTACTCCTTCCAGTAGCACAGAGAGATATTCATTAAATACCGGGTACTACCAGGGGTCAGGGGCCTCTATTAGGAGAAAACAAGCTGAGGTACTGGTCCCTCAAGAAAGAAACCCAGGCTTGTCTGGGGAGACAAGGGGAAAAAAATTACAAACCAGATTTAAAAATGCTATGAAAAAAGCAGCACGGGACAGAAAAAACCAATTCTCTTTTACCTATAACTTTAAGATGGTTATTTTTCTTTTTAATTGTTGTAAGTAAATTGTTGCCTTTAACAACTGAATTTTGGTGTTCAGCTAATTTAAACCATAAAATGAAGTAAAATGTAAGCGTCTAAATAGGAAGTGCTGTAAAACTCAGAAGAACTCAAGAGTCAGAAAACTCTAACAAGCGTGATGGTCCACTCACCAGCATATAGTGACAACATCCAGACAGATGTGGTTTTAAAAAGCCAGATTACACTTTAATCCATTTAAGTACAAACAGTTTCAACCTGATCAAATGGAAATCAGCCTCTTCTGTTTCAACAAACACTGGAATAATGTCTCATCGCCAAAGCCTAATCTTTTCCAAGTAATTAAAGGCTATTTATGTTGAGCAACCAACTTTTGCTATTCCCTGGGGTATGGCTTTAAAGATTTTTAAGTAATTATTAATAATAACTAGGCAAAGAAGGAAAAGGTTCATGATTTAAAAAGGAATAGCAAAGGCTCATATAAAACACCTTAGTCACTAGAGTCAGAAGGAAAACTATGAAAATAGTTCCTACAACAAACTGGATTTTGCTATATTTATCATCTTTTGGTCTTTTTAAAGGCATTTCTGTGTCTTACTATGCCACTACAATTTAATCAGTCACCACTTTTACAGCTGGTTTTCCAATAAAGAGTATAGAGAAATAAAAAACAAAGGGAAGTGTCACATAAAATGTTAGAAAAGTTTAACACAAAGCATTGGCAAAGATATTCACTTGCCCATGGTTACAGGTTCCAGACAAGAACACGCTACTGTCCTGCCAAACGAACACAGCAGAAAGCTGCCTAAGAACTCAGCATCATGCTCAGAAATTAGTGCTCCTCTCAACTTTCATGGAAAGCAAGGCAGTTTTTTTTTTTCTTTTTCTTTTTTGGCAGGGGGGGTGTATGGGCAGTAGATGATGATTAAAACAGAGACTCACAACAAGTCAACTTGTATAGTATCAGACTGTGGAGTGCTCAGCCCTAAAGAGGACATCCATATAAACCCCTATCATAACATCCACAGATCATGGATGAAGGGACTGTTAGGAGACAGAGGCAGAGGATAACTGCAGCAAAATTGTATTTTCTGGATATGACCAGGCTCTTGTTAGATGTCCTAACAGCAACTGTGACAAGATCAAGACAGGCAAAATTCCAGTATGGACCAAGAAGAGGGTCATGAAGTCCCACTCCTGTGTGAGAAGATGTCAACTGATAGCTTCTGCAAGAGGAGAAAACAGTTTTTCTTCAGGGATACTGCCCCTGAGGGGCTACCCATGAGACAGTATGAGATAACCTCAGACCACAAATACAGTGGGTTCAGTGGTTTTTTAAAAAGGGAGCATATGAAATTGAGAGGCACAGTGAGGAAAGTGGAAGAAATTGGAGGGGAGGGCATAGGGAGTGCATTTAATCAAAGCACATTATATGCACTATGAAATGCTCAAACAAAGAAACAAAGACAGCACTCACTTCAGGCAGGCACTGTGTTGAAGGGGAGGGGAGACAGCAAAACAAGACCTACAATTCTTAAAAGCTATGCTGCTCAGATCTTAGACTTCAAAGTCACAGATATAAAAGCATCCAATACTGAAGTAGTCAGTTTATAAAAACACACAGTAGTCACGGAAAGGCAATTGCTTCACTGCTTCCCCTAATGCCAGCTATTTCTTTCTTTCTTTTTTTCCTTTCTCCCCCCCCCCCCTTTTGGTTTTTCGAGACAGATTTCTCTGTGTAGCTTTGGCTGTCCTGGATTCCCTTTGTATATCTGGCTGACCTTGAACTCACAGCAATCCATCTGCCTCTTCAATCCTAGTGCTCGGATTAAAGGCGTGTGCCATTGTACCTGGCTAAGGCCAGCTATTTCTTTGGCTACTGTAAATTATGATCCTCTGAGCAAAACAGCTGCTACCTTTATCAGATCAGCTGTGCCTGCTTGCAATGGTCCATCAAGACTGAACTTGGTGACTGCTGTCACTGCCTTCATAGAAGGAAGGGGTGGGCAGGTTCTCTGGATCCTCACCTGAGACTGTAGCCATTCCTTCCAGTGATTTGTATGCAACTTAGATCAAACGGTACGTGGTCTTGATGCTCAAGTGCATGGGATGGAGGAGACTAACTGAAGTTGGGCTCCCCCTATGTGGCTATGTAGAAGCTATCATCCACGTGGGGTCAACTTTCCCTTGCAGCAACTTTGGGGTCACCCACACTATCAACAACTCCTCACCCATGCTCTTTAAGTAAGCCCAGTCAACTTAATGGCTGAATCATCTTTTGTTGTAATCTTACAGAGTGGGGGGACATTACATTACCACAGGGAGGCATTCTCAGAACACTGGCCCATCAAAGAACTGCTGTCTGCTGCCTTGCTTTCTCCTAACTCTGTCTGAAATCTATCCCTTATCCCACCCCACATTGCCAACCCACTTCCTGATACAGATATCTGTAGCCACGTTCCAGATAGTTCCTCGGCATGGTGCCTCTTCTCCAGTCTATTGGGCTAAGGTAAGTAACATTATGCTGTAGTAAGAAATAACCTGTACAAATGTAAGTGGCTTCTAATAGGATGGCTTGTTCCTGTCATCTCAGGTCCTCAATCTCCTTTTTTGTACCCTGGAGAAAATATCATTACATAAAGTGAATGAATTATACTTACTTGAATGTCTGGTACATGGGCAGCACTAAGAATGGGTAACTGTTACTCCTGTTGTTACTACTAATCGGCCTCATCCTCATCTTAAACCACCATATCCCACAGCAATCAGGACCACCACAGAATAAACGGCAGTACACCGCTCAGTCTGAGAACCATAGGGCTTATCAGAGTATCTGTCACAGTGTGGGCCCCCAGTTTACTGAACCACAGAGATGAACAATCCCTGTGAAAACTCTCATACTCCATGCTCCACATGCTCCACACACACAGTTAGTAAAGGTGGGCACACAGCACATCTGCCTGCAGGACAGCTTAAACAAAAACAAATAAACAAACAAACAAAGCAGAGGATAAAGGCAAGGGCATTATCCATAGATGAAAAAGTCCTGTGGCTTAAAGTTCCCTAAAAGGACCCACTAAAGGAGATAAACCAGCCAGGTACTAGCAACTGCTCCCAGTCCCTTTCAGAGAGAAGGGAAGGAAAGAGAAGGGCAGGGGAGGGAGAGAAGACAGTGGAAGGGAGAGGGGAGACTAAACCAGAGTCTAGTAATTGCTGTATATTGCCATAGGTCTCACGCTCAGGGACGGGACGCCCCTTCCCGGGAATGACCTCTCATGAAGGTAAGAAGAGCTAGAGGGAGGACGTGGACATCTGGTGAGCCTGGCCCGAGGACAGCATTCTTCAATACCATGAATCCGGAAGCTTGCACGGCATCTGCTGCCTGGAGGAGCCTTCCCTTCCCCAGTGCCTCACAGGCTCAGTGGGTGGGGAGGCGGCTGCAGTCACACAGATCTAGGATCTTCAGCTTTTCATGTTTTCCTCTAGGCTGTGAGTTGTTTACAGGCAATTACCTGTTTTATTTCCTTCCTCCAGACTCTGCACAAAGCTTAGCATTGACTATGCTCCTAAATATTTGTTTCTCTGAAAATGTTTTTCAAGTTACTATCAAAGACATTGTCTTTAAATAAGAATGTTACTTCTGAAGAAGAGTAAGGTCTAAGTTACATTAAATCTTAGAAACTCTGTGAAGATTTAAATCTCTTCTTTTTGGATATGAGTCCTACTGTCATGATTTATAAGTCCACAAGAGCCATATATTTATGGAGCAGATAGACAGTAAGCCTGGAATGCAAAACACAGCACTAGAATTCTTGCTATAAAGATTACAGATGCCTCAGGCTTTTTAAAAAAACGAGATGTCACATGAAGCTGTACATCAGAATCTTGCCCGGAAGATAAAAACATTACATACTCCTCTGCCTGCTCACCTTTAAATTACAGCTTCTGGCACTGTCTGGGGTGTGCGCATGCACACACAAGCACCCGGCCAGTATGTTTAAATGAACACCTGCAACCTAACTAAAAGCAACCCCTTAGAAATAACTGTCAGAGCAGGAAACCTGGCACTCACCACGAATTCTAAAAGTTGTAGATTAGCACAGCAAATACCATAAAAGGAACCTTGAAATAAACTACGGTGCTCCTTAGGAAACTTCAATGTTTTCAGATCAATAATCTGAATTTGACATTTTGAATTTTAAGTAAAGGTACATTTTGCTCTAAGCACATCACTAGGGTCAGTGAACATCTCATATTGCAAGTTTTCAATTTCCTAAATACAGCACTGCTTGAGTCTGTGTCTGTAATGCCTAGTTCTCCTGCTACAGCTGGGAAAGCAGTGTTCCAGGAAGATGCCAGTGCTGTGCACAAATGACCCAAGCGGTCTTAGCAAAAGCCTATATAGGGAGCTGTGACCTTTCCCAGAGTTAAGGAAGGTGAGAAGGTGAACATTCCAAGCCACAGGCCAGACAGGAGCATGGAACTACAGGCTGACTCAGGTCAGGCTGTAGAGGTAGCACAAGGGGCCCTGGCTGCAGCTGAGGCTTACTAAGCCACTGTTCCTGCCAGCAATGTGTCACTATGTCAGTCTCTGCTATACAGACTGGGTAGTATCAATTTAAATTTAAATTTGTGTGTCCTATCACAGAGGTGAAACTTCCTTCCTCTTTTACAAATTTCAACAAAATTAAAAGCAGTATGTACAGTATAAATCCCAGATGCCACTGTTACCAGAGTAGGCTAAAACAATGAGATTATCTGAAGATGCAGAGCCAGAGTTGTTTTTTTAAGGAAAATATAAGCTGAATCATATACACAATTACTAGTAGAGAATAGTTCTAAAAAGAGAAATAAAGTACCTCAAGTAACTTACAAGCATTCTGTATTGACTAATGCTGCACTGCCCTACTTCACTTCGGTTGCTGTGATAAATACATGACCAAAAACAACTTGGGGAAAAAGGGGTTAATTTCACCTTACAAGTTACTGTCCATTATCCAAAGCTGCCAGGGCTGGAACTCAAAAAGACAGAAACTGCAGGAGGGACCGCAGAACAGTACTGCTCATTGGTTTGTTCTCCAGGCTCATTTCAGGCACCTTTCATTCAGT
This sequence comes from Psammomys obesus, assembly GCF_907164565.1. NCBI lineage: Eukaryota > Metazoa > Chordata > Mammalia > Rodentia > Muridae > Psammomys > Psammomys obesus. The sequence continues at coordinate 14,652,051 of NW_026596085.1, forward strand.
CCAGGCCCACCTGCCTGGGGATGGCACTGCCAAGTGGGCTGAGCCTTTCTGCATCAATCAGCAATCATGGAAATACCTCACAGAAACACTCATAGGCCAATCTGATGGAGACAACTCCACATACAGGGTCCCTCTATGCAGGAGTGTCCAGATGACAACCAATATTAGCCATTACACGCACTAATATTTTTTAAATGTATTTTATGATGTGAATGTATATGCTTGCATGTCTGCCATTGGAAATACGTTTTAAAGGTCGGAGGGAAACTTGCTAGAGTCTGGTGTTGCCTTCCACATCAGGTGGGTTGAACTCAGGCCATCATCAGGCTTGTGTAATTAGCCACTGAACCATTTTGCAGATTGATATTCTATATTTTATCTCCCAAAATGCCTAGAAATGTCAAGATTAAAAACAACTATATTTTTTCCCTCACTGTCTCCAAGTTCTTAACAAATCATCCCCCTACTCCCCACTTGGGAGTACCTTTGCCTGGAGTCCCAAGAGGCAAAAGCAGAATTTGAATTCGGGTCAGGATGCCCAATGATTCCTGCTACTACAGGAACCAGCTGCTCCACAGGGAAAGGGGGGCAACATGGGAGTTGTGGGGGCTGCAAACACTGACCACTCATAGTTTAAAACCAACTAGTGCCAAAACTTCTGTTTATTTCCTTTGAGGATGAGGGAGAGCAGAGGGTACTGTCAAGATTTCCAGAGCTGAAATCACAACAGGTGAGGAGTGTGCCCTCCCCTCCCCAATCCTGTGGCCTGCCTGGCCTACTAGTCAGACTTTTCCTGTCAACACCCTTCAACCACAGCCCAACTCAGCCTTCCCCAAGCCTTCCTCCTCCACAGCCCCTCTGGCTGTTTGTCCCAGGCTGCAGCTGCACTCACAACTGTGTGGAGGGGGCCCAGTTGTCCTGGAGGACATTGGTTTACCCTGCTTCCATTCCTCAGGTAGACCTCCTCCTGCCCTCTCAGGCACAGACAGTGTGGGATTAAAGGAAATGAATCTTAGCTTGGATGCCTCCTCTGTCCCCAATTCTGTAGACTAGTGACTTAATTTCCTCTTGGATTTTTCCAGCAGGTAAATTCTGCATTGTCACTAGTCATGATACTAAGCAAATAATGATGAGTCATTCGCAGAAATTAGTCTCACATTAAACCAATTATTCAAATGCCCAAGAGTAACATGAGCTAAGTGGAGTTTGTGGAAGGATTTGTAATGTATGATGTGCATAATACAAGAAATACAAACAATTCAACGACAACAAAAAAGGACAATCGCCTCCCACTCCCGCCCCAACACACTAAACTGTGAGAGGCTCCAACCACACTGTTGGCCACAACTCTCAGAGGAGCCTGAAATGCTTCTGCCTTGAGTCAGAAAATTTCAAACAAAGACTGGAACTAGCCTTAGGAAGCTCATGTCGTTCTTTAGCAATTTTCTTTCTGTGTTCATCTTAGTTCATTTTCTTTAAATGGTTAAAAACAAGTACATTCTGCTTGTGTGAATATGTGTTGATATGTTAAATTTCTTTTAATCAACATTTATTTTTGGATACAGCAGGGTGTCAAGACTGCACTCAACATTAATTAATTTAAAACAGTCTGGAAGACCAAGGGAATCTATACTTAATTTATAAAAGTCGCTATAATTCCTATACGTATCTACATGCACCTGCAGCTATAAATCAAATCTGTGATCATATCATAGAAAACAAAAATAGAAAAGTTCTGGCTAAATACATGCCCCACAATTTCTAAGCTGCGGCCATACCAAGGGCGGGCAGATAAGGAATCTGAGAATATGTGTTGAAGCCAGTCTGCCTAGAGTCTTATGTGCTCCACTACTGACTATAGGAGACCAGTTGATGCTATTGACTTTCAGTTTGGAAGTAATTAACCTGTCTAAGACCTTGACTAAGGCTCAGCTTTTAATTTTTCCAATCTAATAACACTTTTCCAGGAAAAAAGAACACAGAACTTCCAGATACATATAAATTATTACTGCTGATAGGATAACGAGAGTTATAGGGTATTTGGTTATTATGGCAACGATTGCCCCCTACACTTCCATTTGGGAATGGCTGGAGAGGTGAAGGCAGTGAGCAAGTAGAAGGAACAGAGAACACAACAAGGCCTGCCCCTCCATTCCCCGTTCCTCTCCCAACCATCTGGATCAGAGTTTATCAAGAAAAGACTAGAAATGCTTTTACACAAATACATAAAAGAATTACTAAGGCTTGTAATTTTTCTCAATCAGGGTATGTCATCATTTTTATACAAATTTGAACTAAAGGAAATAAAAGCTTAACAATGGAAGGTATAAGGTGGTGATGAGAACATTGAGGAGATGGTAAAATGCCACCAGGCCTTTGCTTACGTGAATGAGCAGCTCTGCTCCAGGTTTTACCAGCACTGTGCAGGTACAAAGAGGTTGACAGGATACTTACATTTGGTGCTACACATAGCAGCAAATGAGCATTTTTCTTTATAGAGTCTGGCACCAAGAATTCCTGGGTACCAGAAAACTGGCTTAAAAGAGAAAGCTAGTCACTCCATGCTGTGGGGAAAGAATATGGAAGCTCATAAGTGGAGAAGAAACTGGCACAGAACCCAGCCTCTGCACTATTGGTTATCTATCCTTCATGGATGCTGCCTGATCAAGAGCCAGTGACAGCGGTGGACAAAGCACAGGACTGAGGGAAGAGAACTCCCAACCATTAAGGAGATACTAAGGTGATGGTTCCTATATGTTGAATTGAGAAAAGCCAAATAGCATAGTGGAATTCAGGCTTGTGAGGATCACGGGCTAAAGAAATCAGTGTTATAACTACTGGAGTATACACGAAGACACTCATATAAGGTAGTCACTGGTGTTATTGTATTAATGATCTTTAGTCCTCACAGCAAGCATGAGATCAAGAAAATTACCTCTAATTACTAGATGAAGTAAGACTCAAAATTTAAACATGTGGTGAAGGGTTGCCTAATGAGAGAGACAGAGAGAGACAGACAGACAGACAGACAGAGAGAGAGAATAGAGAGAACAAAAAACTCAACTGGAATTTTAACTGGCTTTTCTCTCTAAAATTGAGTTTCCATGCACTTGTGCTAAAAAACAAAACAACAACAACAAAAAAAGTATGATACAAGAAGCAGGCAGTCAAGGGAAGGTTCAGAGAAAACACTGCTCACTGCTACTCTCTGTAGCTCCTGGGAGATTTGCGGGATATGCTTTTTTCCTTAACCCTTCGAAGGGTTAGGTCGACGTGGGTGTTTGCATCATCCTCAGAAACCAAAAATAAAAACACAGAGTAGGAAATGAGAACCAGGATCCAACTGGGATACAATCTGCAGAAGAGGTTTCCGCATTGCTTAGGGAGTAGCTCAAAGGTAGGTGTTCTTCAGTAGGACAGTGACAAAGAAGAATAAAATTCTACAGCTCAAAGGCTGACATTTCATGAATAACTCTCAACCACTCTTTCAACAGGGCTGTAGTTTACTCAGACATTTGCAGAACGAAGGAAGACAATTGCCACTAGTTAAAATTGGCAAAAGGTGGATGGACTCTCTATGACCTCAGGAGTTGGAGACAAAAGCAAAGCACAGTGAAGACAAGCTTACAAGACAGGAACCATAGGTCCTCCATGTTTAAACAAACCAAACCCACAGGACAGGAACAAATTAAAAACCCACAAGTCACTAGGAGAAAGTCTGCTGAAGAGATAGGAAAGAGAAGAGAAGGATGGTAAAAGAGACATAAAAAAAAAGGAAGAAGAAAAGTAAAAGGAAAAAAAAAACAGTGTACAGAGGTCTAAGAACATCAGTCTTTAAGGGCAAATAAAATTGTCTTAAATAACTAAAAGCAAACGAACTCAGGTAGTGCAATGAAAATTCATCTTAAAAACTTCACAAGAAGGTTCAGAAATGAGATCTCTGATAGTCTACAATGGCTACTACAACTGTCCTCAGACGAATGCTGAGGCCAGCCTCACACACATCCTCACTCCCCATCAGAAAGGCCAGCCCACAGCAGGCTGCCCCTCCCCTGGTTCCCCCATTTCAGTTCACACAGGCACAGGCTTTTCTTGAACTCAGTGGAGCCTCCCTGGCACACAGTGCAGCCATTCCTAGACTCAGGCTAGTCTCAGAAACTCACTTACATGGCAAGGTTTTACAGTTTTACATCTGTCTCCCCTGTGCACATGAATTCCTCAAGAGGGCACTGTGCCAAATCCATTTCTACATTCTCACTGTCTAGAACACCAGCTGGTGCAGAGCAGATGGCAAATACATAGTTGAACTAAACTACAAGTGTCTACCATGATGACAGAACAGCATGGCAGTTCCTATCTGAAATGGCTTTATTCCAACTGCTACATAGCAGCAATATGGATTTCAGCTCTACATCACAGCATGGGAGACTCAATGCCACTCTTCCACTAGAATATGACGTGTATGAAATTAAATTCTAACAAAATAAGATAAGCAATGAGCTTTTAAAGGAAGGGGTGTCAGATAATTACTTCAAAACTGATTTTTTTTTTTTTTTATGTTTATAAGAATGTAACTCTGATCCTTTGCTGCCAGGAAAAGCAAACAACTAACCATGCCAAAGAATGACAGTGTTTTAGATGGATGACAGGCAATTCCATCTTTTTTATTCCCTCAGAAATAGAAGGAGCTAGTTTAACACTTGAAATAAAAACTTTCTTATTTGTCCAAACTAATGAAGGCTACAGAGATAGAAAGAAAATTTACAATGTCAAAAGTACTTGGCTTTTCATTCGAGTCTGACAAGTAGTAGAAATGTGAAAGGCTCACTCATTCACCAAAAGCTAACATGCCCAAACCAGATCCCCTGCCAACAGAAGGTAAATACAAATCCTACTCCTCTGCAGTAGAAAAAAAGAAATTCAACACACTGCAGGAACAATCCTATTTTTGTCTGCTTGCTTCTGCCTCTCTTTTACACTGACAAATTGACATGTACTCAAGAATGTCCCCAGTCACTTTGATATGAGCTTTTAATTATTTTTGCTAGTAAAATTCTCCAGATCATATGCTAATGTTTTATTCTTAATTTTTTTTCTATACAAGCTGAACTGAAACTCTGTTAAACCCCCAGATACTGGCTGAGAAAGGTAAGGACATGTGAATGGACTATGAAAGTGGAACAAAGAAAGAAAGAATAGCTATGGACACCAAGAACTGCCATTTTCTTCCTATCAGGGACCAACAGGACCTCTAGATCCATGCTTCTTTGGGCACACACACACGCACGTGCATGTGTGTCTTTGTGCATGCTAAATAACTCTGGTTCTATTAACTTTCAGGTGCTGCAAGAAAAAACAAAACATGCTAAAAATGAATACTGCCACACATGCACATGTGGAGGCCGGAAGTTGACATCAGGGGTCCTCAACCATGTTCCACCTTGTCTTCCGAGACAAGTTTTCTCACTGAATCTGGAGCTCAGCAGTTTGACTCAACTGGAAGTAGGGCTATCATGAAGAAACCACAACGCATGGATCCCTGACATGCAGTAGCAATCGCAACAGATGGCTCATGCTCCTGTAAGTGCCCCTTTTAAATAAGGTCATGCCCCTCCCATAGAAGTACAAGCTGATTCCTCCTAAAACAAAACAGAAAAGGGAGCATTCTGAAGTCAAACAAGAAAACATCCTCAATGCTTTAATTTTTTGGCAGTACTAGGGGTTGAACTTAGGGCCCTGTACAGGGTAGGAAGATGTTCTACCATTGAGCTACAACTGCAGCCCTCTTCTATGCCTTAAAAAAAAAAAAGTACAGCTGCAACAAACTAAATCTCTATATGTATCCTCAAGATAGGAATTTTAATTTCACTTTCTGTAGCAGGAACTGTAAGTTCAAGAAACTAATGGTGACAGCTTGATTTATGAATTCTGACATATTTCTTGAACTTGGATTACATTACAGAGAAGTGGAATTCTAAGCAAGCCAGATCTTGTCTATGCACTCAATCATCAAATCAATAAGCAGTGATTCTATGCAACTTGCTTCTGACCGAGGAGACACACACAGTGTAACCAAGAGGACACAGACCTGAGAGTTGAAAGCTCCCCTAGGGCTGGTGGCTCATTGGCAAGGGCACCTGCTTGAACCTGATGAACTGAATTTGAAGAACCCACATAGGGAAAGGAGAGACCTGATTCCCGCAAGCTGACCTCTGACTACCACACAGACACACATTAAATAAATGCATGGCAGAGGGGAGTGGGGTGGGGGTCCTTCTATACTCTCAGAGCTGTCCTAGAACAGATTTGGAAATAGATATAGAAAATACTTCACCTCTTTAGTGGACAATGCCAAGAAAATATTAAACTAAAAAAAGCATTGTAGTAAACCTGACAAGGAAAAAAAAAAAAAGTATTCTTGTCCTAAAGAAAGTTCTTACATGCTTTCACTACTTCCTCAAACAATCCCCATCTAGAAAGACAAGGGTATCAAGATTACTTTACACGTAGTAAACTCTATGACATGTTATCTACGAATGTCTATTTAAATACATATATTTGAGGGTCAAGCAACATGGCTCAGTGGATAAAAGAACTTGCCACCAAACCTAAGATCCTAAGTTCAAAACCCACAACTCATATAGTGAAAGGAAAGAACCAACTTCTGCAAGTTGTCCAACTTCCACAGTCACATCATAACATGCATACACACACACTCTCCCATCCAGAAACAAATGTAGTAAAACTTTTTTAAAGCATACAGTTGGGAGATGATGAAATGAGCTAGATCTGTTCACCCACAGCCTGAAAGGGAGGCTCACGTACAATGCAGTGTCTAGGTCGCCTGCTGGAACGATCACATGCAATCTTTCCAACCCAAAAGGAAGTAGGACTTTCTCCACTTGAAGCAAAGAAGCTGAGAGAAGAACTAACAGTCAGTAGATGGTGGACTAAGAAACCAGTGTTTGTTTGCTTAATTTTAGTCATGTCTGCCCTACTGCAAGGGCAGCAATGACTGAACAATAGCAGGAGAACACAGCTTACTTTGTAGCACCAAGGAACCAGGCACCGTTGAAGAGACTGAGCCCCAAGGAGATGGACAAACACATAGCATGACTTGGAAAAGAAGTGTGGATACATTTACAGTCCTGTAACCCATCACCTGTAAAGAATGATCAGCTCAAGACCCATGAGAAGACTGCATACAATAAAATTCTCAGCATTATTACCCATATAGAAACACTTCTTTTTTTAAATGAAAGAACAATCAATAAGCAGAAGCCAGGAAAGAGGTGTGAGATTGTTAGCAGAGCTGGAAACAGATTTAGCCTGTTGTGGTAAAAGTGAGCGGTAATCAAAATTTTCATGTATCTCTTTGGCTGGTGGCTAACCTATACACACCAAAGACAAGTAAAAGCAAAACATAAGTACATGTATGTTGGCAGACACACCATGAAATATCCACCACACACAGAAACCAACTGCATATGCAGAGTAAGGTAGAAAAGCAAAACCATCAAGAAAGGGCACAGCGGAGTACAATCTGCTTCTAGCTGACCTTAAGTTTACAAAGGTTAACAAAGTTCCTTGTAAGGAGCTCTAAAAGTGCAACTCAGGAACATATGGATGAGAAGAGTTCACATAATGCTAGTACAGAGCACAAATATAGAAAGTAGCCCTTCCTGTGGCAGGCAGTAAGGACTCTGGCACCCTTGCCAATGCTATAGCAGCTCAATGGAAGACACTAGCACAAACTAATCAAGTCTTTATTTCTTTACCTAACAAGTATTCGATCTATGATTAGTCAGCACTGGTGGACAATGAGCAGTTACTAACTCTAAGAAAAACAACCTCAATGAAACAATTGGGACACTGAAAAAGCAATATAAATGTGTCTCCAGCTTCATGATCTACTAAGCAAATGCCCTGCCTGAAATCATGCTACTCAGGAGGGAATCGTACAGGACTGGCCTGCCAGCCTGCTCTAGATGTGAGAAACTCAAAGGCTTGCCACACTGCACACAAAAAGACACTAAGCTGAACAAAACAAAAGTGCATACATTAAGTCAGAATGCACTAAAATATTCCAAATAGTGCTGATAAGATGGCTCAGTGGGTAAATTTGCTTCCCACCATGCCTGACAACCTGAATTCAATCCTCAGGACCTATTTTACGGAAGGACAGGACACACACAGTGACACATGTGCCCCCAAAAAACATACACTAACTAAGCAAGCTAATGAATCCCAAACATAAAAGACTTTCAGAAAATTATACCAGAATTCAGAATTTAAAGAAATTTTAATTTTCATGTGCAGTTGTTTCTTTTGTCTAGTCTTTGCTTACAAATGACTCCTTCAGCCAGAAAATAGTGTTTTATTTACTTTGTATCTTCAGGACCTAAAACCACACCCTGTACAGACAACAACTTTTTAAAGATTCGTTTTATTTATAACTATATGAATGTGTGTGGAGACATACACATGTGAGTGATGGTGTTGAGGAGGCCAGAAGGAGATGTCAAAATCCCCCTATAGCTGAAGTTGCAGGCAGATGTGAACCATCTGACATGGGTGCTAGGAACAGAGATTTTCAGGTGCTACTACAGGAGCAGTGCACTCCTAACTGCCAAGCATTTCTGTGCAGCCCCTACAACAAGTATTTTAAGATAAACTGTTGCAGGCCAACTCTGACACTATATAATTCAGAGGTAGAGGGTTTGTCTACTTTATACAAGGCCTTGTGTTTGAGCACGAGCAACAACAAAATGAAAGTATAATAGGGAGGACAAACATTTTAAAAATTATTTAATGTACATTGGTGTTTTTGCTTGTATGTATGTTTGTATGAGGGTGTTGGATCCCTTGGAACTGGAATTATAGACAGTTGTGAGCTGCCATGTGGGTGCTGGGAATTGAACCTGGGTCCTCTGGAAGAGCAGCCAGTGCTCCTGACCCCTGAGCCATCCCTCCAGCATGAGGACACACTTTAAAAGAACCATTATGGGGAAGAAGGGGATCAGCAAAAGGAATAACAGGGATGGAGGGTGACAATGGATAAAGGGGATGAATAAGAACTAAGTAAAATAACATGTATATATGAAAACACTTTGAAACCTATCACACTGTATAGTAACCAATTTTTAATTAAAAATTTATAGATCATAAAAGATAAAGTTTCATTTAAGAATTATCAGGCACAATTTTTAAAGGCGTAACACAATGAGCAAAGTAAGATGACAAATGTGCTTTTCATGGCCACAGATGTTTAAGAACCACTTTCCTAAGGGACAGTTCTGGACAAAAGGGCTATGAGTTGCACCTTCCTCACACACTGAACCTCACACAGAACTGAGTTGTCTTCAAATGAACTGACACCTGCAATGAAAGCTTTGTGTGCACACATGTCAACACAGGGACCACCAGGCACCAGCACTAAGACTGTGGATTTCTACAAGGAGGAGGGAGAGGAGGACAGAAAGATGGAAGAAGTGGCCCATACTGCCAGGGAGCCTTCAGCAGAATGCACCCTGCAAGCAACAAGTGTAAGTATCACTTACACTTAGTCAATGCCATTTTTCTTTGGGGACACAAGAAAGTAGATAAACTGGTTCAACTTCCCAGATATTTCAAATAACACTTAGCTTTAAGAAATGAAAACCATTTTTTTCTTCAAATAAGGCATTTACTTAGAGAAGCTACAACAACAGTGAAAAATAGAAGAATGGGGAAGAGAGAGAGTAAACCATACATTCCACATTCTAGCAAAGAAGTCAGAGGATGGTTTATGTTTACAGCATTAATTCCCATGTGCTTCTTACAATAGAAACCCAAACAGAATTGCTCTCCATCTCATCCACCTGGGTTTAAAAGTAAACTAATCATTATAGCTGTAGCAAAGAAATGTTATATGAGTGGAGCACAGAAGACAGAATGAAGGGGAAGTCAGTAGGATTAGGAACACTTCAGTCATGATTTGGCAGGGAAGTCTAGACGCCTTTACAGTTCAGGAAGCAACCTGATCATCAGCTCCACACAAGGATAAGCTCAAGACCCATGCAAGGGCTGGATTCAATAAATTTCTGAGCAGGTTGTCCAAAGGTGCAAAAACAAAGGAAGAAGATCTCCCATTCCCATAACTCCATGTCCTGGTAGTCTAGCTTTGCTCAGAAAGAACTATTCTGGACTGGCCACACAAGAATATAAGGCAACCTTTTCAGGTCCTCTCTGGCAGGCCTCTGTAACAGACTTGTGGAAGAATAGCGCTAGTGCACATAGGTTAGCCCCTACCGACAATCAGAACACACAACACCCAGTTGGCATTTAAAATGAATCAAATTTCAGCTAAATTAAATCACACAGGAACCTCCCTAAGCCTTGGTTTCTCCATTTAGAAACTGATGCTGACAAATTTTCTTTCAGTCTTTTTCATAGAGGAATCATAGACTCTAGTGACCCAATGTAGATGCAAAAAGACAGGAAACTCCAAAGGACACAGAAGAAGGGCCTTACCCAGTTGCTGGATGCTGCATTCCAATGAATGAAGCTACATGACAAGCAGAAATATGGTAGGGCTCAAAAGGCTTCTGGGCAGATTTCAGAGGAACTAAGTGCTGTGTAAAGAGTCTACCAAAGTTCCCATTGTGAATAGCTCAGTGGTCAGAGGTAAGATCCCAGATGTTCCTTGTAGAACACAATCCACTAAGCAAAACAACTGCATTTTTCACAAGCTGCGCCTGCCTGCTTGCACAAGCCCTCACAGAGGTCACTAGAGGGAAAATTATTTCCCCACCCTCAAAGAAGGAGACTCTTCTCCCTCCTGTGTCTCCCAGCCCTCTGTATGAAATTCTGTCCTGACTGTAAGTAGCTTTTGGAGCATATAAGCTGGGAAAGCTTAACCGTGGGGAACTCCATCTATGAGGCTATAGGGAAGCCATTATCTACACTAGGTTGAGATTTTCAGGTGCTACTATCTCAGAGTCCCCCAATATTATTAATAGTCTCTAATAAACGCACTGATTCCCCAGAGTGAACTTTGGTAGAATCAAACTTTGGTGTGTTCTTGGGAACCTGTAGGGAGGAAACAGCTGTTTCCCCAAGAAAGAAATTCTCACAACATTCCTAGAATGGAACCTTCTCAGGAGGCAAATTTTTATCAATCAAAGAAAGGCCCTGAAGGTTAAGGAAAAGTCCCCTGGAGTTTTCTAACTGAACCCAAAAGGGGTTGAGAAGTTCTAGTTGGATGGCCTATGGGCTGATTATCTTCAGGAAGTCTACTCTAAACCTTTCCCTCCAAGCTGTAACGAGAATTTCCAAATAAGAAGTATTAGAGTGCAGGAGAACAGGTACAGACCTGGGGAGTCACGGGAAAACCAACCTAAATTCTACTCTGGGTTCTGCCAGCACACCACTGGAGAGCCTCTCCTTTCACATCCCTAACAAAACCTGCTCTGCAAGGCTGCTGCAAAGGTTAAAGCTGACAATGCCTATAGGAAGGCATGATGCAGCAACACAGACACTAAACAAATAAATCATCCATTCCTTTTTTTCTTTTGGTGAGATGAGACAAATCCCCCCTACCCTAGATCTTTATTTAGTCTTGGAAATATAAAGTCAAATTTATCTGTAGTCTCCAATTTGCATAGAAGTCAAACAAACCACCTAAACACACACTGGGAATTTGTGACTCACATATAAAGAACTATTACCCAAACATCCAGTTCCCCAGAGCTGTAACAAAAGTTTGTGAAAGCTACTGAACTTTATCCCTTGCAGGGACAATAAGAAAGGAAAATGTATTTTTACTATCCAACTGGAGTCAGGATTGAGCTACAAGAATAAAAATGTTTCGAGAGCATTGAAAAAGCAAGCACGGGGGAGAGGGGTGTGTTCCCCAGAGGTAACACTTTCAGGTTTGAGCCCTTTGTCAGCACAGGAAAGATGCTGGGATAGAGGCATTCATTCTTACACTCAAATGAATCCTTCATGATCTCTAGAGTGTTTTCTCTATTAGAGAACACACCAGCAACTTCCTGTGGACCCTATGCTCCTCTGCACAGCATTGGGGTGCATTCTACATTTACTCAGGGTGCAACCTGTTCCTGACTCTTATGAGCTATTTCATAAGTTACCAAAGAGTTACTACATCATGTTCCTGTAAGAGGCCAACCCAAATTAGCAACAAAGCAATCACTGAACACAAGGAACTCAGCTCTGGTGTGCTCCTAAAGAAAAGTAGTTTTGGTTATTAAAAAAGTAAAGTGTTTTATTCTCTATCAATTTTCTTTTGCTCTAGCAAGTTTCTAAGAAGGAATCAGTAGTCTTAGCTACCTGCCTGCTCAATGAGGAAGAATATTCAGATTGCACACACACTGGACAAAACAGGTCTCATTCTCCCCATAATCGATTGCCATATAACAAATTGTGCCCAACTGCAATATATTACAAAGGCCTGCTGTATTTTCAATCTTCTTTTCTAGGCTATAGAATCAAGCACTCATACTTCCCTACCAGCTCTGTGGTATTGTTAAGAATTCATAAACCTTTTAATATCAGATGCTACATCTTTTCATTTCTAAAATTTCTACTTCGTTCTATCTTTCATTCCTATTTCTTTCTGTCTTTTCATTCATATAATGTACACTGTCAATTCACTGTTGCAATTGCTCCTTTAAAATCCTTGGCAGCATCTTTGTGATTTGCAGTCAGCTTCTTTTGATTAACAGTTCCTTTAACAACAGAGTACATTTTCCTGTAGGTCAGGTGATTTTGTGTTGGATCCTAGACACTATATGAACTATGCTGTGGAAACTCTTAATTACATTATATTCCTCTAAAGTGGGCTATTTTTTGTTTGTTTGCTTTAGTGAACACTTATTTTAGTTGACTTAAATGTAAACCCTGTAGACTGACAACTTAGATTTTAATAACTATTTTGTCCACAGCTTACCTGCCTGGAGCATGCCAAGTTTGTACGGGATTCAAATATGAGCAAAAATTTAGGGAATTGGTACACAGAACCTGGTGCTTGCTTGTACCTTTCTGGAATTCCCTCCTTACTTCCAATATTTGCCCCCAAACTGTTTTTGGGTTTTAAAATTTACATTTATTGTGAGAGAGGGAAGAAGGAGAAGACAGTGTGGGGGGGACTGGTTGGAATATGTCACAGCACTTTTATAGAAGCCAGGGGAAAACTTCTATCTATCATGCGGAACATAAGGATTGAACTTTGGTCATCAGGCTTGGTGGTAAGTGCCTTTACCCACTGAGGCATTTTGCTGCTTTGTTCCTGTTTTTTTTTTTTTTGGGGGGGGGTGTTTTTTGTTTGTTTGATTTTTGTTTTTTTTGTTTGTCCTCTTCAAACTAGAAAACATGGCAGGCAGATTTTCTGTATGTTACATTCTGTCCCATTCCCTTCGAGTATCAATTTTACTCCAGAATCTATGAATTTGTGCCATAATTTGAGTATCTTTGCAAGACTGCCTTCATCCACAGTTTACAACTGTTAAAGCCAATAGCAGCATCCTACACTAGTAACAGAAGGAAAAACCTACAAAAGTTTTTCCTAAATTCACTTTTTCTTTCAATACTGTGATCCATAACTGAGAAAAGGCTTTGCCTGGGTCAGCAGTCATGTAAAGAACCCAGGCTACATATACTTTCAAGATGGCTTTCTGCAAGTGTGTCTGTCACTATGGTTCTTCCTGACTAGTCCCACTCTTTCATTGCAGTTTCCAGGGCCTTTGTACATGGTCTCACCAAGTCACAGCAAGATGGTCTCATGGAATCAGGACTTCTTACATCATAACTATCTTCTAAAAAGCATGCAACTATGCCACAAAAACTATGCCACAAATGATACAGACTTATTCCTATCATATGTTATTGTTCAAAGCTGCCATGTGGGCTGGAGAGACTCAAGAGAATGGAAAACAGACACCTTGATAGAAGTGTGGTAAAATGACAATATACACACAGTAACAAAAAATTACAGATGTCTTACAAAATATAATCTGTAATAGATTTAATATTTAAACAAGCAAAACAAGCACTGCTCAGAGTAAATCCAAGTAAAACAAAGAACCCCTAGCTCCAGCTAGGCATGGTGGCACATGCCTTTAATATCAGTGTTCAGGAGGCAGAGGCAGGCAGATCTCTTAAGCTCAAGGCAAGCCTGGTTTAAATACCAAGTTCCAGGACAGCTGGAACTACACAGATCTACAAAGAAAGGTCCTATCTGGGGGATGGAGTGTGTGTGTGTTAATTCATTGTGAAGCATGTGATGGAATCATCATGCAACTCTGTTATCGATAACAAGATTATGCTTTTAGTATTCTCAGTTCTACAACATACAGTACAAAGGAGAGAACAAAAGAGGTTCTAAAGGTGGCCCCTCACGTTAATAAGTACATATCCATTCAAAACACCTAGTTTAAAAGACTCAGGTCACAGCACTATTCACCCATCAATGTAGGATGCATAAGCCAAGAATTTTTCCTATAGTATAGCCAGGTTTGTTTGTGTTTGTTTCATTCATTCATTCATTGAGACAGGGTCTTGCTGGCCTTGAAGTAGTGAGCCACCTGGCTGGTCCTTCTTAAGGTAGGGAAAACAGGTGTCTGGCTCCATGTTTCTGAAAAGCCTATTACTAGAAAAATTTACAAACTTGTTAATTTTTTTTTTTTTTTTTTTTTTTTTTTTTTTTTTTTTTTTTTTTTTTTGTTCTCTGATTTGTTTTTGAGACCAGATCTCACTATGCAGCTCTGGATGGCCTGGAACTTGCTATGTAGACTAGGCCAGCCTACACAGAGATGCACTTGCCTCCAAGCCTGGCTTGTTTTTGCTTTTATTTTATTGATTGTTCCATGAATCATAATAGAATGCTTAAATAAACATACTTCAGACAAACTCTGCTAATTTATAAGAAAGGAGAGTGCCTCAAATACATTCAGGACAAAGACAATGCCAGAACTACAAAAACACAGACTTTAAAGCAAAAGAATGTTACATAGAGGGCTAGCCAGATAGCTCAGCAGACAAAAAGCACTTGTTCAACTTAAGCTTGATTTAAAGAATGGACAGTAAAGGGAGAAAAGAAGAGAACCAACTTCACATGCATGCACTGGCAAACATATGCCTACACTGTTTCACACTCATACATCTAACACACACACCCCACTAAAATAAAAAGTACAAAAAAATCAAGTATGACATATTGTGCTTATTTGAAGAAAAATAAGATGTTGCATACTATTTTATATTACATATTAACCTATAGATATTCTTTTCAATCAATTTTCTAAGAACTCACATAAGGTTTCACTGCCCTCCACACATACACGAAAAAATAATCTTACTTTGTCTTGATTTTCTTTATTCTTGTAACACAGATTTCCAATCAGTCGGATGAGATGAGACTTAAACCCTTCAGCCATGTGTTCAATGTCACCCTCGGCTTTTAGAGTGCCAGAGGGACTAAAGATGTTCGTGGTGTCTTTTCCAACTACATGAATCACTCGTAAAACATCTAGAGCAAAAAGGTAGAGATTCACTTTCCATAAGAAACTAGTACAGCATCTAAGTCTTCCATAAACAAACCCATTGGATTAAAATAAAGTAAATGAGCACCAAACCCTCCTTCAATAGTTACTCATGTGCAGGGCACAGCTTGGCAGCAGAGCCCTTGCCCAGCTTGCATCAGTCTTTCTTCAGCACCACCAGAGATAAAATAGCCGTAACAACTAGACAGCTTCTTTGCTTTCACATTATTTTTTTTAAAGACCCAGTTTGAAGGAGGCTGATCATAACAATTAGCCTCACTTGGACTTTCTATTTATCCACAAAGGAAAATTAGCTAAAATTTTGCAACTTTTCTTCTCACAAAATGATTTTCAATTTCCATTTATTTATGCAAAAGCTAATGTGATAGTCAGGTAAGCGTAAATCACAAGAGGTTTCAGTAATGATTTACGGCTTTCTCAGTGGCCAAATTACCAGATTCAGGCATGGATTAACATTAGCTATAACCATAAGAAATCATATTGCTATATTCTATGAATACCCCAAGCAGCCTATGGAAACAGACAATCTTCCAGGAGTTATACATTTTTCCATATTATTTCATTGAACCCTCTGAACAAATCTTTTAAATGCAGACATCATTTTCACAATTTTATATGAAGCAATCAGACTCAGAGAAGTAGTAACAGCAGAGATAGGATGGCAATCCATATTTTTCCGGGCTTCGTAACAATTCCTTGTTTGGTAACTTACTCTGATTATCATTAAAAGTACTGCATTCAAAATAGAACTTTTCAACGTGGTGGTAGCACATGCCTTTAACCCGAACACTTGGGAGGCAGAGACAGGTGTATCTCTGAGTTCTAGGTCAGCCTGGTCTACAGAGTGAGTCTAGGACAGCCAGGGCTACACAGAAAAACCCTGTCTCTAAAAATTAAAAAGCAAAACAAACAGAACTCTGGGATATACCTCCTAGTGCCTTCTACAGATCACTGCTAGCTCAACTGTACCTCTACAAATAATGACACCTTTCTTGTATATTGACAACCAAAAAGACAGCAATGCTTCAAATAATGGCTTCCTAATTATTAAGGATCTCTTCTTACAAGATTAAATCTATAATGTGAGTCAAACACTATCCTTTGTTCTCAGAAGTATAATGAAAACAATATCTATTACTTATGGCATAATAAAACTTAAGGAAATCACCCTTATCACCTGTGAATCCCCATCATCAGTTTCATCAAAAACATTCCTATGAGGTGACACTGTAGGTATTTGCAGAGGGGCCTGACTAGTCATCATACTACAAAGCAGGACCCAACCTCCACAGATGCAAAGGAACAAGTTGCTTGAGCAACCTGAGCTGTTATCATTACATCATAATTCCATTCAAGACAACATTTCAAACAATCTCAAGTGAAAACACCAAAAACAAGGGCTTGTGTTTGAATTTATACTCAAGAGCATGCCAAAGTCTTCTTAACTAAAAGTACGATGTGTGCTGTTTCACTCACCAATCACTCGTTCCATTAAGCCAGGAAAAACTTGTAGGTAGCCGAGAAGCTCAGTGTTGGATGTCATTTCACACAAGACGTCCAGCAGCCGAATTGTAACCAGGGCTTCCTAAAAAGATAAGGAAACCTCCTTGCTAGGAATCAGAGTTTTAACTTTGTTATAAATAACAATGAGAGAATAAATGCTATGTTACACATCTGCAGAGAGAAACAGGAGTGTTTAAATGTTCTTGAATGATCACTAACAGCTGCAACAAGAGGGCAAGACTACATGTCATTATGTGTCTTCTTGGAGAAAAGAAAAGAGTCAGAAAAGCTCTTATTGAAGCAGAAATACCTTCCAACAGTGGGATAAATGCTCAAAATTACAAGCTACACATAACACTTATGCAAATACTTTCTTTTTTAAGCATTCTCAGTATGAAAGTTCCTCTCTAAAGATGCAAACATTCCACAAAACACATTAACTTCTTGTCCACAAAAATCCTGTAAAGTCCTGATCTAAAAAAAACACTAACTTTAAGAACTTACATTATTTCTGGGTAAATCTAAGACTGTATGCAATGTGCTGGTAGATGAAAAACATAAGAACAGAAAACATGACCAGGAAACCACCACATGCCAACATTCCAATATATTTTTCAAATATATAATCTTTACAGGTATTAAAGCATCTTTTTTCAAGTATACTTTATTTGACAAAACACACTAACACCTACAAATTAGATCATGAAGATAAAATTCTTCAACAAAGAAAACTTTTTTGATAATACTATTCTTTATATTCTTCAGAAAAATTTAAGATAAGTCCTTAACATAGCTTCCTACAAATCTCAAATAATATCAAGAAATAACAAATTTCAATGCCTTAGTCTTCAAAGCTTTCACTTGCTAATAGAGAGGTAGGAGGGGAAAAAAAAAAAAAGATTCGATTCTAAGTCTGAAGTCAGTATCATGGGTAACCCATTAACTCGGCTGGGCTTCAGCACTCTGTCCTGTTGAGTGTTGACAGCCCAGACTATAGCTTCTAGACAACAAGTCTACTGGAGAAACAGCAGGCTGATTCTGCACAGGGCACAGTGCTTTGTTTTGTCTTTTTAATTTGTTTTCTGTAGACATAAAATTTAATGTTATACTGAACATTCCTGGACAAATAACTGTTCTCCAACTGTTGGGTAAAAAATATGTACATTAAAATCAGTTTAGCAGTATTTTGAATGGTACACTAGAAGACTGTTTATAACACTTTGCAAATTTTTTTTAAAGATGTATTTTATTTTTAATTATATGCATGTGTTTCAGTATGGGTTTGTGCACATGAGAGTGAATTCCCAGGGAGGCCAAAAGAGGTCTCTTTCTCACTGGTCTAGAGCTCACTAAGTAGTGTAGCCTTTATGGGCCATGAGCTCCAGGGCTTGCCTGTTTCTGCCTCCTCAGTGCTGGGATTACAAGAGTACACCACCACACCTGGCTTTTTCACATGAGTTCTGGGGATCAAATTCAGGTCCGAAAGCTATGGCAACCACTTCACTGTCTTGAGTTATCTCCACAGCCCTATCTTTACTCTTCGTTTTTGACTCTTTAATTATGGACATGTATGTGTCTGTGTGGGTTTTTACGCAAGTCCCCACAGAGGCCAGAAGCACTGAACTAAATTTAGGTCTTCTGAAAAAATAGTAGAGGTTATAACCACTGAACCATTTCTCCAGCCCTTACGAAAATCATTTTTAAGTGATATGCTAAAATAATGCTGGCTTTATTAATACAAGAAATTTAATGACTAATAGGGGGAATATGTTAGGTTTCTGTCAGTAACAGAGTGTAGGAGAAAAAAAAAAAAACTATGTCTAAATAGTGAAACTTTATTCAACTTTTGAAAAACCTACAGTAGGGCCAGGACTTGGTAGGTTAAGGTGCTTGCTCCCAAGGCTCACAACTTAAACTCAATCCCTGAAATCAACATGTTGGAAGGAGAGAACCGATTCCCCCAAACTGTCCTGTAACCTTCACACTCTTGCAGGCACATACACATACACTATCACACCTTACAGCACCAAATAAATAAATCAATAAGTAAATGATTACAAAGTTCTTGAAAGGCTAAATTTCTTTAAAATAAAAAAAACAGTGCACACCAGTATTCAAATGAAAGGAGATACAAGACATATGGAAAGTTAAGCTAAAGAACAGTCCATACATCACTATGAAAAGGAGACAAAGCAACTTAAGGTGCAAATACACCATGAAAGCTTTAGTACAGGAACAAAACATGACACAAATAGCTCTGTAGAAAAGAGGTGGGGGCTGGGAAAACCAGGAACCTCTTAACTTTGTTTCACTGACATCAGCTAAAGAATTGTTTACAGAAAAGTGAAATATGAGCAAAGTGCCCAAATATGATCCTTATCAGTCTGTGCAATCACAGATACCATTCTTACTCGTTCCATGAGCTCATATGAATTGCTACTGCAAAAAGCTGCTTAGTTTGAGGCTGCAAACACTTAAGTGAATACAAACCCTTTCCAACTAAGGGCAATTTTCAAAGTGCACAGGAATCAGGAAATATAAACCTTTCAGAGGAAAGGCGAGGATCAGAACAAGTAACTAAGATTCAGTAAACTTAACCTTAAAACCTTACGCTATTCCAAAATGGACTAAATCTGTATCAAAACCTGGAAATAGGAACATAAAGTACACTAGAAGGTGAGTGTGGCCACCTGAACATGCAGCTACTTCCCCAAAGAGGCATATGAAGAAAGTCTCAGGATTTTCAAACAACACAGTCCAAAAACCTCGGAAAACACATCTATTTTTAGTCATAGTCTTCTGAAAACTTTATTAGTTGTCTTAATTATCTTGTGTGTCCAAGAAATCACTGACAGCTTGCTGGTCAGTGGCTGAGGGAAAGGAAGGCAGAGCCCTGATGTGCATTCAAAAACTTCTATAGTGATTCTGGCAACCAAAAATCAGCCAGCCTATAAACATTCAGCTATGAACAGCAGACTCCCAGAAGTTAACATCTTAAGCTCCAGCATACAACTTGAGAACATGGTATACTGGAATATTGGTTCAAGAGTCTTCAAGTCTATTGTAGCCTTCTATCCCCATTCCTAGATCAAAGTATATTATGCAAATTAGCATCTTCCTCCTCCCTTACAGAAACTACTATTTGAAAGAAAAATATAAATTTTTCTACATAAAAATATTAGAGGCTGAGGAGATGGCTCAGTGTGAGAACATAAGTACTGCAAGCATGAAGACCAGAGTTTGAAACCTCTGGTTAAAAAAAAAAAAAAAATTACAACTGGCTGGAACCACAGCCTTGGTGGGCAGAGACAGGTGGATCCAGAGAGATCTGTGGCTGGTTAGCCTAGCCAAAAAGGCAAGCTACTAGTTCAATAAGAGACCCTGTTTCATGACAGTAAGATGGAGAACAATAAAGGAAGACACCCGACATCCTGAACTGTCTTCTTCATACACATCCATGAACATATACATACCCCCATGCATGCAACACAAACAAGACATGCACACACCAGAGAGACAGAGAAGGAGGGAAACAGAGGGGGAGGGGCACGCACAGGTCTATCTCACTATAATACTATGAAATTTCCTTAAACACAAGTCGTGTGAACAATTTAAAGACAGCTATGATTTAACAAATATTGAAGTATTTTGGTTTTTCGTTTTGTTTTGTTTTGTTTGTTTTGTTTTAGTGTTTCCTAGAAACTTAATTTTTAAAGCATGTTTTTAAAGCACACCTTTTAGTGGAAAGTTTTGGTGTCTTTAAAAATTCAGTTATGTTATGTAAACACGTTTTTGTTTTAATCCCCAGTGTGGGATATGGGGCTGATTGAGACTGCCCACAGCAGCAAACTATTTGCCTTGTGCGGGCTCTATGAGGGGCTCTTTCCCAGCTGCAGGTAGTTTAAATCTGAGAAAGAAATAAATGCCAGGGCCCAGAGAGTGTTGGGGGGTCTCTGAGAAAGAAGAATGCTGCTGCCTCCCCCTGCTGCTCCTGGTTGCTACTGTTGCAGCTTGACAAGAAATTGGAGATATCCGGAAAGAAAGATTGGACTTATCCCAAGGAACCCAACAACACTAAACAGCAGGATGTAACCAAGATAGCAACATCCCCTCTCTCCTCTAACTTTCTCTCCTACCTGATGTTGGAAGGGATTGGGATACAAAAGGAGGCAGAGGCATAGGGAACATAAATAAAATAGTTTTTTTTTGTTTTTTTTTTTTAATATGCCTACAACAACTCCCTGCTCCCCCTGCTGGAAACAAAAGCAACTGTCTCCAAAAGGGTAAATCAATGCTGAAATTTCCTACTTTCTTTTATAGAAAGAGAACTGTTGTCTAAATGAAGACAACAAAAGACAACAGCCAAGTGTCCTTGAATCCAAGCACAAAGAGGGCAGTGGACTCTCAGGCCAAACTATCACAAACATGACATCAATTACATTAAAAGTGAAGAAATTCTCAGGATCACACATATCTCTCCAGGGCACCCTATGCTCTATTGTCTGCTTCTTCTCTGCACACCTTTTCATGCTGAGTGAGTGTCCACTGTGAAGTCCAAGCTCTCCCACCTTGTCTTAAGCTACTGCCAACAGCATTCCAGCATGAGTCACTAAAATGAATTTAAATTCTGCTTCACTGAGGTACGGTTTATATGCAATACATACCTTTAAGTGTACAAAACAGTGTATCAAAGTACACAGCTATGAATAACATTTTAAAATGTTTCCTTGTGTCCCTGCGGAATTACTCTCATCCCTGACTAAAGTCTAACATGTGACCTGTTTGTTCTCTGTCCTTATCCATGCTTTTAACCTACTACTAAGCCTCACAGAAATGCAGCCCAGCCTAGCTTAGTTCGACTGCTCACACGCTGCTTTGGGACTGCATTTTGTGCTGTTCAAGAGGTGCTTTTATTTTGCTACTGAGCAGTTTCCAAGAGAGAACAATGCTGACTTTAACTCAAAGGGAAGGGCAAAGAAATAGGTACAAGCAGAGTTTTTCCAGTGAAAACATGGGGATAGAATTACTGCCAATCAGCTTCAGTAGCCTTTAGTAGAGAAAGGGTCAATAAAGGAGATTGTGATGTAGTTAACCAATAGGGATGGGGTTAGGAAGGCCCTACCCTGAGTGGGGGAAATAAACCTCTTAAAGATAGCTCAGAAACATATATTGAAAAGTTGTTGGTTTTTTTAATATTTTATTTTAAGATTTATTTTTTATATGTATATTTCACCTGCCTGCTACCCTCAGAGTCCAAGAGGGTGTTACACCTCCTAGAACTAGAGTAACAGAAGGTTGTGAACTGTCAGGTAGGCATTGGGAACCTAACTCAGGTCCTTTGCAAGAGCAGCAAAAGAGTATGCACACATATAAAGATGTAACTATGTAACGTGGGCCACAGCAATGTCTACAATGAATAAAGTAGAAACTATCCACATGTGTAATTACAGGGCTGACCCCATCCATTCACTCATTCAGAATGTGTGCTAACTGCACACTATGTTTATACTACTATCACCATTACCACACTTCTGGTCAACAATGGAACTGTTAAGGAGTCTTTAACACATGTCTGTGGACCTGTGCCTAACTAAAAGTATCAACCAAAATTACTTTTTAAGTCATTAACTTGGAAAAAACAAGGGCATGGTTTCCCCTTATTTGTAGTTTCTAAATTCTCTAATAAAACCACCTATCCCTCAGAGAGTGTACCTAAAACCTTTCAAGAGGGGTTGGAGAGATAGGTCACCAATGAAGACCTCTCCCAAAGGACCCAGGTTCATTTCCTACACTCATATAGGGTGGCCTACAAATATCTATAACTCTAGCTTCAGGGCATCTGACTCCTTTTTTTAAGTCTCCACAAGCAATAAAACACATACATAAATAAAAACAAATCTTTAAAACCTTTTAGGAAAGAAACCCCACAGAGGACTTGATGGAACTAGAAAACTTTTCTGTTCTCCCCCTCCAGTCCTGAGATTGGTCTCCTTACCTTATCCTCAGTGTGAGGTTCTGAAATCAACTTTACCACATTCCTACACTGATCCACAAATGAGTTTGCAATCAACTCAGCATGGCGCAAGAATATAGAGATGTCATCCTTTGTCAGTTGCTCATCGCCCCCTATCTTGGCTATCATAATGTCTAACAGTGTAACCCTGTAAAACAAAAGAGTTCTATGTGAGTACGTAACGTTTACACTGTGCAATACCAAGAATGACTTCTGAAAAGCATCTTAAGAGTTACTTTCACTTTAAATTTTTTAACTTTATTTTTAATTACTACCTAGGAAAAGCTTTATTAATAGAGCTAATTGTCAATTGCCCATTTTTTTTAAAAAGTTTCATTTCTTATATGTGACTTAATAACAATAACAACTGTAAAATACACATTTTTTTTTTCTTTTTGGTTTTTCAAGACAGGGTTACTCTGTGTAGCTCTGGCTGTACTGGACTCTGTAGGCCAGGCTGGCTTCAAACTCACAGAGATTTGCCTGCCTCCCCTCCCAAGTGCTGGGGTTAAAGGCATGTGCCACTATCCCAACCTTATACAATATACTTTTTAGATCCGTTACTTTTAACTTTTGAGAAAGGTTGCCAATTTAAGTTTTACAATATATTCACAATATTGATGGTAGCAAAGTGAAATGAGCTAACAGTTAATCACTACTTAACAATGATCCACATACAACACACATTATTTCATTCAATCCTCACTAACCTCCATAGGACAAGTAATGTAATTAGTTTTATATTAAAGATGTCAATCTAAAAGTGATAGCACACATCTGTAATACAGAAGGTACCCATACTCCCATATAAAAACATCATGCATGCACATGTGTAATGTGCATACATACAAATAACAATAATTTTTAAGAAAATGATATGGATGAGTTGAGCCCAGCTTAACCCAGCATGTTTATTTACTCTAGTGTTATAAAGCAATCAAGTATATACTAAAAACAAACTTCATGATTCTCAAGAGCTTTGTATTTACATAACTCTATATGCTGTATTTTTTGGCAACTAGGGGCAACGAGGTTTATACTAGCATTAGCACAAACACGTAAGAAAGGCACTGGATGACACTATAATGGCTTAAGGGCATCCCACAGCTATGACATCATGAGCATTTTTGAACTCTATTATAATCTTATAGGATGACTGGCACACGAGTTCATTGTGGACCAAATGGTATGCAGCACATGACTGTGCCTCCTTGAAAACAAGCAAACTCTAACAAATGCTATTTATTACTTTATTTATTCAGGCAAATGGATAGAAAGCCACTAGATCTAGCCCAGGATCATTACACATCAGATTCAAAGACTTGCTTTCCTCCTCTAAACCACAAACTATCACTTAGGCTTCCTGAGGCTACCTAGGAACACTCTCATCTCCAAGCCAAGCTCCATGTCTAAGTCACTAAGCAACATGACCATTCTATTTCTAATTCACTTGTAACCAAATGAGTATATACTCTGTCCTCTCTCAAAATTATGACGTTTTTGAAAAAAAGCAATGAGCATGCAAAAGACTTAGGAAAGTTTCTATAGCAAAAAAATACTTACTGTATAGTTATATTTAAAGTCAAATAGGCTATAGTTGTTTTGTTGTTCTTGTTTTGGCTATAGTTGTTAAAGTCCCATATATGCAATCTTGAAAAGGTTTTGATGAGGACAAAGAATGAGGGCAAGAGGGGGACAGTGTTTTATGAACATTCTAGAGCAAGAAATAAAATATTTATGATTCAAAATCAAGGACATCACCAACAAAATTTCAATTTAGATTTGAATGTCTCCAAAGTGTAATTTGTTGAGTTATATGCTACAAAGGTCAGAAGTTGTATTAACCCAGAATAACAAGCTCACCACACTGAGATTTGTGGTGCTGACAAACCTCCTCTATACCTACACATGTACAGAAAGCAGAATCGGCTAGCTGGGCTACAGAGCTCCCTCTGTAACCTCAGTAAGCATTCCCTACAGAGTCCCAGATCCCTAACCTGGAGAACACAACAGCAATGCCTAAGTCACAGTGAGTGTGAGGATCTGAGGACAGTGGTGGTACTATAGTTTGAATATGAAATACCCCCACACAATTCATATAGCAACACCTTGGTCCCAGCACTGAAGAGATGGTTTAATAAGAGCACTTGCTATGAGAACAAAAGGAGCTAGGCTTTAATTTCTAGCACCTATATAAATCTGAGCCATGACCTTGTAAGCCTATAACCCCAGAGTTGGGGGGCAGAGATAAGCAGATCTTGGGACCCTACTGGTAAGCCAGCCTAGCCAGAGCCATGAACTTCAGGTTCAGTGAAAGACCCTGCCTACAAATGAATGAATTGAAGTGAAGTGAAGTGAAGTGAAATCAACTGAAAGAAACTGGAAACAGAGAAAGACACTGAACACCATCCCTAGCCTCCAGTGCACACACACATGTATGAATAGGATACTCTCATATACTTGTTCAAATACCTCTCCACCACGGAGCACTGGTTCCTAGCTGGTGATGCTACTTTAGGAGATAGGAGAAATTTAAGTAAGAGGCGGGCCTAGCTCAGATCAGTGAAGACATGCCTTTGAAGGTTACACATGATCCTCCATTCCTTCCTCCAGCCCACCAGGAAGGAAGCCACTTTGTGCCCCAGATGCTTCCAATCATGGAGCAGTACCTCACACTGGCCCAGAAGCTAGACTACAGCCTCAAACCTCTAAAACTGGGAGTCAGATCAAATCATTGCTCCATCAAGTATTTGCCTTTGTATTTCCACAGTGTTTGTTTTATCACTGCTTTCCAGAGATACATTGAGAAAAACCAGAGCTACAAGCAGAAACAACTATTCATAGTTGAGCACGGTGGCACACATTTTGCAATCTTAGTCTCTAATGCCAGCTTTAGAGAGGCCAAGGCAGTCTGAGACCAGCTTAGGCAACACAGTGCGAGACCTGGAAAGGGGCACACCCTCACATTTACTGACTGCTAGCTATGCAAACACTGACTCCTTGATGCATGATCTTAGGCAGCTATCACAATAATTCCACCAAATGACCACTATTACTGTCTCTTTGCATAGATGAGATGAGGCAGAGCTCTAGAAAGGTTAAATGACTGAGCCACCAACAGCAGCTGTCCTTTGTCCCTGTGCTATATACATATTACAACCCGAGCACAGTACATACTACCTCTGAAGAGCAGCCTTTCCACCTGCTAACAACTACACTGGCTCAGCAAGAATGGGGACCAGAAAGTACACAATATTGGCTCTCAATATTACTGAATCATACCAAACAAACTGATTTTGTGTGTATCTAAAATTCCCTCACAAAACAAATCTGTTCCCAGGCTGGAGAGATGGCTCAGAGGTTAAGAACACTGGCTCTTCTTCCAAAGGTCCTGAGTTCAATTCCCAACAACCACATGGTGGTTCAAAACCATCTATAATGAGATCTGGTGCCCTCTTGCGTGCAGGCAGAATACTATATAAATAATAAATAAATATAAAAAAATCTGTTCCCAAATAGACTGCTGGCCCCTAGGTAAAGGAGTCAGAACCCTAACAATGAAAAGAATGAGCACAGGAAGAGAGCATCCTCATACATTCACAGAAAACACAGTTATTGCCCACACCACACTGAGCAGGGAGTGTGAGCACTGTTCACCAATATGCCCCAGGAACCACCACCAGATGCTTAGTACAGTACTTGTTTTATTAACTAATCTGTAAACATATTTTAAAATGTAGACAGCCCCTGACCCAATCAGATATTCTAATGCAGGCAGCTGGAGACAACAGCCTGACACCCCAAAGGATTCTTTATTTTTTCTTTTACCAATTACAGTTTATTCACTTTGTATCCCAGCTGTAGCCCCTTTCCCCATCCCCTCCCAAACCACCTTTCCTCCTTCTTCTTCTCCTATGTCCCTCTCCCAACCCATGATAGCAGAGGTCCTTCGCATGCTCTCAAGTGTGGCTACTCCTCTGAATCGCACAGCTTGGGGACATTCTGAGTAGCACACTGTCACACTGCTTCTCCAAAGGATTCTCCATTCACAAGGGGATATTTCACTTGTAAAGAAAGCCACTGAAAAAAGCTCTTGCTTGTTTCAGTCCTACTGACCTGCCAAAGAACACTTCTGAACAAAGAGTATACTCCGTCTTCCTTAGAAGGAGGGAAGGGGACCAAGCTTGCACTTCACCCAGAACCCAAAAGCCCACAGTCCCTCCTCCCCAACATGGACCTCTCCACATCAGCATGGACACACAGCAGCCCTTCACTCAATGGCTAAAGTCAGACACCAAAAAGGACTCGGCACTCCCAGGGTTAGGAGGCACCCCACCTGGATTACACTCTCCTACCTACCAGCTTGAGTTGTGAACAGGCCCAGTAAACGCTCTTCCTCTATAACAAAGGTACACTATTTTGCGTAAATTATCTAGCAGAAAACTACAAACCAGGCAATATACACTCTAAATAATCAAACTAGTGATATGAACAAATAAGCACATCCTAAACATACAACTATAGTGCATACTTAAATTAACTGTTGTTATAAAACTGAAGAATTGTAACATTTTGTTCTTAAAAGTTTTATTTTTATTTCTTTAGCATGATTTTACTAAATAATAGCATCAAACTGAATTCTATGATACTATTCAGGTCTGTGGCAATGAGAAACCACACAGCACTCAGTCCAGGCTACAGAACACTATTTGGACTGCTAAAGGGTCAAAACCAACTGGTCTGGGGGTTACCTTTCCTGATCGCTGAGTTTGGCATACATGGCTTCTACCAATTCTGGGCTTTTCAGAAAGTGATCTGTAATAATCAAGAACCTACAGGGGAAAAGAAGGAAATTAGGTCAGCACACACAATAAAACATCCATGTCCTTACCCACTTTATAGATACATCTTGAACAAAAGACAAACCTGTCATTTTTAGTAAACTTTTTTTACTACAATCTTTTTAAAATATTTATGTATGTATATAGTTGCTTTGTCTATATGTGTACACGTGCATGTAGTGTATATGTAGTATGTATGTGCACCACATGTATACAAACCACAGAAACCAGAAGAAGGTGACAGATTCTCTGAACTAGGGTTGCAGACTGGAGTGAGGCATCATGTGGATGCTAGGAATAAAATCTGGGTTCTCAAGTGCTTTTAACATTTTTCCAGTCCCAAGTTTACTGTGATCTTTTATGTTTTAGGAGGTTCATAATTTTTTTTTCTTCTTCTTCTATGTCCTCTTCCTTAGCATGGGGGGGGGGGGGGGGGGGGCTTGAAATATTCTTTTCTACAATTTTCCATGTGAAAATAACTCAATTGTTTCAATTAGAAAAGCAGCTCTAATAAATAAAAGACTACAGTTTTTCTGTGAGCTGTGAGCTGTGAACAGGGACATGAAATAGTTACAATGTCAGATCTAGACAAGAACTAACACTGTTTTAGTCCACTATAAGATGAGGAGAAAAAAAAAAAACGACCGTGTCATATTGTTATTCAAAGATATGCCAACAATGCGGTGATGAATCCTGGCTTGACTCTCCACTCCTTAAGAGTACTCAAGTTACCAAGAAAATATCTGCATTGTCAAGCACTGTGTTCATCTGGACTAGAGAGATGACTATAGAAGCCTGAGGCAAAGATTATGAGCATATTTCTTCAAAGTACATCTTTGGCATCTGAAAAGATTGAATAGCATTAATAGTTCTCAATTGTACCTAACAACAGGTATCAGTAAGACTTAAGAACTAAGAAATACAATGTTTATAAATACTGTTATACTAATAAAAGTTGGCTATAAAGTAGTAAATTCACTAACAATTTGCTTTCTCACTAACAAAATGTGTCAAGAATGATAGTCGAATGTCACACATCAATGACCACCACACTGCCCTGTATTTAAACATAAAATCAAACAAGTATTTATCTCTCCTACAGATCTTTAATATTGTCAATCACTACTCAGATCTAACTATTTCTAACAATAATGAATGTCAATAGTACCCATATTAGTTTAGGCAGGTTATCAAATGAAGTAAGAGGAATTCAAGCATTCTAAGCTAGGTTCACAGATAAAACTGGAATTCTGTAATCCTAAAGCCTATTCATACATAATTTGGCTACTTGGAAATCAAAACTTTTCTTGTGGGAGCATCTGTTAAAAAAGCAATATTCAATCAAGTATGGTAGTGTGTCCCTAAGTTCCTAGCATAGAGAGGCATATGCAGAGAGACTGCCAAGTTCAAGGTCAGCCTAGACAACACAGCAAGACTATCCTCCAATGACACACCCTACCCAAAAAAACACAATATTCCAAGTACTGTACAAAAAGCTAGAAGTTTTACTTCCAAAATTACTCCCCAAGTAGCAGAAAAAGAGCTACAACTACCAAACGATCCAGCTATTTTACTCCTGGACATAGAGCCAGTAAACTCCATACCCTGCCATAGAAATATTTGCACCCCATGTTTATTGCTGCTTTATTCACTATAGCAAAAGACTGGAATCAACCTAGTCATCTACTGATAAATGGATAATGAATATTAAAAACATACATGCATACACACACAAACACACACATACACAAATACTATTCAACTCTAAAGAAAATGTAATAAAAATTGCAGGAAAATGGATGGACTTAGAATTACTCAAGGTCACACAATCTCAGAAAGGAAAAAGACACATTTTTCTCTCAGATGCAGACTCTTGCCATAACATATATGTAAACAAATGCACATGTGGGTACAATATAATACATAGAAAAGACAACAAGAAAGGATAAATATTAGGAAATGAAGGGGTGAATGTAGGTGGTGAACACATGTTATGAGAGGATTTTAAAAAGCTAAGTGTTTTTCTAGTTCTAATTATAGCATGGATATTTGGAGCTTGGGAGGGGGTTAAGTGGATTAAAATATACCCAAAGGTGAACATGTAAATTCCAATGTGAAACTCCATAGTTTCAGAATGGCTATTCTAAATGGCTATTCTAGAAGTTCATTAAGATGTATAATTTGGGACAGGGGGGAGGTGTGGTTAATTTTGGTATCTGATGGTTTTTCTTTACAAGATTTTTTATACTATGAAAAATTAAATTTATTAAAAATTAAAAACAAAACCATACAAAAAAATTATAGAAAAAGAGATTATCCAACTACTCAACCCAAATGCAATGCCAAAGACTTTCTTGTCTACATTTTTATGCTACTCCAGTCTATCCAAACAGAAAGATCTGAAGCTATTATTATAGTCATACATCCTTCCCTTTTTAAGAATGAGGAAAAACTGAGAAGATAATAAATCTTCATGTAGCTGGTGCTCTTTATCAGCCATCTGCATGTCGAAGCAAAGGAAAGGGCAGAAAGGGGATCTTCTCTGGTTTTCAGCAATCAGTTCAGATTTAATAGTAAATCAATTTTTAGAGGCCTCTGAACAGTTCACAGCCAAATTCAGCATGTGAGCTGCCCAATTTACCAGCTGAGGACTACCTGCCCCTTCTGCCCCTGCCCTACCTCCACCTGGTGACTGCTGGCAGCTTCCAGGGTCCCTAAAGTCGATTTTGTACTTGCCTTTTATGAGCTTGGATTTTTATTCCAAGATGATAAGATACAGACCCCAGGTACCTATCAAGGGCTACCAAATAAAACAGAGCCCCGCTACAAGCTGGCTGGCCCAAAGTAAGCTGACACAGGACTCCTCCTCGGTGACTGCAAATGCTATGTGCACATATTGAGGGGTGTTTTCAAAGTTAAATGTGTAAGATTTTCATGTAACAACAGCTATTTGCATATGGTAATTCAAATACAAATGATATTCAGAGAAGTAAATACTTCTAAACTTAGATAGAACTTCAACATAATAATATTTCATTTAAGAGGCTCAAATACCAGAAGACCACCTGGGTCCTGACCACACTGTCCACTGCGAGGAATAAATTCACAAAGATACTTCGATTGATAGGAAAAAAAATTACTAAACTGTGAAAAAAATGTAAACAACAAAATTTTCATGAGTTTTACAATGAAAACCAGGTCAATCAGTTAGGAGATAATGTAATACTTGTAAATGTAAATACTACATACTGACATAACAACTGTACACACAGACACTACATATACTTAACAGAGACTGAAAAGAAAGAAAGCAGCCTGAAAGAACTGAAGGAGACTGGCTTGGTGGCACGCCTGTAGCCTCAGCACCTGAGAGGCTGAGGCAAAGAGTTATTAGTTCAAGGGCAGCTAGGAATACATGACAAGTCCCTGCTTCAAAAGAAAGAAACTGGATTCCTGGAACACTCTAGCAAACCCAGCAGCACACACTCATCTTAAGTGCATACAGAACATTCTTCATGATGGTAAACAACCTCAATAATTTTTAAAAAAATGAAATCAAACACATGGTATTCACCCAAAGTGGAATAAAATTAAAAATCAATAACAAGATGGAATTTAGGAAATGCCCAAATACATAAAAATCAAATTCCTAAATAACCAATAGATTCAACTTGAAATGAATCAAAGTGAAAGCACAACACAGCAATGTTCAGACTACTAAAACAGTTCTCACAAGGAAACCGATGGATATAAATGCTTAGACCCTATGCCAACAATCTAGCTTTTCATCTTAATAAGTAACAAAAAGACAAAACCCAAATCAAGTAGCAGGAATGCTACAACGAAGGTTACACAACAAGTGAAACTGAAGGGTCAGTAAGGTGGCTCAGCAGGTAAAGGCTCTTCCTGAGAAAGCCTGACAACCTGAGTTCAATCCCTGTAGCCCACAAAAAAGGTAGGAGAAACCTAATCCACAACATTTGCCCTCTAACCTCCACAATGTGTCATGGCAGCTGCCCATCCCCCACCCTAATACAATAATACATTTCTGTAAAAAAGACCTACAGATTCATGAAAAATTCTTCCTGTTTTTAAAGCTGAAATGATGGGCCTAATATTAACCTAGAAATGGAAGAGATCTAAAGTAGCCTCCTTTCCCTACCACACACATAAATCTTGATAAAGACATAGGCGGCCTCACATTTTCAAATTTTAATATTTGTTAATCAAGACCATGGCATTAAAAATACACTGGCATTAAATCAACACTGGCATTAAAAGGGAAATTTGTGGTGAGAATCTCTTGTGTACTGTGTAGAAACATCGCCTGTCAATAAAAAGTTGACAGCCTATTAGCTGAGGCAGGAAACTGAAGGTGGGAGTTCTGGCAGAAAGAGATGAACTCTGGGATAGTCAGAGGGGAGATTCACCCTGGATTCTAAGGAAGACGGACATATAAAACTGAGGAGAGGTCACCAGCCATGTGGCACATATAGGATAGAATAAATGGGTAAAATCAGTTATGAGCTAGTTGAAGAACAAACCAAAGCTTATGGCACAGGCATTTATTTATTCACAAATAATAAAGTCACAACATCGTTATTTCAGGAACTGGGGCAGGTGGAAAAGCCTGCAGTCACAGAAATTAAACTAATGAAAGAATTAAAAACAAAACAAAACCAAAAACTGACCAGAGGTTCAGTCCTGAGGAACAATAAAACATCAGCATTTGTATCCGCAGAGCACAGGAAAGCTGGCTGAGATCTTCAGTGAGAAAAGCACTTGCAAGCCAAGTTCAACTGAGTTCAATCCCTAACACCCAGGAAAAGGTATGTGAAACGTAAATAAATAGATAATTAAAAAGTGTGAGAAGTGTACACTTGTAATCCCAGCACTGGAAAGGCAAAAACAAGGGAGATTCCCTAGGCCTGGTGGCCAGCCTGCCTAGTCTAATTGGTGAGTCCCACATCCCAGTGGGGAACTCTCAGACAGCAAGGTGACACATCCTAAAGATACCAGCCAAGGCTGACTCCTGAACACACTCATTCAGTATAAGGAGACTGCTCCACCATAGCACTTGGACTGTCTGTATCCTCCCACGTAGGCCACAAAGGCCAGCACTTTGAACAGCAGCTCATCTGAGTCTAGCTGATGCCTTGTGATGGTTCTACAAAAAGAGAAGATGAGAGGCTCTTCCCTGAAGCAGGCTACTGTGAGACAGATTCTAAAGGGGTATTTTAGGGTCCTTTCTGTACAACTCTCTCACACAATATAAAAGCAGCTTTTACCTATAAGTAACAAACTATCTAAAGCTACAAGGGGGCTGGTAGAAAAACAGACCACCACCTTGACCTGTGTATTTCTGATATTGAATCCTAAAAGATAGGTCAAAGAACACAAGATTAAAAAAAGTTATTCCAGCAGATACTTCTGAAAACTTACCAGAAGTTCAAGAAAGACAAACACCCACTATCCTTGTTTGCTTTCTGGTGCTGTTACCAAAAGTAACTTGGAGCAGGAAGGCATTTATGTAGCTCACAGGTGATAGTCCATCAACAAAGGAAGCCAGGCCAGTAGCTTGAGGCAGGAACTAGACCAGAGAACACAGAGGAACACTACTTGCTAGCTTGTTTCCCCTGGCTTTCTCTAACTACCTTTCTTATACAGTCCAGGCCCACCTGCCCAGGATAGCTCCGCCAACAGGGGACTGGGCCCTTGTCTTCATCAATTAGCAATCAAGAAAATGCCGTGTGGATGGGCCCACCTAAGGCTCTCCTTAGGTGAGAGTTCCTCTTTCCAAGTATAACTATATTTGTGTCAAGCTAATAAAACAAAACAGCACACCTGTAGACTCAAGAACTTGAGGAGATCCCAAAAAGAACAAGTTCCAAAAAATCTATGCCAATATTACATTAATTCCTAAAAAAAAAAAAAAAAGAAAAAAGAAAAAAAGCTCAAAGCAACCATACAGAAATCAGACATTCTGTTTGGAGAGATAATGTGTGAACAAGTATTTCATCTACACAATGCCCACAAGACACACACCAACTTCTGATCTTTAATGAACCATCTGCTGAGGTCACAGTAGGCGCCAAAGAGGCTGTGACATTTGCACTAAGTTCACTCACATGCTAACACTGACCTCCCCACTTACCACCTTAAAGAATCACCTATATTCAAGGCCAAGCCCAGGCTTTCCCTCTTCTACAACCTCAAAACAACTTCATAACTCAACTTTTTACTAAAACTTCTACAAAAGGGATGAGATTGTAGCTCAGTGGGAAAGCACTTGTCTACATGAACTCAGTTCCTCTGAAGCACACAAAGTAAATAAATAAGTTAGTAATTGGACTGAGCCAGATGTGGAAATGATAATCTCAGCTACTAAGAGGCTGAGACAGGACGGAAACTCCAAGGTCAGCCTAGAGAACACAGCAAACACTGTCTTGGTATATTTCTAAAACCTCATAAGAAAAATGATCTATGAGGATGTCCTCGAGCAATGATATTTTTAATGATACTTACGGCCATTCTGACTCTGGATGCTTTTGGTGAGCTTCTATGACATTAATCGCAATATTGAGGTTTTCTTCCAGGTCTTTCATTCTTTCATGATTAAGAGATGTGAATAAAATCATTGAACAGTAGGCAACAATCTTTTTGTCTGGATGATTTAAGCAAGACCTGCCAAAAAAAGAAATGAGGCTCTTAGTCCAATTATCAACATGGTAACTTATGACTGTAATTAACACTAGCCAATTCTGTATATATTGGTATTTGGGGGATATAATAAAGGTTTATATGCTGTGAAACAAAGTATATCCTTAACTATAAAAACAGTAAATTTAATGTTAAGATACAATAAAATGAGACTGGCTCAGTAACTAAAAGCACAAATCATTCTTGCAAAAAATCCAAGGTTCCTAGCACCCACCCCTGGAGGCTCACAACTGTCCATAACTCTGGCTCTAAGGGACCCAACAGTCTTGTCTGAGAGCAACAATCCCCCACAACGACTTGTATGCATATATGTGGGGGTGGGGGTGGTTGTGGTGTGTGTATGTATGTATATTTACAAATAAAAATAAACCTCAAAAAAGACAATAAAAAGTTACATTTAACTTAGGACTCAGAATTGAAAAGAAAATGACATTTGACTAGAGGAAAAAAATAAAATGATGACATTTATAAAGTATTAGAGGTGTTTATTTTTGTTAGAAAGAACAAACAGACCAAAAAAATGTAAAAAGACTATCAGCATCCCTATCCTAGTCATAAAGGACAGATATCCAAACAGAAGAACGTGGGGACAAGAGTCGTAACACAATTCCTAAATCCTATCAGCTACAAGAACTTAGTGAGGTCATTTACTTATTGTCAGTTATGTCATGGCTCATCCTAGAATTTGTTTTTTGTCCCCACCTAAACTTCACAACTCAGGCACACTATTAATGGCAGTACTCAAGAGGCAGAGGCAGCTGGCCTAGCCTGGTCAACATATCAAATTCAAGGCCAGGCAGCCAGAGGTACAAAGTGAGATCCTGTCTTTAAAGAAAAAAAACAATAAAAATTAGTGATGTAGGTCGATGAGATCACTCAGCCAGGGGGTGCTTTGATGACCTGAATTCAATCTCCAGAACCCATGTAGAAATGAAAGAGAGAACTGTCTCCTGAAAATCGTCTCTGGCCTCTACCTAACTGGCATAACACAAACACATGAAACACATGCACATGCACACAATAAATAGTAAACGTTAAAAAAAAAAAACAACATGTAATTACTGTGTATTTACGTAGCTTGAGTTTCATTCTTTCCTTTCATCCACAATCAACTGTTACTAAACATAAAGGTAACAGATATATACACACACTTCAGGCATTTGAGAAATGTGCTCTGAGCTAGAACGAAGAGTTCATCTAACAACCATAACTTACATACAAGCCCAGAAAACAAACACAACTAGAGAGAGCAGCACGGGCCTTACACCGCAGTACACATGGTGTGGATCTAGACAGCAACACTGGCTTCACACTGCAGCTATACCCGTTGCCACTGACCATCTGCAGGTCCCTCGCCTATCCAAACAGGATCAGTTCCATTTATCTACAGAACTTGTAAGGACAGAGATAATACACGCCCAACTCAAGGCACTTCCGTAATAGCTGCTGTTCTGCGGCCCACACTGATAGTCTACGCTAAGCTTAGCCTCCACGACCACTACAGTTTCTTTCTATTGCCTACCCATTTCTGTCACCAATATACATTTTAATGTGATGCTCAACTATTTACAAATTAATAGAGCTTATTTTTTAAAGTAATACATAACATGAGTCAATTCAACACCCACCGTAAGTAACCAGACTGGTTACAGCAGCCATCAGACTGGCCAACCACATCTTATATTAATAAATAAGTTCTGTATCTGTCTCCTAACACGGAAAAGGAACTGAATTACCCTCTTCTCATAATGACAGACAGATATACATTTCTCAGAATGTACAATAGAATAGCTATCCCCACTTTTCATAATGAAGTCACCTCACACTGATAAGCACGTCTGTTAACCAAATCTTATAATTCTCCATTATTTAGCAAAAATGATATTGGGCAATGAATGAAAAAAAAAAAAAAAAAAAAAAAAAAAAAAAAAAAAGGATTAACTCACTGCCCATACTTAATGTCTTATGTTTATAGGGACTGGGGTTCTTTATAAATTTCAAGGTTCTTAATGAAGTTACTATTATTACCATGACTTTTCTTTCTTAAAAATATGGCAGCATGTTCCCAAGGGCCACAAATCTTTGTAAAAGCTCAATGAATATCAGATATGTGTATCAAGGAACCACCACACAAACCAAGGTACAGGAAGGGTCCAGTAGTCTCCTTCATAACCTCTCCTAGCTAATACCTACCTACTAAACACACACAATTATGTGCTATCCTGAATTCTATAACTATAGTCTTATTTTTCCTGCTTTTGGATTTCATAAAAATGGAATTATAACCACAATCTTTTTAGGAAACAGAAGAAAAAAATCTTTTTTTTTAAATTGGTTTTTCAAGACAGGGTTTCTCTTGTGTAGCCTTGGCTGTCCCGCACTCACTTTGTAGACCAGGCTAGCCTCAAACTCACAGAGTTCCACCTGCCTCTGCCTCCCTGAGTGCTAGGATTACAGGTATGTGACACCACATCCGGAAAAAAAAAAAATTCAACATCATACTCACATGAAGAGTTCTGGGAAGGCATGGGCCCAAACAATGGATTGGGATTCTTCATTCCGTGAGGCAATGTTGCCTAAAAACTGTAAGCCACAGCGAAAAGCTAGGAATATAGAAATGTAAAACTTTAAGATAACAGATTCAACACAATGAATAAATGCATCTTAGTAAGAAATATTTCCCATGTAAATTAAATAGGGAAGTGAGAACAAGAGAAGGAAGGAGGAAGAGAGGAAAGGAGGAAGAGAGAGAGGGAGAAAGGAAGAAAGGGAGAGAGGAAGGGGAAGGAGAAAAGAAGGAAGGGGATAAAAAGAAATAGGAGGGGGGAAGAGAGAAATTGATTGATTGATTGATTGATTGATTGATTGATTATCTAAGAGTCTCACTCTATAATGAAATCACCAAAACAACACTATATAAAATTAACTTCTCAAAGGTTATAAACTCAAATATAATTACAAGAAATATCATTAGAATAATGCTACAAATAAAAGATAACTACAAATTAGGTATGTCTGCACATGTCTGTAATCAAGGCACTTCTGAGACAGGAGGATCATGCTAACAAAAGACAGGCCAAAATCAGTCCAATAAAACCCTGTCACAAAACAAAACACAGCTATACTTAAGAATGAATTGTTAAAATGCTACAAGTTGTTTAAAACAAACATACCTAGAACATAAGGTTATAGAAATACTACAAGTTAAAGAAAGCAAAAAGGAGACAGATCAAATATCAATCAAAAAAGGAGAAGTAGACTACTTAAAATTAGATATAGCAAACATTACTGCAAAAGACATTACTGGAAATGTTAAATAATCATTTCATACTACATTATCAAAAACACGTAAAGTTTTTAAATTGTAACTCATCTAGTAATACACTCTCAAACATAAAGAAAAACTGAGCACAGTGAGACCTATTAATAATTTGAATAGTTTTAAGATACCTTTTCTCAAAAAATTCTAGAAGCAGACAAAAAAAAAAAAACAATATATCTCAAAGAACTGAAGAAAAAAAAAAAAACTAACTGATACCTAGAATATAAAACAGCAAAACACCGGCCAAAGGTTCAAAAAAGAGACAGCACCAAATGCCAGGGAATACAGTGGAACACACACTTAATTACTGAGGCAAGAATGAAGCATGGTACAGTCACCTTGGAAAACAGTTTGCTAATTTCTTACAAACGAAGCACAAAAAAGTCACAATGATACCATTAACAAACTATAAATGAAAGTGATGTATATACAACTAAGGCAGAAAATACAAACTATCAAGTATGTCCTCCATTCAGGGGCTTATTTAGCCTAAAGCTGGGTATAAACAAAAAGTCTGCAGCACACATTAAAATTAATGGCCAGGCATAATGACAAATATTCCTTTTGAAAAAAAAAAAAAGTCTGAGGCATTTGGGATCATCATTTATAATTAACAAAGTACAAAAATACCACTGCCATCAAGACAAAAGACCCAAGGGCTAAAAACGAACAAATCAAATTATCATATCCCACACTACTGATGAAATGTTAATGTATGTAGATTATTTTAAATATGCAGTTGTCTGCATTCTTGAATGCTTATTTATTTATGTGCAGGGTTTTTTTTATAATAAAGTTTACAAATTTTAAAGAGTTTATAAAATTGCTTCATCAAAGTCAGTATTAAAAAAAAAACATAGTTCTACATGCAGAAAACAATCAAGCATAAGGACACTGGGCTAAGGGATACAGTGATAATCTTCCTAACATGTACAAGACTCTGGGCTCAGATCTCAATTTCCAGTAAGAGCGGGAGGATGACATGAAAATAGGACAAGAAAGTCATTTATAAAAGTGGCAATATACGGGGCTGGAGAGAAGGCTCAGCAGGTATGAGCACCCTCATAGCAGCTCACAGCCATCTGTGCGGTGCCTTGGACATCCTCTTCTAACCTCCACATGGTACTCACAGATACACATAGGCAAAACAGTCACACACATAAACAAGTGACAAGATACAAGTGACAGTGATACACCCGATACCATGAAAGAAACTACAAGACAAGACAAAAGCGCTAACGTGGAACTAAGCAGGTCCAGAGTTATATGACTCGGTTTCTATACAGAGATTGCATGTAACTGTCATTCTAGACCCAAGTGGGAAAGTCCACACAAATACACATTCATGTGTCATTACTCAAACTGGAGGACATACATATTTGCTGGAAACTTAAAGAAACCATGAGCTGTTAACAATAATACACTGTTAAAACAGACTTGAGTGTTGAGGTCTTTGATCCACTTGGACTTTAGTTTTATGTAGGGTGATAAATATGGGTCTATTTGCATTTTTCTATGTGTAGATATCCAGTTAGAACAGCACCATTTGTTGAAGATGCTATCTTTTTTCCATTGTATGGTTTTGGTATCTCTGTCAAAAATCAGGTGTCCGTAAGTGTGTGGGTTTATTTCTGGGTCTTCTATTCGATTCCACTGATCCAACAGTCTGTTTCTATGCCAGTACCATGCAGTTTTTATTACTGTTGCTCTATAGTACAGCTTGAGATCAGGGATGGAGATACCTCCAGAAGATCTTTTATGGACTGGGGAAGGGGTATAGGAGGAGAAGAGGGAAGGAGGGTGGGACTGGGAGGGGACAAAGGAGGGAGCTACAGCTGGGATACAAAGTAAATAAATCATAATAAATAAAAATTTTAATCAGACTTGAGTGGGCACGAGTTCTTGATTTTTGCCTCCCATCTCTAAACAAAACTTCAATGTCTGGTCTGTAAAAATAAGGGGGGACTCTCAAGACATTTCTTCTGCCAGCATTGTCACTACGACTTACTCCTAGAAGACACCATCCTCTGCTCTGCTCTGGACAACAGTTTCTCCAGGCCCAGCTCCCACAAAGCATGGCATCAGCAATGTTAGCAGCCAGAATCCCAAAACTAAAGACATTAATATAATTTAAAGGGACACAAAACGCAGGTTAATACCAACAGACACAAACA
This sequence comes from Psammomys obesus, assembly GCF_907164565.1. Lineage (NCBI taxonomy): Eukaryota > Metazoa > Chordata > Mammalia > Rodentia > Muridae > Psammomys > Psammomys obesus. The sequence continues at coordinate 14,692,184 of NW_026596085.1, forward strand.
CTGAAAAAAGAAAATTAAAATTCAAGTGCTTATCACAGCCTGTTTATAGAATTTTATTATTTTCTCTGTCTACTTCTGAGTCCTTAAAAATTAGTCTATAATAAGTGCTTATTGAATGGTTATGACATAAAAGTACAAACCTTTTTCCAGATAAGACATACTTTTAAAATAAACTAATAATTCTATAAATACTTCCTTAGCAAGCTTCATGGTGAAGTCCCCTTGCAGCAAAGGGTGGGTTTCCATCATGCCCATCAACAGTACATTTCAGCATTTACTCAACCACCCAATGCCACAAGTGCAGTATCCCCAAGGATCTCAGCCTGCAGATGAGGTTAGGGAGGCTGACCTCAGTCCTGGGGTTAGAAACTCCATGCATCCACGATTCCTGACTCAGAGTTCTCTTTGCTTCTTACCAGTCAATGCCATTAATTTAAACCTTTGTAACAGCAACTCTTTACATTAAATCTTACTACCCAGCTGAGGATAATGGTGAAGGCCAGCACCCAGAAGTAGAGGCAAAAGACTAGCAAGTTCAACATCAGTTTGGGCTGCACAGAAAAACCTCGCTCACACATAGATGCACAAAAACTATTTCTATTTAAATTATGCAGTGACTGTTTTCTCCTCTTGTACCCTTGCTAGCAGAATGAGTGGATGGAAGAGACAAAGAGAAGGTAGGGAGAAACTAGTAAGGACAAGACAAGCGGCGTCAGAGAGCAGTAAACAGAAAGCAATTCAGTGATTTTTTAAACAGGAAAATGTAATATAAAGGATTAACAGGAGAAGCAACACTGAGGCGGCACACAGGGTGAGCTGCAGGAACCAGGTACGCTCCTAGAACTGGAGGAGCACATGGAAGAGGTTAGGGTATAGGAACCCAAAAGCCTATTTGGTTTTTCAAGACAGGGTTTCTCTGTGTAGCCTTGGCTGTCCTGGACTCTTTGTAGACCAGGCTGGCCTTGAACTCACAGAGATCCACCTGCCTCTGCCTACCAAGTGCTGGAATTAAAGGTATGTGCCTCCACACCCGGCTAAACATACAATTCTTAAAAGTATACAAATCAAATGACACAAGAACACCAAAACTAAAATTCAAGTGTTTCTCGCAGCCTGCTCAGAAAATTGTATTTTCTGTCTACTTTTCTGAATTTTTAAAAATTAGTCTATTATAAATGCTTATTGAACGGTTATGACATAAAAGTACTCATCTTTTTCCAAATAAGCCATATTTTAAAAGTTACTAATAATTTTACTAAATACTTCAGAAAATTAACACTCAAATTTAACATGCAAAAAGAGTGAAAGAGATATCCCGGCCTGAGAGCCAAGCAGCCCAACTGTTCCTCAGCCAAAACAAAAACAACAGCAAAAACCTCTGAAAATCCAAAACACAATAATTCTGGAAAAGCAAAGACTTACAGATGGGCTAGGCACAAGCTAAAGGCAAGTAAAATAACAGTTTACTTTAGCAAACAGCTTATCAACTGATCTTTATGTAAACATTAAGAATAGTGCAAAGCCCCTAAAAAATGCCAGCATTATTTTTACAGATTAGGAAAGAATATATGCCAAAAACAACATCAATAGCTCAATTAAAATAACTCATACTTGTGTTTACATAAAATTTGATGACCATAATATATTTGTCAGACCACTGCAATTATTGCCTGAAAATAATACTCTAAATATTATTTTGACAATATAATTACAGTTCTTACCTCAGAAGCAGTAACAAAACACTGGCACAGTCACCCTGACAAAAAAAAATCTCCCTAAAATAAGGTTCTCAGAGAAAGTATTAACAAATAGTGAAATCAAAATACTTCTTACAATTCTATCCATTGGTTTTGAACTAAGGTACTATGACAATAACTTCTGAGTCTATTAAATGCAAATGTCACTGTTGAATTCCAAATAAAAACCAGAGGCTTTCCTATCAGTCCTTTCCTAGAAGGTGGTAAGAAATACCACTAATTTTCCTTTTCCTCCTTGCTTCTCTTCCAATTCTGCCACAGAATACAGGTCAACTACTTAAAATAGACATAGCTGAAAATTTGTAATTAGAAAATGCTCCCATTTCATGGACTAGAGGACCCAATATTGTCAAGATGGCAACTCTTCCCAAACTCTTCTGCAGAGTTATCATTATTTCTAGTCTCTACAATATATTACAATTCAACAAAAAAACAACCACAGGGCAAGAGAGATGGCTCAGAGGTTAAGAGCACTGCTTGCTCTTCCAGAAGTCCTGAGTTCAATTCCCAGCAACCACATGGTGGTTCACAACCATCTATAATGAGATCTGATGCCACCTTCTGGTGTGCAGGTGTACCTGCAGACAGAGCATTGTATACATAATAAATAAATACATCTTAAAAAAAAAAAACAAAAAACCAACCACAATAAACAGAAAAAGAAAAGAAACTGAGCAAAGGATTCAAACAAACATTTCTCCAGAAATTTATAAACGCCCAATGCACAATGTGTATATACATCATTAGTCATTTGGGAAATGTAAATAAAACTCACACATTACTTCACACCCACCTGGATGCCTATAACCCAAAAAAACAAAGCGTCAGTAAGGATGTGAAGGAACTGGAACACATTGTTGAATGAATGAAAATGGCTCCACTTTCTTGATAAACAGTTTAGAGGCTCCTCAAAACATGGGAGCTAGAAAAAAGGCTAAGCAGTTAGGAGTGTTTGCTGCTCTAGTAGAGGATTAGAAATCAGATTCAGTTCCCAGCACCTAAGTCAGGCAGCTCAGAATCACCTGTAATTCCACCTCCAGGGGATCCAAAGTCCTCCTCTGGCTTCTGTAGGAAACCACATATAATATGTACACACACACACACAGAGAGAGAGAGGACAGACAGACGACAGAGTCAACAGAAAGACAGACAAAGACAGAGAGACAGAATGAATCTTTTAAAAAATAATGTTTAACATGGTGGTACTCAAGCCCAAATTCTAATGCTAGGCACTCAAACAAATACATGTGCACATTAATAGTGTCATTCACGATGGCCAAAAGATGAGAACAGTCCCTGGTCATCAACTGATGAATGGATACAATACAGTACTAGTCAATCCCAAAGAACAAAGTTCTGATGAATGCCACAATGTGGCTAAACCTCAAAAACATTACAGGTAAGAGGAATCATACCAAGGGCCATGTAGTTCTACAATCCCATTTTTATGAAATATTCAGAATAAATAAACAAATAATAAATAAACTCCATATAAATAGGCATAAAATTGTGGTCCCCTGACATAGGGAGGAGGAAAGAGAAAAAAACTGCTCCCTTTATAACTTTCAGTGTAAGGAGGTATTTTCAGTTATATACAAGTGTTGGTTACACGATATTGTACTGTTCTAAATGCTATTTCAACTGCTCACTTTGAAAGAGACAGTTTTATTCTAAGTGAATGAGCTGGGAGACATAACTAAGCGATAAAATGCTTGTCTAGTATGCCCAAGGCACCACATTTACCCAACACTACCAGAAAAAAAAATTAATTAAACTGATAGCACTGAAGCTATCAAAATTATAACCAATTCTTAATGTAGCCTTTATAAAACAAGCCTAAGGCTAAGAATATAGCTGAGTGGTGGAGGTTTTCCTACCATACTAAAACTCAAAGTTCAATTCCCAATGCCACCAAAATTAGAAAGAAGGAAAGAAAGAGATGAAGGAAGGAAGGAAGGAAGGAAGGAAGGAAGGAAGGAAGGAAGGAAGGAAGGAAGGAAAAAAATAGTCACAAGGATCTATTCTCTGACATCAATCAATGCATTCCTTCACCACATAATTATGTTATAATAGCATTTTTAGGTATCTTCCCTTTTCTATTTTTGTTAGGTTAAATCCATTTCAATGAAGAAGAATCGTTTATCATATATTGCAAAATCAAAAATCTTGCACAGGAGATTTAGGAAAACACAAGAAAGACAGAAAGAAATGTAGAATCAAGGAAAGAAGTTTTATGACGGAAAGCAGAAGAATGTACTATGATAAGGCAGGAGAGCCATGTGACGCTGAGAACAAAGGGGATAACAACAAGAGAAAATCCTCCATGTGGGTGGGTGGGTGGGGCTGGTGTCCAAAGTTTAAGAGGAGGGGCTAGCTCCATGCTAACAGTTCCACAATGCTGCATTTGCCAGCACTTCTGCTATGCTTCATTAGGAAAACACCATTAGAAGAAAACTCTACTTCTCCTGACACTTACTCTTTTCTTCCAATTACAAGATGGAGTGCATCTGAACAGTGGCAGTATTACATACCTCACAGACTTTACAAACACTGATTTTTTTTTCCACGCAGCACAATGAAAATTGTTACTTTGTCACTGGTTTTTAATCCTCCAACTCTTGAGCACCAAGGACTTATTACAAAGTAGTTACAAAAATACTGTTAATACTAAACACCTTTAAAATACTTTACAACTGAATTCTACATCCCACCAACCTCTTAAAAACAGCACCCAGAAAAGTTTGGAGCAAAGATGCTGTTTAAAATCTCAGACACTATAGTTAACTTTAAGAAATCACCACTTTCCATCACACCAGGTAACTGACTTAATTAATTGATTTACAAGATTTCTAAACCAAATAGTAAGACCCCAAATTGTAGTATAATCAACCTAAAATGAAAGCACTAAGAAATCACAGAGAGCGAAAATTAAACGACACCCAGCGGTGCCTGCAGCACACTAGCACACTGACTTAAGTCTGTGCCTGCAAGAGGAGAGCCTCGCCTCCAGCTCTTACCTACCCACTGAGGTGGTGTCAGGTGTCAGCATTAATATATGCATCCCTCCTGTTACATAAGAACAGGGGTTAAGAAATATTTATACATCAAATCTGTTCTTTATTATCACAATTACTTTACCCTATAATCTAGTGTATATAATAAGCATGGATACTTACATTAAGATTATATCAAATAATTTATATTTACTCATAACGTCTCAATTCCTTGGAAAGAAGATCATATATAAAAACTCTATTATTTAATTTAATGATGTGTTAAGATAATATAATCTTTGTACAAAGGAGAAGCATTAATGCTACTAATACAAAAACCTAAATGCTTTCAAAACAGTCTAAGAACCTTCCAGTTTTTCAAGCTAAGATGCTGAGTACTGCTCTTAATCCCACATCAACAGCTGTTAACCAGAAGAGCTAACTTCCCTTTCTGTCACATGAGGTACCTGACTAACTTAACAGACTTAACATCTGGTTGTTCTCACTGAAAAGTAAGCAACTTGGGGAGAGAGTCACTGCTGGAATCACATCAGTGTTAGTTACTTCTATCTTCACTGTGATAAAATACCTAAGAGAAGCAACTTAAAGAAAGGATTTACTTTGTCTCACAGTTTAAGATGATACAGTCCACCATGGAGGGGAAAGCATGGTGACAGAGCAGCCTGTGGCTAGAGTAGCAGAAATTGTACTGGTTACACTGATTGCCTGAGCAGTCAGGAAGCAGAAGTCAAGTAGAACTGGAGGTGACTGTAACTCATAAGCCCTGCTCCTATGGCTTTATCAACCAGCTAGAGTCCATGTCCAAAATGTTCCACACCCTCCCAAAACAAGTGCCACTAGCAGAGGGCCAAGTGCTCAAACACAGACGCCTGTGAGGGGCATTCATAATCAAGCCACAGTGTCTGTCCCATATGTAAAGATCATAAGGCAGTAGACCAGGCATCACAGGCTTCTATAGCAAAGAACCACAGACCAGACAGATTCCCACAATCACTTTCCACCATTCTGGAGGCTGCAAGTCATGCTTAAAGTGCAGCCAGTGCTGATTTCTACTGATACTTTTCTTTTTGACTTCAGACTGACATCTGCTCCCTGTGTCTTACACGGTCTTCACCTATGTGTCCCACTATCCTTTTTTTAAGAAGACACTAAATTTCTTCACTGTACTTTAATTCCCTCCTAAAAAATCAACTCCAAATACAATCCTATTCTAAGTACTGAAGATTTGGATTTTGCTATGGTTTGAATGTTTTGTGTCTTTCTAAAATCCATATCAAATTTGCTGATATCAAATCTCCAAAGTGTTCCTAGCAAGTGATGAGGGCTTTGAGGGGTAACTACATCTTATAGTTAGTGTTCCTTAGAAAAGGTCAAGAGTCCCTTTGCCTCCTTCTGCCCTTCTCCTGAGTAAGGACACAGCAAGAAGTCACCTTCATTGAGCCATAGAGCAAGTCCCTACCACAAAATAAACATGCAAAAGCCCTGATCTTGGACTTCCCATCCTCTAGTATGATATAAGTATTTTGCTACAGCAGCCCAAACAAACTCAGAGAAGCCTCAACATAAGAAACTGGGAAGAGACAAGCCAGCCCACAACAGGACGAAAAGGAAGCCACAGCAACAACCCTTCACAGTAACTCTTTAACATCTCTTGGCCTATAGAACATGTGCTTCAGTAAATGACTGAAGACTCAGAGCATTAGTTTTAAACAGTCTTCAAGGCAATAACCCATTAATTATGCTTCACATTACCTGTCAACAAAGAGTCTTGTTCCACTCGGAGTTCACGAAAGAGAAGAACCAAATCAACGGCAACGCCAATTGTATCCAGGTTCCTGTATTAAATTTTAAGACAGAATTAAACTAAATATGTGCTCTTCCCTAATACTGAATTTCAAATGCTTATTTAATGTATAATGCTGAGACTACTGATCAGCAGTTCCTACAGTGAAAGCAATAACAGCTTCCAGATATGTGCACATCCTGACTACCAAAATCTATAATTATTACCTTATCTGGTACAGAGAATTTTTCAGAGGAGCCCAAATCCATACTCTTGAAATAGAAGAATTATCCTGAGTTATATGGAAGACCAATACACCACAAGGCTCCTTACAGAAGGAGCACAAGAAAATTAGAAGCAGGAGAAAGGAGGATATAGTCCAAGAAAAGTAGAAGGGCTGAAAGCTGGCAAGGCAAAGAAACTGATTCTGTCACAGAGTCTCCAGAAGGAAGCACCACCCATGCCAATCCCTCATGGGCTGCTGAACTTCAAAATTGTAAGGTAATAAAGGTATGCTGTTTAAGTTTTTGGTAGTATGTCACTGTAACTAAAGCAAAATGACACAGATCTGATTAGTGCTTCTGTAAAACACACCTGAAAAAAGCTCTGTCTGTTGGCAGAGGCTAGAAGAACCGTAAGAACCATGACAGAAAAAAAAAAGCATAGTGCCTGAGACAGACTGTTGGTAGAAACACGCACATAAAGCACAGCTGGCGACGAATGGAAGAAAATGAGAACATGCTATTAGAGACTGCAGGAAAGGCGGTCTCTGCTCTGCAGTGCCAAGAGTCCTTAGACAGCATCCTACAGCTGTGTGTAAAAGAAAGGAAAAAGAAATGCCTAAAACTGCCTCATGAACTGTGACTTTCTGCCTCCTGTTCTTGAGAAAAGATACTTACTTTCTAGTTTTACAGGTCCCAGAGAAAGTGGAACTTTGTCCCGAGATGGATCCCCATCCAGAGTTTCATGAATAAGTTAGGTAATTCAAAGGATTAGATGGGGAACTTCTGGCTAATGAGACTTAGAGGATGCAGACCTTGGGATAGCACAAAAATGTATTTTGAATATGATAGACGTGAATGTTTAAAATCAATGGGTGAACTGGGATAAGGAAAAAAAACAAAAACAAAACCTAAACTCCTTATCTGTTTATATGATCTGGTTGGTCTTTGTCTGGAGCACCTGGCACAGAGTTCCTGAAGCCCTTACACATTCCTGAATGATAGGAATACCTCCTGATCACATCTGCATTCACACTGGAAAGTAACTTAGGCATAATGTCAGAATGGTGCCTGGCTGCCAGGGGACCCAACCTACAAACGTTCAGCCCCAGAGAGGGAAAAGAGGTGAAACCATTCACAATGACCACAACCAGTGGCTTAATTAACCATGTCCGTATAACGAAACTCCATTAAAAAATTAACACCATAGTCTGGGGAACCTGCAGGTTGGTGAACACATTAAACTGCCAGGAGAATGGCATACCCAGAGAGGACACACAAACATCACCCCACCCTATACCTTGTCCTCTGCATAGCCTTCTACCTGGATGTTCCTGGTATATATCCTTTATGGTGAACCAGAAACCTACTTTCTTGAGTTCTGTGAAACTGAACGCCGTCATGGAACCCTCAATTCCTAGTCAGTCACACAGAAATGGGGGTTGCCTGGGTACCTGATTTCTAGATAGTATCACAAGTAGCAACTCCTAAGTCACAAAGAGGTAGACCCCCAAAGTGGCAGTGCTACTGGCAATGACTCAATCCCCGCCTAAGCTTGGTTTTGCTAGAAAACAAAAAGCAAAAGCATTTCTCAGAAGCCCTTAACAACCAGCTGCACCAAATACTTCTTACCACAGTGACAGTACCTCCTCTATCTAAGCTGCCCCTCCATGTATCTTTATAGAACCTAGCAGGTGTTTATAGCTGGCTGTTGTTCTCTACGGTCCCAGGCAGCCAGAAAGATTTTTTCTATCACAACTGTTCTTTCTATCCATGGAGAATAGCTGTGTTCAGTGGTTTCTTGCTGTGCCTACTTATAGCAACAGCCAACCAGGAAGTGAGCCTTTTAAGTTATGACTAATTCCCATAGATAGTGTCAGAAAAGAAGTGAATTACTAAACATTCAGTTAGTATCAGAGATTCAGAACTAGTGTCAGCAAATACATGAGACTATTTAGACGTAACTAATGACCAATTTTGAGGTGGGGAGATTATTCTATACAATCTATTACAGGTCTTCATGAAAGGGTCGCAGGAAGTCAGTCAGAAAGAGAGTCTGTTAGATACTACACATTGTTACCTTGATGATGGAGGAAGGGGTTGTGAACCAAGGAAAGCAGAAGACCACTAAAAGCAAGAAGAGACAAAGGAAGAATTTCCCCCAGACCCTCCTGGAAAGGAAACAGCCCTGCAGATGCTTTGATCTCAGGCCAGCTGGATTCAGAACCTCACCTACAGCTGTGAAGACACAACTGTTATTTTCAGCCCTAGGTATGTGCTAATGTGTTACAGCAATGGAAAACTAATACAACCCCAACTTACTCCCTTCTCAACATGAATAAGAATTAAGACCAAATTACCAAAGAGAAGATCCTGATTTGTCTGGATCAAATTTGAGAACTATATGTTAAACCTATTTTAGTCATCATACATGTGGCAAAAGTGCTCTCTCCCTATTCTCAGGTACAGGTACAGGTGGGCAGTCACTGCTCCAGCCCCTTCACTCAGGCAGTCAGTGAGAAAGAGCACAACACCTGCTTCCCAGGAAAGATACTACTGCATCCTACTCTACTCATTTCTACATAGGCAACAGCTCCCAGGATAATGGGACACTTTGCTTCGTTAAATGTTACAAGAGGGCTGAAGGGAAGGATATGAAGTTTATTTCATAAAATTCAAATTTCGGAGTTTAAAAATATAATGCAAATATGCTCACTCTTTTCACATACTGTTTGGTTGATGTCATACTACAATGGAATAGTTGAGAAATATAACAGAAACTTCCCAAAGCTTAACTATTAGCTGGCCATATACAAAAAACATACAGTGACTACAGCAGCAGCGGTTTTATTTACATGCAGAGATAATACGTTGAACAGTTTTCCTGGGTATTTCCTGAAATGTCACATGACCAGATTTCAGACTGTTTGCTGTATTACATCCCTGCCATACAAAAGAGATCTGGGCCTTAATGGCATATCTTCTGAACCTTGAATAACAAACGAAGAAAACACACACACACAAACACATACATATAGATGTTTCAACCTGAATCTAACAAACTCAGAAATATTGGCTTTAGTTAAAACTATGTGCAAAGTTCCCACTAGAATCTTTGTTGTATTTCTGACTAAAATATTTTTCTGGAAGCTAATGCCTCAAATGACTAAAATTTCCCAATGAAAATCAACAACAATAATAATATAATACTAGAAACCAAACCAAAAGACAGAACAATTGGTGCCCTTATCTTTTTATTTTCATGTGTGCCATATAAAAGTTGACACAGTAAAAGTTAACCATAAGTACATGCTTTGATGACCATGCCATATGACTGAATACTTCATTTCCCATAGTATTATTTTCATGTTGTTGTTTTTAGTAGGTAAGTATTGCTCAGATCAAACACAGTAGTCTGAAGGCAGGTGACAGCATTCCCAGCAGAGGCAGAAGCACTGTACACTTGCCATCCCACTGATGCCACAGCTAAGAAGTCTCACCTACCAGTCACTACCTTGTTACCTTGTGAAAAGGGGAAAGTGACATTCAGAGGGGCTTCCTCCATGTGCGGTGTCCCATGGGCAGGCTAGGTGACTGACTATAATCACAGGCAGAGAACCTTCTGAGGGCGAGACAATGGCAAGAACTTGCTTTTCAGCATGGAGCTGGAAAGAGTACCACTAGCTCCCTATGTATCTGTGAATGACTTCTGGACAAGTTTTTTCACTGCTCCAAGCCATGGTTTCTTCCTTTGAACAACCACAAAACTGTAGCCCACTGTTCTTCAGTTTATCCCAAGGCTTAAAATACTGCAAGTGAGCACAAAGGCCCAAACCTAGTGCTAGAGCTTCTTTCCTCCCCGCTGAGGCCACCCCAGCCCATGTGCAGACTATTCTAGGCTCCTGGTCCTTCCCCACCTAGGAAAACATAAAAGAAACTGGTATTCTGGCCCAGGTCTCCAGAACATACCATTATGTTTTTAAAATACTGATATTGGGGCTGAAGAAATGATTCAGCAGTTAAGAGCACTTGCTGCTCTTCTAAAGGATGCAAATTCAGCTCTCCACACCCACCAGCTTCAGTTGCAGAGGATCCCACACACTCAGACACACAGATACATAAATAATCTTAAAAAATTAATTAGCTAAAAAAGCAAAATAATAACCATTAATAGCAAGATTATTGTTATTTCTATCCATTTTCCCAAAAGAGATGGCAGGTACGTTTTAGCATTGATGTTAAAACAACTCTAGCTTTTTTTTCTTCCTTTCCTTTCATCTTAAAAATCTCATTAATCATATTAAAGCCTCAGGTATAAGACTGTCTAAGCAGCCAAGGGAATCAAATGTCTTCTGGACCAGCTCAACTTCACCCATCACAGCAGTGATGGAGAGGCCTTGAGGCCCTTTCTACATGCAAATCCAGGAAAGAAAGGTGAGCATCCTGCTTGTGGCTTCCAACTTCATTGCAACTAAAATATTCTAAAACAATTTTTAACAAGAATCTGGTTTCATAAAAGCAAGAGGGAAAATTAGGCATGGTGGTGCATGCCTTTAATCCTAGCACCCAGGAGGCAGAAGCGGGTGGAGCTCTGTGTTTGAGGCCAGCCTAGTCTACAGAGTGAGTTCCAGGACAGCCAGGACTACAAAGAGAAACCCATTCTTGGGGGAGGGGAGGTAGACAAAAGGAAAGAAGCTCAGCTCTAGGTGTGAAAGCTGTACAAAGGGAAGAGCAGCAGATAGCATGCTCTGTTCAGTACTTAACACTTCTCAAAATCAAGCACAGCTTAAGATGGATGGAAAGTACTCAGAGCTTTAGTCTCTAACATATAATCTCAGAAACTTATGAAATATTCAATGTAAATACAGGGTTATGGAAACATCTGTAATTAAAAGATCAAGAACTCCATGTGAACTTGGCCAGGCAGAACCTAGAAATATGGAACCAATGACAAATTGAAATAACTGTTAAATAAAGAATCAAATACTTCTAAACAAGTTACAAATTACAAACAGGAAAGCTGAATAATCCCTCTTGTTAAAGAGAATACAAGAAAAATAGAAATGTTTCCTATCTAGAGGTAAAGGACAGTTTTGTAAAAACAATGGGCAATACTATAAAGCTAAAACATTAACCACACATAAGAAACACTCAGAAGAAAGTGTGTCACTACCTGATTGAATTCTGGTTCACAGAACACTCTATACAAGCATTCCGAAGACACCTGAAGCATTCAGTGATTAGCTGAAGACTGGAAGCCAGGTGCTCCACTTGGGAAGAATCCCTGCAGGCCAGCTCAACAGCATGAGTAGATTTCTTTAAGATATCCAGGACTCTCTGGAAGATCGTTCTGGGTGCTGTTTCCCTGAAAAAAGATAGAGTTGTTATAAAACTAGAGAGAAGGACAAAGAGGGAAGGAGGGAGGGAGGGACGGACGGAGGGAGGGACGGACGGACGGATGGACGGAGGGGAAACTGGATTCGCCTGTTGCAGCTTCTTCATTATGAACCAGAAGTTATGGGCTGCAGTGTAGACTGTGTACCTACTATATGTGGGTTACTGCTGCTGTTAGTCCTTACATGTTCTCTCCCTCTGCCTTTGAAACAATCTTGAAATCAATACTGTCCTCTCCATTTTATAGACAATATAAGGGAAGGAGCTGCTTACCCAAATCACTTGGCCAATAAGTGCTAGAGTCACAATTCCAGTTAAAGTCCTCTGATCCCAGTACTTGCATTCCCGGGACAATCATAATCCAGTCCTGATGAACTCTCTTGCTTATGGATCTGCCACTGCCTAATGTGGATCTTGGAAGGGCAACCAAGAGGACAAGCAAGCATGCCATCCACTCTTTAGATCCCATGAAGCCAACACCAAAATTAACATGAGCAACTCTACACCTGAGATGGAGGGAGGGAGGGAGGGAGCAGAAGGGTGTGGTGTGCGCCAGTCAGCTCCCCTATGAGAATGACTCTCAGGAATACAGTCTTCTCGCATGCCAGGAGTACAGCCTACTGTCATTTCAGAGATCTGAAGATGACAATTTTTGGGTGCAATTTGGTACCTTAATGAAAGCCAATTTCCTCACTTGATACCTCCCCTAAAGAAACAACAACCTGCGTTTAAAGATTGAAGAAAACTGCCATGTGGGACAACGAAGAGACTCTTACAGACAGTCCTAGCCATCTGAATGTTCTCTGTTCTCAGTGGAGAATCAAAGGATTAAGCCAGACCACAGAAGCTCCAAACTATTACCATCCTGTGCTGCCTGGACATCAACCATCAAAGACACTCCATATATGTTCCCTTCCTTTACAGGATCAGGGGACTTTTTTTCTGTAAGAACTTCAGCACCATGGCTTCTTGTGTATTATGTGGTGTCTTTCAGTCTTAGAGAGACAAATAACCAATGCTTCCCTGCGGCTGGGCCTTTGTGAAATCTAGAGACAGCTATATAGCTCATGTTTTCTAACAATATGAATCCCACTTTATCTGTATTTTCTCTTCTCCCCAGTTTCCTTACTTATCTCTTGGGCATAAATAGGGGCCAAACTCAGGGCCTCCCACATGTTAAGCAATTTCCACTGACCTACAACTCTGCCCTCTTCTCTTGTCTTTTTTTTTTTTTTTTTCTTAATTTATCTTTAAGGTATCTGAAATTTGTTTCAGGAAAAAGGCAGGGTATTGATTAATTAATTAAAAACTAAGAAACAGCCAGGTGGTGGTGACATGTGCCTTTAATTCTAGCACCCAGAAGGCAGAAGCAGATGGATCTCTGTGAGTTTGAGGCTAGCCTGGTCTACAGAGGAGTTCCAGAACAGCCAGGGCTACACAGAGAAACCCTGTCTGGGGGTCAGGGAGGGAGACTGAGAAACATACACAAAAAATATCTATCCTCCCTCCACCCCATCAGTCAGCACTGTTTCCAAATACAAGTCATAAAACTTTGACCCAGTGTTTCAGTGACTTAGTGACCAAGCAAAAACAGTGATATCCACTTGCCTCGGCAACTATATCAATTACATATGTACGACATGTTTGCTGACAATACTGTCTTTTTTTAAAAAAAAGAAGAAGAACATTTACTAACACTCCCATTAAGGATTACTGAATATACTGGAGAAAATAAGCAAGAGTTTGAAACACAGTGAAGAATGACAAGAGTATCACAATTTCTATGACAAACCCAATTACCTGTATGTGTTCAGATGCATAGTTTCAACATTTATTATTTGGTCTTACAAATAAAAACAGAGGGCTAAGGTAGCTCAATGGCACCGCATTTTACTAGTATGCACAAGATCCTATGTTTAAACTTCAGTAGTGCAAAAATAATAAGAAAACAACCGGAATAATCTACAGTAATTTCTCTGTTCTCCTCTGGTGGCCAAGAGATGTGGATTCACACCTGTGAAGATGGAGCTAGTCTCAATTCCTTCAGCTGATCCTCCATGTTCTTCACAGATGCCACTGCCACGTCATCAGTCTTCCCTTGAAAGCCAGGTCATTCCTTAATTACTTACCACACATTTTACTAAAAACTGATATCTAAAGCAGCACAAACTTTGGAACAAAACTATGGCTACAGACTAAAGAAGACAGTTATTCTAAAAAAAAAAAAAATGGTGTTTTTATAGTTTACAGACCATAGAACAATTAAGGTCATGTGCTAGCCTACAAATATAATCCCGGTGTTACATGTCCATTTGTCATGGATACACTGGGCCCTTATTACAAACAAAATGGAGCTGAATTTAAGAGCCATCAAAAGACTCCTAAAATCCAATTAACCATAAATAGCTTCTACAGAGTAAGCTCACATTACATATCCGTCAGATACAAAATAACCTGTGTTTGTAAAACAAAGGAAAATGACTCAGGAGAGTGATTGTTGTTATTGCTCTCCCAGGTTCTAGGCCCATGGGTTCCTGCAAGCATGCGCTTCCAAGCTCCTGTACGTCTGCTCAGCTGTGCTCCTCCCTCCACCAGAATACACTTGTCACACTGTCCCCACACAAGTCTTCACCTGTGTGAGCTTGGAGTGGTTCTGACCTTAAGGAAAACATTCTACAACCAGCTGCACCCTCCAGCCTAAGCACCTCCTTTTCCAGAAGTCCTTTCAAGACCATGTCCCTGATGAAACTCATCCACACTCCCATCAGTGTGCCCTGCAGCTCTGCAAACTAGAACCTAGTCTTTTTTGTACCTCTAGTCCACTGGCACTCACTAACAGAGGCCTCACTGCAATGAGGCCTAATGAAAGAGGTCCAAGCCTGAACCTTGCCTTCCAGGGTACTGCACTCTGAGGCAGTACCTCAGAGACATTAGCTTAATTCTTTTTCTTTCCTCCGAGAGATCCACATAGCCTAAATGCACAAACTTGAAAAACAGTCACCTTTTAAGATGTGGCTCTAATGTAGATAGATGTCTTGTGATTTCTATTTAGCATATTTAATTTCTCCTTCCCTATTAATTACTAAAACAGATTCATTTAGGTCTATAGTCCAAATTAACTGTATTTTAAATTTCCTGAAGAGAATACCCATATTTGTTTCTCTCTACAAAATCTGAGAAAGAAAGAAATTAAAAAAAAAAAATTCCTCCAGTCAGACGGCAAATAGCTACAGATTCTATTAGCCCTACCTGAAATAATACAAATATAAACACTGTTTCCTAGATGACGACAAAAATGTTCTTCTCAACAACAGTGAAAACATTCACCTCTCCCCACTTATCTCCCTTCTCCACAGCCCTTGAAGAAAACAACTTGGCATTACAGCGCTGCAAAGCCTGTGTCCATAGTCAAGACAACGTAATGCATCTAAATACGTAATGATTAACGACAATGAAATAGCTGGTAAAGATCAGTCAGTCGGTCCCATATTACAAGCATTATTAATAATAATCGCTGTCAGTCCTACTTTAACCAAACTAACAAAAATATTCAAAAGGGCTTTAAGAAGCTTAGCTACTTCATTCGCAGAAGGCAGAGTGCTTATGAAGACAATTAAACTTCAGCCGTTAGACGTTCCTATTAGATAGGAATGCATACCCTGAAGACAATGTATAAATGAAATGTTGTATTAGAGGACAAAAAAATTCCTTTGAGTTACACAAAAGGTAGAATTTCATTTCCTTCAAGTTTCAACACATTTGTTGGTCTTGGCAAGTTCTGTTTGAGTAAAATTAAAGAAAACTACCAGTGATTATATGTCACAGGTTAGACAGGCCTAATATACCATATGTACACACATTTTACAGTTAATTTATCAGTGGACCTCCTACTGAAAAGGAAACTAACTGCTAGAATAACTACAACTAAGACTATCACACTTGTTTTAAAAATTATTCTAATACCTAAGCACTGAATTTTTTAAAAGCTGGCTTATATGTAGAGTATTTTAGCCATTGTTGCTGAGAAAAATAATTAACAGTTCACAGATATTTTTTCCTAATCACTGGTTGTTACATAAAACCACAAACTTTGCTTACTGATTTGATCTTGTTGATCAAAAACAGTAATTAAAAAAAAAAAAAAAAAAAAAAAACATTTTATCAACTGCCACAAAGAGCCTACAGCCAAATTCTGAAATGTGCCTTTTCCAAGATCAGGCCTCTCCTTTGTGCACTCTGCACCTTCATCCCATCCAGGCTCAGGTGGTCCCTGACATCCCTAACCAACCCATTCTGCTGGGTCACAACAGCTGTGTGTAAAGAGCATCTTAGCAAATATTTTAGGCTTTGACAGCCAGAAACTCCCCAAAACAACTTCTCAGCCCTTCCCGTTATCAGAAAAGCAGCCTTAGATGACAAACAAATGAACAAGGCTGGATTCAAACACAACTCTACTGTGTTAAGGCTGGACAGGTAGCTCACTGGTCCTGGAGGTGGGGGTGGGGGTGAGTAGGCCCATGAATGTGGGAAAGCTGACCCCACCACTCATCTGCCAAGGGGGGACACAGTCCCTGTCTCCCCCTTTGCTACCACCAGCAGCCAGAAAAAGCTGCCCACCAGGTCATGAGCAAGGGAGAGCTATCCCTGCCCCTCACCAGCTACAGCACTCAGAAGAGCAGGTCCTACACGTCACCAAGACAGCACAGTAGAGCTGGCCCTGGTGGCAGGGGCACAGGTGAGCCGGCCTGAGGTCGGTCATGAGTGAGGGAGAACTGTCTGCTGTGAGGTGGTGTGGGTGTAGGTGTGATGCCCTCTCCCTTCACCTTTGCCACCTGTGGTAGTAGGGAAAACTGGCCAAGAGCATGACTGCTGGAGACCCAGCCCTGCCCCCTCACTGGCTATAGCACTCAGGAGAGCAGGCCCTGCACCTCGCCAAGTAATAAGCATTACTTGGACACCAAAACATCACAGTGTACTTCATAAATGCATACAATTACAACCTATCAAAAATTAAAGGACAATCAGCATGGCTACATAGCAAACATCAATTTAAAGCGACCAGTAAGCTAAGCATGACTGTTTTCCTCTGTCCTCATTCAGTTATTTGGGTGACAACATAAACAAGTGGAATTTAACTGGCAAAGGATACATGGAAATGTTTAGCTCCATGAATCCAAATTAAAAAGGGAAATGTGAAATTAGGAAGGGAATGAAAAACAAAAAGTTAGGGATAGGAAACTGTTGGCATAATGTTGTTTTGTTTTTTTGTTTTTTTGGAATGTATATAATTTATCCTTGTTCTATTTTTTCTATTCCATTATTTGATTTCAATTTGGACATTGTATTATGATGCTTAGGCTAAGCATCACCTGTTTTGTGTAAACATGCCATAATTTGTTCTTTGTATTGTCAATAAAATAAATAAACATAATGTTGAGCAATGGAGAGAATAGGACGGGATATCCTTGCCTGTAGGGGAGGAGAAGGAAACGAGTGGGAGGAGAGGAAAGGAGAGCAGAGATCAATAAGAGAGGTCTTAGATCCATGAGGAGAGATGAACCAGACCTAAGATATGACTAAAAGCAAGTATAATGGATGAAATCTGAATGGTAGGAAACTATATGGGCTTGGAGATTTAGGATGGAAAAACTATTACCCAGTATTGTGCTCTAGGTTAATTAAATAAATCCTAGTCTCTGTATGATGATTTGGGTATACAGCTGGTTTAGGAATAACCGCTGCTTAACTAAAAGATAAATCAATAATAAATATTAATATTCAACAATAGGAAACAGAATCAATAAGCTATAGGTTACGCTAAAGTCATGTTAGGGTAGAAAAAAGACAAATCAGGTAGCTAGAAGTGGGGTCATGATGAAAGCAGCTAGGTTAAAAATAAGGTCCTGGTAACGTGTAACACATGGCAATGTGAAAGTGAGAACACCTGGAAGTCAAGCTCACTAACAATCAAAAAAATGAGGTTGGGCAATGAAAGAGTTACCTTTGCAAACATTGAAATGACGAAGATTTAAGACAATTAAAGCAATACACAGTTATTAGTAACCTAAAGCTAAACTTTTCAAAAAATAAGATGGAATGACCCACAAATATTTAAACGGCAAGACTGATTCAACAGGGAGTACACTGCCACAGCATGGACAAAAGCTGGAGAAAACCAGGTAAAGTGGTGCAAATTTGTAATCCCAGCATTTAGAAGCTAAGGCAGAAAGAAGGGATGAGTTAAAGGACAATACGGACTACACAGCAAGATCCTGTCTCAAACAAACAAAACACACAAAAAGGCTGGAGAGATGGCTCGACAGGTAAGAGTGTTGGCTGGTCTTCCAGAAGATGGGAGTTAGGCTCCAGTGTCCACTCCAGGCAGCTCACAACTCCATGTAACCCCAGCTCCTCTCTGGTCTCCATGTGGATCACATTTACAAGTATACACTGTAATGGAAGTGTTGGTTTCTTTGTTATGTAATTATGTTTTTGTTCTAATCCCAAGTGTGGGATTTTAGTTGGCCTATAGTTTGTCCACACCTGTTAATTGTCTCGTGCTGGGTGTGGCTTTTGCCAGCTGATAAGGGTCTTCCACAGGCTGCACAGAGAGGGGCGTGGTCAAGGACTGAGAGTATAAATACGAGATCGAAGAAAGAGACGGTGTGGTGTTTGGTGTTGATGTGTGGCATGTAGCAGTTTGGAGAGACCAGAGATGGATGGTGTGGCAGTTTGGAGCAGACAGATGGAGAGAAACACTTAGGGGCACAGCAGCATGGAAGAGCCTGCTGTCTGTGTCTGCCATTGACAAAGATTGCTATAGAACCCTAAAAAAAACCCACTAGTCCTCAACAGACCAGAGAAGTAAAGGGCCCCCTCTCCCCACTAACCTTTTCTCTCCTATGTAGGGTTAGGAGGTTGAAAGGAGGTTGAGGCCTAAGCACCCCAAATAGAGTTGTAAAACAAGCACTACAATACACACACACACACACACACACACACATATACATAACTAACAATAAAAATATTACAAAAACAAGAGTCAAGGTGTGTTTGGTGGACAGAAGTCTGACACCACCAGTGACAATCAAGGGGAACCAACCCAACTTAAGCTACAAAATGAGGAGAAAACAGAAAACACCTCCCACTGTTAAAAGGTAGCATTTCTAACAAAATGTTTACTGAAATGTTATCTTGAGTGGCACTGAATTTACAGGTCAACCTGGGGAAAATGTTTTTGTTGTTGAGGTTTCATTAATAAACTGATGTATTTCATCATGTAAGTCTTCTAGTTTTCTGATATAGTTTCAGTTCTCTATGGTGGTCATGATCGTGATCATGGCGACCAGGACAAAGCCAGTAGCTAACGTTTAAATAGTGCTAACCCTATGTTAGCTACTACTGTAGGTGCTGCACACATAAACTCATTGGTGGCAGTAATAAGAAAGTATCACTCATACATAACTAAAGCTTACCTAGTCTTGTAGCCATCAGAGAACCTGGCTCAGCTGATTAACAATCCCAGGAGTCATTTGCTTCTTAGTAGCCTCACTCACAGATCACTGACCAAGCCTCTGAGTCCAGTGACCACTACAAAAGACCGGAAGAATGGAAGGGCTAAAATGTCCTCAAAGTTCTGGCAGTCACAAACATATCCTTATTTGTTTTGTCTTGCTAGCTCAAATTCTTCCCTGACCACTTCATCCACTTAAGATAACTGAAAGGAGAGGTGGCCTCATATTAAGCACTTCTTTATTTTGAAGCTGAGTCAGACACCTTACCAAATAGCTCCATGTGGTATTCCAGCTCATGGCACAGGTAAAAATAAAGGAGATTGCCACTGCTCAGCTCTTTTTATAGAGGAACTTGACATGCTCTCAAACAATCGAACTGAATCATGGCTGAGTCAAATGCCATATGGCATCTTCAACTAAGCTGATGACCTGTCTGGGTTTTTTGTTTGGGAGGCAAGTTGTTTTGTTCTTTGGGGGCACTCACAGACTTGCTGGCCACAGGCTCAGTAATGGTTAGGGGAAACCCATGTGTATGAGTGTGCACAGATAGACAGGTTTATTTTTTACTCCTGTGCTATTCTGACTTCTGAAGGGCTTAATATATTTGGTTTCTTCAAGAAAGTTAGTCAACATATTTATGCAAGCAACTCAGTATCCCAAGTCATTTTCTATCCCTTGAAACCAGTAGTTTATCACAATGACGTTTCCTATATATTCCTCAACTACAGTCTCTCTTCTGTGCTTTTATTTTACATGCAGGGATCGAGAAAATCATAAAAATACTATCAAATACTCATATGTGCTAGATGTGGATGAAGTTGGGAATACAGAGTCAAATAAGATTCCTGCCTGTGAAGGACTGGCAGGAAATTATGTGCTTTTAACACTGTATGATGATCTTGAAAAGAGGTAGAAATACAGAACACAGGCCTAGGTATCAAAAAGATTTCCAAAAGTATTCATCCTTTCTGTGCCACTATAACTGAACACCTAACAAAAACAGCCTCTAAAAGCAGGATTTATTTGGCTCACAGCTTCAGAGGACATGCTTAGCCATGATGACCTGCTCTACATGCTTGAGTGGAACATCCTGTTGGCAGAAGCATGTATCAGAAAAGACACCACATGGCAAACCAAAGCAATGAAAAAGAAACACCTGAGAGGACCAGAACATGATACAGCCTGTAGGGCATCTCAACTTGTGGGTAG
Source organism: Psammomys obesus (assembly GCF_907164565.1). NCBI lineage: Eukaryota > Metazoa > Chordata > Mammalia > Rodentia > Muridae > Psammomys > Psammomys obesus. The sequence continues at coordinate 14,713,076 of NW_026596085.1, forward strand.
CAACCTCTTTGGCAAACCTGTACCTACAAAAATATTTACATTATGATTCATAACAGTAGCACAATTACAGTTGTGAAGTAACAATGAAAATAATTTTATGGTTGGGTGTCACAACATGAGGAACTGCATTAAAGGGTCACAGCATTGGAAAGGTTAAGAACCACTGGTCTAGGGTCATGTCCTCAGTGGCCTACATCCTCCACCTCTCAATAATGCAATCATATGATGGCCTCATAGAGGGTATAATCCATTGATGAGAGCAATCAAGATTCAATCAATTCCCAAAATCCATTAGCTAACAACAGTTATATTATTTTTATAAAACTGTGTTTGTTTCTCTCTTGACCTGGCTATCACACAAATAATTGAGATTCTTCTATGTTTGTTTAATAATAAGCTGCACAATACAATAACTGAGTAGTTATTACTCCATTCTTTACCCTCTAAGCTAATTTGACTTTCTCCCAGTGCACAACCCAGAAATATTTGCATTTGTAGCTTTTCCTTCTCCAGCTCTCTCCTCCGATGTTTCTTAGACCTCTTCCATGACTGAATCACCTATTTCCTCCTCTAACTCCTCTTCCCCAGGCTGGCAGGAAGTCCAGCCCTAGTCTCTCCCCTGTTCAGTGACTGACTATAAGCTACTTTATTGGACTATTGGGAAGCAGTGTTTACACAATATTGAGATAGGAGATTCTCAGAACAAGAATTACAACCAGATGTAGTGGTACAGAAATCAGCATTTGAATTATGCAATAACTTTATGCCTACAGACAACCATGTCCTAGTGGTAGTCGCTTCATACTCAAACCAGAACAAAATCAGCTGTGAAATGGTAAATAAATTATGAAGGAAAATTATAAGTGTGTATGTATAAAAAGCTATAAAAGGCTTGAGACATTTATAAATTTAATGTTGACATTTGTGCTATTTCTTTGTTAGTAGTAGGAAACAAGCCAAATATAGCTCATTTAGTAGTAGGAAACAAGCCAAATATAGCTCATTTTACTATATGAACTATAGATGCCCCAAAACACTTGGCAAATACCTTAATCTTCATTGTCAAATTGATTGGATCTAGAATCAGCCAAGAGACACACCTTTAAACATGTCTATGAAAGTATCTCCAGAGAGGTTTAACTGAGAGAAGACTGGATGCCCAATTGTAGAAGGGAAAAAAGACAGAAAATGAGACTAGCTGAGCACCAGCATTACCTGCACCCCAAGCCCCGATTCCCCACTACTAACAACGTAAACAGTGCTTCACAGATCCTACCACTATGTTTTCAGGCACTGACAAACTCTGTTCAGTGAGTCAAAGTTTTAAATTGCTTCTGTCAAGCATTTGGCCACAGCAATGAGAAAAGCAACAATATAGGTAGTTAAGCACATAACACAGCACCCCGAGCAGCTTTCTAGTGTTAAAGTGATTTTCTAGTGTTAAGAAGTGATTTTTTTCCTCAGTGGAACCAACTGGCTCATCCTCAATGCTCTATTCAATTCACTGAACATCAAAACAGTCTGGGTACCCTGCCAGGAGATGCTCCAAAGACAATGGTTCCTGCTCTCAAAAAGAGTGCTATCCAATAGGAAAAGACTGGCAGAAAAGGGGTATTCTATTATAATGAGTTAGTGGGGAAGCTTGGTGGATAAGGTAACAAACCTGAAAACCAAATTAAATCCCCAGGAGCCCCATGGTGGAAAGACCTCAAATGCATGCCCTCTCCCTTCCTCCCTCCCGCTCCTCAATAAAAATGTAAAAGGCAGAAATGCCTTTGAAGAAGAAATGAAATGAAGAAGACCGTGAGAAGTCCATGTGTTAACACCTCCCTCCTTTCTAAGCAATTCAGTATGTTCAGTAATAAAAATGGAAAAGTTCTAGACTAACTTACCAACAAACAAACAAACAAACTACACCTTCACACACAGAAACTGAAGGGGAACACTCAACTGTAGTCAAGTCTGAACCTAAAAAGCCAACATACCCACAAAGCAGGATCCTGTAGCTGAATCCTGACTGGATGACAAGGGCTAAATGTCCCCTATCCATTGTAGTGATCAAAAACACTATGTGGTTCACAATACCAGGATGGGACTCCTCTGCATGTGAGGGCAGAAAAGACCTGCAAACTCTGTACCCCACATACAGGCTACATGGAAAGCCATGTCCAAGAAGCTCAGAGGGCTCACAGAAAGGACCAGGTAGAAGATGGCTGCCCAGGAACTAGATCTCCAATACTACCACTCTCTAAATCACCAACAAAATACTTGCTTTTGAGCCAGAATCACTGGGATTAGGTACAAGAAAATGTAAAACTTTCAGAGGGAGGAGTGAGCACAGAAGGGAGACATGGAAAAAAGCCCTTGCTCAAAGAATGGCATTGAGGTAAAGGTTCACAGAGAAAAGTAGCAACAAGAAAAACTGGTTGCTGCCCTCACTACTCACAGTGACCCACTGACAGCTGTGTCCTAATACTGTAACCCAAGGCAGTGTTGAACTAAGTCCTAGAGCCCAAAAGAACACTTCAGTCTGGCAAGATGGCTCAGAGGGGTGAGAACACCTGCAGGTGAAAACCTGATCATTAGCTTGATTCCGGAGACTCACATGGTAGGAAGGGAGAATGAAGGTCATATGATGTCCACTAGGCAAATAAAAATATAACTTCCAAAAAGATTTCCATCAAGTAATGCAAAACAGGGTCTCTATCTACAGAGAACTACTGTGGGCTCTCAAGCAGGGAACCAAGGGGCAAAGAAGGCAGGTACTACAACACAAAGACCATCCTGAAAAGCCAGAGCTTCCTCATCAAGATGAAGAAAGCCTCTATCTAGAGCTCTGGGACCCACTGGGATGTCTCAATACATCTCCGCCTGGCACTCTCATGAGAACGTAACCGCAACAACCCCTGAAGTAGCAAGGGAAAGGAGGCCAAGGGTGCAGACCCCTTAGCAACAGGGCAGGGCCACACTGCAGGCTTAACCTGCAGGGTAAGCCCAGTGTGGCGGGAAGAACCCTATGAGAGCCTCAGCAGCAGGGCTACAGCCAATTCCAACAGGGCTCCTCCGAGAATTCCACAAGATGCTACCTTGAAGACTGACAGAGTGGACAGTCTCAGACTAGAGAAGACCTAAACTGAAGAGCAGACTGAAACTCATGACAGGCCTCAGTGTTAGTTCCCAAGCCATTGCACTAGCCTACTCCTAGGTTGCCTAGAAACCCGACGCCATGCCTGTGCACACCAAATATAAAGAACTGGCCCATCATTACATGCTCTCTCTGCCTTGGTTTCTCTCCCCTTTTCTGACTTTCATTCTTAGGGTGCCTCACCCTTTCTCTCTTCTCCTACACTCTTCCACTGTCTCTCTGTCTCTCTTCACCTCCATATGATAAATCTCTTCATACCAGATCACTGTGTGTGGCATTTTTGAATATGTTATTACACTCAGTCCATACCTGGATTCTGCCAGCCGACATCAGGATCAATATTCAACCAATGACCAACAGGTTAATCAACCACTTAAGCCAAGCATCTTCAGAAGGGTAAGTTGGAAATACAGTCTGCATGTTTCCTGGGGAATTAAGCTTCAACTGCCCATAGCATGATCAGCCTCACAAGGCATTCTGACATTGGTTGTATTCTTTTCTTCCCCCTCCAGTTTCCCTCATCCACACATCAGTTATCTCAGCCCAGCCTCTGAAAACATAACGCAAGCACTGGCACAGAGAAAATGTTCATGAAGCAAAACCCACAAGCACCACCTGGTTACTAACAAGGTTAGTGAACACATAACTAGGCCTTCTACTTATAGCAAATTTTTACTCTTTAATTTTTTTTTTTTTTTAGTATGTGTATGGGGGTGCACAAGCCAATGAGTGAGTGAGCAAACAAGTGGGTACATGTGTGTCATGGCACATATGTCAAAGTCTATACTGGCTACTTTTTATGTCAACTTGGCACAGGCTAGACATTTTAGAAGAGATGGAATCTCAACTGTGAAAATGCCCCGACCATGCTGGCCTGTGGGAAGCTTGTGGTGCATTTTCTTGACTGATGATTAGTGTGGGTGGGCCTATCTCAGAGAGGACGATGCCATCCAGGGGTGAATAGTCCTGAATAGTATAAGAAAGCAGGCTGAGCAAGCCTTGAGGAGCAAGCAAGCAGTACTCTTCCATCGCCTCCAGTTTAGTTCCTGCCTTGAGTTTCTGCCCTAATTTCCCTCATGACAGACTGTGATTGAAACATGTAAACTGAAATAAATACCTTCCTTCCCAAGCTGCTTTTGGTGTTTTATCACAGCAATAAAAACCTAAACTAAGATAAAGGACAACTTTTAGGAGCGGTTCTCTCTTTCCACCTCATTTTTTGAGGTGTGATCTCTTTTATTTCTGCAGGGCTGCTAATTGGCCCACAAGTTCCTCATTGATTCTCCTGTCTCTGCCTTCCATTTCACCTGTAGTCCTGGAATTATACACAGCATCACATATAATTTTATCTGAGTTCTGGGGATCATGCCATCAGACTAGCATGACAAGTGCTTTTACTCACTGAGCCACCTTCTAAATACTTTAGATATTTAGAACTATATTCCATGTTGAAATATTTTTCTCAATGCACTGATATGTAGGTCAAGGTTCACTTTATTCCAATTAATAAAAAAAATAGTTGTTCCCTCCTTGCTAACAGAGGGCTTTAAGTTGATTTTGGTTTTAAATTTATAAATAGTTTATAAAGAACTATAGCCAGCAGCCAGTCCTGATAAGACCTGATAGGCTAGATCAGATGGCTGGGGAGGAGGACCTCCCCTATCAGTGGACTGGGGGAGAGGCATGGGAGAAGAGGGAGCAGCAATCCCGGAAGGTATGAGGGAAGAGGCTACAGGTGAGATACGAAGTGAATAAAGTGTAATGAATAAATATGGAAAAAAGAAACTATAGCCAGAACTGGCTTTATTTTTTTCACACAAAATATTCAGCTTTAAATTTAATAAAAAGAATGAAGTAACCACACACATACAAGATAAAAACTAACAATAGTAAGTTATCAGGTCCAAAATTTATAACCAATATACTTAAATGAGAAGTCAATTTTAACAAAGTATAAGAATATAAAAACAAATAGACTGATTCAAAAATACAATTATTAACACAATGGCAGGTTTGATGAAGAAAATAAGATTAGCAAACTAGAAGGCAAGTTAAAAGAAAAACTTTAAGCAGAAATTTGAAGAGAAAAAAAAAATCCTCTTAGAATGTCTTAAGTCTGGGCCAGAAAATCCTAGATTTGCCCAAAGACACAGTTAAGAGCACCTGCTGTTCTTGCAAAGGACCTGTGTTCAGTTTCCAGCATCAACATCAGGTGGCTCACACCCCAGTGTAACTCGACCTCCAGCAGGCCCAACTCCCTCTTCTGGTCTCCAGAACACCAGCATACATGCAAGTACCTATAGACTAGCAGGTCTCAACATGTGGGTCAAGACCTCTCTGGGGGTTTAACTACCCTTTCACAGGAATCACATAACACATATCCTGCATATCATATATTTACATTATTTGTTAACAGTAGCAAAACTGCAGTTATGAAGTAGCAATAAAAATAATATTCCATTTGGGGGTCACCAGAATATGAGAAACTGTATTAAAGGGTGGCAGCATTAGGAGACTGAGAACCACTGCTTTAGGTAGACAATCTTTCTGTTTCTGTCTCTCTCCCTCTCTCTCTCTCTTTAAAAATTTTAAAGAAAGGGGATAGAGAGATATCTCAGCAGTTAAACAAGAACTGGCTCACAACCACTTATAATGGGATCTGAGGCCCTCTTCTAGTGTTCAGACATACATGCAGACAAAACACCCAAATACATAAATAAATCAACCTTTAAATAGTGGGAGGGGGGATAACAAGGCAGAACCAGAATCAAGAATTCTGCACCAAAACAACTGCATCTCTCCACCAGAGCACCTAGCCACCAGCTCTTTTCTGATCTCCAAACTGCCTGAAACAGGGACTCTGCTCCACAAAAACCAGAACCAAAACCTCAGAAGCATTCTCATCTTCACCCCAGCACAACAATGCAGTTGGTCACTGAATCCAATCCATTCAACCTGATAAATGTCTCCACCCTACCCTTCCCTACAACTTCATCCCTCTGCCTCTAGCTTCTCTGTTCTCTTTCATCCCCAACAACAACAATAAGAAAGACTTTCCTCACAAGTGGATTTTATCAAACCACTTTTTTTGGCAAAATCATCAATGGTTTCCCAGAACCCTCTCACAACAGACCAAGTCAAGAAAGCTATAAGCCATAATCTCCTCAACAGGTTACATAAAGAAAACCAATGTTTGAATGTCTCCTTTGGCCCAGACATAGTTTGTTTCTCTGCAACTCTACAAAATCAGTATATGATCCTTTCATAGATACTGTCTTTTCTAGGTAGCCCTAGAATAGTCATTTTACAGGCATGGGTGTTTTGCCTGTGTGTGTATGTCTGTGCATATCATGTCCATGAATACATGTATGTGCATGCCTGATAACCAGAGACCACCAGGGGACATCAAATCCCCTCACACTGTAGTTACTGATGGTTGTGAACCACCATATGGGTTCTAGGACTCAAACCCTGGTCCTCTGGAAATACAGCAACTGCTCTTAACCACTGAACCATCCTCCCAGGCCCTCTCCAGCCATCTGTCTTTCCTGGCTCTGGGAGGCAAAACCTTTACTGTGTGGATCTCTATGACAAGAGTATGTTTACACAGTAATTATGAAAGGAATTAAGTCATATTTGTTTTTGTAACCTCAGCCTCCTGCAAAGACTGTTTCATAGTGTTATATATACACACACTTAATAATCAAGGTATAGGTCCTGAATGGTATTGACAAGCCCAAGCATCAAATCAACCAATGCTACTTCCCAGAAGCATCACACTGAGTAGCATCCTACCCACAAGCCCAAGCAGCAATACCCTTGGGGCCTTCAACATCATTTTTAGAGGGACACTCTTCTACTGCATCTACAGATGGGAAAGTGCTCAGACAATTATCTTTTGTCGTGGTTGGTTGGTTGTTTGCTTGGTTGCTTGGTTAGTTGGTTGGTTGGGTGCTTGGTTGGTTGCTTGCTTGGTTGGTTTTTGAGATAGGGTGGATTTCACAATGCTGACCGGTCTGGCCTGGAACGCAGAGATCCACCTGCCTATGCCTCCTGAACGCTGGGATTGAAGGTCTATGCCACCTGATCCGGTAACTTTTTCTTTCTTTCTTTTTTTTTTTTTTTTTTTTTAAAGAAAAGTTAAGGTAACACTGAACCTACCCAAAAAACCCTAAATGCCCTTTTCCACTATGCTCTCTGCTCTTTGTTCACACTAGGATTGCTTGTTGTCTCCCTACAGGAGAGAGCAAGGGCTCTAAGTCTTCTCTCCATCAACTTCCTACAATACTTGGTACGGGAGACCGTTACTGTTACGAGAAAATACTAGTGCTTATTTTGTACTAGCTGTCAGGCATGCCCTAAGTATGTAATCTGCATGATCTCATTAAATCCCCACCACCATTAAACTAAGGAGGTCCCATCCAACATCATTTCCACTAAACAGAAAGGGAAACTGTGGCACAAACGATGCTACAAAACCCAAACCCAACAAGAACTGACAGCCTCGCGTACTTCTATTTCCACGTTTAATTTCATCTCAGCATTGAAAACATGCGCCATACCTCCTTTTTTTTTTTTTTTTTTTTTTTTTTTTTTAAGGCTAGAAAGGCTGGAAGCAATGCTGAGCAGATGTCAAGAAGCCTGTCCGGATCGGCAGGCTCCCTTTAACCCAGTGGTGGGGAAGCAAGCCTGAACACGCCTCCCCCGGCCACCGCCCTCAGGGCCCTCGCCCGAGGAGCCGAACCAACAGCTCCCTCCCAGCCAGTTTGGGGAGCGGCGCTGCCATCGCCTGCCCAGGCGGCCTCGTCCAGAGCAGGCCTAGGCGCGCGCCACAGAGCCACAAGCCGCGCGTGGGCCGAGCCTGCCGAGCCCGGCGCCCCGCCTCGCCCGCCTCGCCCGCCGCGCAGCACAGAGCCCTCTCCGCGGACCCCGTTCCTCCTCGGCAGCAGGCCCCGCGCGGTTACCGGTTACGCTGCTCCTTGAAGAGCGCCGTGAGCGCGCGCAGGGCCTCCAGGTCCTGGATGGGCGCCGGCACCGTGACGCCCGACAGCCGGGAGGGTGGCATCCTGGGCGCCGCCATCTTGCCACTCGCTCTTAGCCGAGCCCGACGAGGCGGAGAGAAGAGCGAGGGAGGGGGGGGGAGACAGGCGACAGGAGAGGAGACGGGGACGCGGTCTGCACAGCTCCGGCTTCCGCAGCCCGCGTCACCCAGATCCCGCGCTGCTGCAAGGCAGAGAGCGCGAGACTAGCTGTTTTGCCTCAGGCGCAGAGGACAACACGGCGCGGCGGGGGGGAGGGGGGGCGATGGCGGAAGTCCCGCCTGAGGGGAGGGGGCCCAGCGGAAGTCCTGCTCCTTCGTGGGGAGGGAAGGGGGTCTTTTAGGGTCCTCAGTGGGGCGTCGGGGGCAAAGACGCCCCCCAGAGGCCTGAATGCTGGCTGAAGGGGGCGGGGTGGGGTGGGCTGTAGAGTGTCCTAGGGAATGAGTGTCTTGTCAGGGACAGATACCATGAGGAAGGGCTTCCATTGGTGGGGTCCTCATGCAGAGGTTTCCCTCTGGGGAAGGGATACCAGCGCCCCCCCCCCTTTACTCCCCCTTACTATAATGGATGCTTTCCCTTGATGGGACCTGGGAGGGAGAGGCTCCTGAGGGGAAGGAAAGGGATACTGGCCAGAAGTGTCACCATGGGAGGGGACCTGGAAAGAAGACTTGCCCCCAGGGCATGTGTTACTGGGCCAACTAGTCCTATTGCAACAGAACCTGGAATAGAAATTCCCTCCAGGGAAGGGATGTTAGGTTGGAGTGCTCCACGGAGGGAGACCTGAAATGAAGGTTCCCCCACGAGGAAAGGAGGCTGGATAGCGAGCCCCCACCCTCCTCCCCGTAAAAGAAGAACCCACCCCGTAGAAGAAGACCTTGGGCAGAGACCCTCCTCCTCGGGAAGAGGATGCTGAACAGAAGTGCCGCCTTAGGAAAGAACTAGAAGGAGGTTCTTCCCATAGGAGAGGATGGAAGAAGTGTCCCCAAGAGAGGTGTAAAAAGGATGGGCATATTTTGGCTCAGGTTGAGGGTACAGGACAACGTGGTTAGAACTCGTGGCACAAGACCCAGGTTGAGGGCACAGGACAACGTGGTTTGAACTCGTGGCACAAGAGCTTGAAGCAGCTTGGTCACATTGCAGCTATAGCCAGAAAGCAAATGTGGATGAATGCTTGTGCTCTCCTGGCTGTCTCTTTTTTTCTACAGACCATGGAATGGTGCCAACCACATTGGGGCCAGGTTTTCACAAAGTTAGCCGAATCTAGGTAATCCTTTACAAACATGCCCAGAGGCTTGTCTTTATGGGGATTCTAGATCTATTCAAATTGACCATTAATACTATGGGGAACCTGGGAGAGGACTCTCTCCAGGGGAGAGGATGCTTATCAGAACTATCTCCATACCTGGGCTGAAGAGCACTTTCTATCTTCCAGGAGACCTGAGTGTTTCCCCCGCACATATGTCCCCGGTGGAGTTCACAACTACCTGTAATTCCAGCTCCAGGTGTTCTGCAGGCGCCCACCGTGGCATATGCTTTCACAGATAGAGATTAAAATAAGGTTTTTTTTTTTTTTTTAAACATATCCCCGTAAGAGGCAACCTGGGAGCAGGGCACGGCAGCGCATGCCTATAATCTCTGTGAGTTCAAGTCCAGCCTAGTCTACAAAGCAAGTCCAGGACAGCCAAAGCTAAAAAGAGAAACCCTGTCTTGAAAAAAAAAAAAAAAAAAAGAAGGAAGGAAAAAGAAAAGAAAAAAGAAGCAACCTGGGACAGAAGGCAAAGAAATGTAAAGAAGGCCTCCTCCCTGGGAAGAGATGGTGGCTGGGACTTGGGAAGGGAGGTCCCAGGCAAAAGATTCCCTAAGAAGGTAGAAGACCTGGACCCTGACCTTTAAGTGTTTGAATCCGGACTCCTCCCTCAAGTGCAGCCTAACACCAGTTGCCAAGTCTCAGACCCTGAAAGCTGGCTTATTTGTGTTTTCTTACCACCTACTGATAATACTGTCACTTGAATAGAGTAGCTTATCAAGGTTTTAAAGCACAGTTAAAGGGCCAGCAAGATAGCTCCCAAGCCTGATGACCCTGGGACTGCAGAGTAGAAGAGAACCAACTCCAGTACATTGTCCTTTGACCTCCTGCAAAGTCTGGGACGGGTAGAGTCTTCCGGATCCAGGTCCAGCTGGGAGTCAGGGGGAGGGGTATGCTTCTTTGAGGAATGTTACAGCTCTTTCAGGTGATTATAGCCCTTCACCAAGAGGGACAAGAAGCAGAGCAGTGGGACGGCGAACAGGGCGGGCAGAACCGAGGGATGGCAGGAGCAGGTCCAAGGGTCCAGTGGTGAATGTCCTGAGAGAGAAAACCCAATGAAACAGCCCTTCAAATGTTACAGCCCAGTGAAACAGCTTATGTCTATTCGAAGTGGACAAAGACTATATAAACCTTGGGGAGCAGGAAGGGATTTGGGGGTGAATGCATTCCATTGGTTGTGCTCTGTTTGCATCCAGGTGCCAGCTACTTGACTGCCTTGAGAGTTAGGGCTGCCAGCCTATAAGCCCTGGGGCATGCAGGCACAGAAGGAGGTAGCAGCCCCACTCCTAACGGTCTCAAAATGAGATTTTTGGGGTTTGGACACATCTCTCACCTCACTCCAGTCCCATGCCAGTTGTCCTGGGTCACTCAACCTACATGCTCCACAGCCAACTACTGGTGTCACTTAAAATATGTAACTATAGCAATACTAAGGATCAAGTAGCATCAGTCTTTTCCATTTCACTAACTCCACATTCATTTATTCCACAACCATGTCTATGTGACTGCTACTTGCTAGATATGAGATTGCCAGATATGAATTGTCATGGCAGGCCCGGGACAATTCAGAGTGTTATTCCCAGGCTAGCAAGTCAAACCTGACAACTGCTGTCTTGAGGAGCTATAAATAGTGAATTATGCTTCTTCACCCTTAGCTTCCTGTATTCTACCATGAAACAAAAACTGCATTGAATCTTCCAAAAATGTCCCCATCTTAGGGTTACTATTGTGATGACAAAACACGATGACCAAAAGCAAGTTGAGAAGGGAAGGGTTTGTTTGGCTTATGTTTCCATATCACTGTTTCATCACTGAAGGAAATCAGGACAGGCACTCAAACCAGGGCAGGAACCTGGAGGCAGGAACTGATACAGAGACCATGGAGGATGCAGCTTACTAAGTTGCTCCTTGTGGCTTGCTCAGTCTGCTTTTTTGTAGAACCCAAGGCCACCTGCCCAGGGATGGCACCACCCACAATGGCCTGGGCCCTCCCCTCATTAATCATCAGTTTAAAAAAAATGCCCTGCCAGCTTGCCTACAGCCCAATCTTATAGAGGCATTTTCTTAATTGAAATTCCCTCCTCTCATATGACTTTATCTTGCGTCAAATCGACATAAAACTATCCCACACACACCCTCTCTGTTTGCATTTATTTTCTGGAATAGTGCTATGGGCTTTTATTTATCTTTTAGTTACATTATAAATATTTAAAAAAAAACTCAATTATTTCACTCCATTCAAAACCTCTGATGGAGTTCCATTACACTCAGATTTTTTTTTTATTTGAAATTCCTTAAATGTTGGCCAGCTTCTTCCCCACAACCCGCTGTGATCCCATCTTCTCAGTTCTTCCTCCTCTGTTTTGCTTCAGCCAACTGGCCTCAAGAAAGTTGCCCTCTGCCACAGAACTTTGCATACTTTGTGCCTTTTGCATAGCGTTCCTCCCCACAAAGACCTGCATGGTATGCTTTCTTCTTCAACTGTCTGCTCAAATATCTTCCACTTTCCCTTCTTCCCGCCCCCACCACACAAACACTATCTTCACTCTTTATTTTTTACTTATGTGCATGTATGTGAGCTTCCATGAGTATCTATACACTGTATATGTACAAGAGCTTAAAGAAGCCAGAAGAGGGCATCAGATACACTGGAACTGGAGCTACAGGGGCCTATAGACTACCATGTGGATGCTGGGAACAGAACCCAGGCCTCTGAAAGAGCGGCATGCACTCTTAACCACCGAGCCACCTCTCCAGTCCCAAATAATAGATTATCACTTCCTGTGTGTCCATGTTACTGACATTTGAACCTAGGGCCTTGTACTTCCTAGGTAAGTGCTCTACTACTAAACTACATGCCCAGCGCTGCCTCTGATTTCTTTGAAGAACATCTAGCTTCCATGTTATAGCCTTAGTCTTTTCAGGTCCTTTGTTTGTTTGTTTGTTTGTTTGTTTGTTTGTTTTCAAGACAGGGTTCCTCTGTGTATCCATGGCTGTCCTGGACCAGGCTGGCCTTAAACTCAGAGAGATATGCCTGCCTCTGCTTCCCGGAGTGGTGGGATTACAGGCGTGCACCACCACACCCAGCTGGTACACCTAGTCTCAAAATGGGCGTTCGAGCAATTTACCTTTGCCTCCCCAGTAGCTGGGTTTGCAGGCACTGCCAACACACTGAGCTCAAGTGATTAAATGAGCTTGCCAGTCAATTTTCTTAGAACTGTAATACTTCTCCCAACCCTGGGCCCAGGAATCTTCCCAGTACACTTACCCTAGCTCGCTTTCTGTCCCTGTGAGAAACACCATGACCAAACACAACTTGAGCAGGAAAGGGTTCATTTGGCTTACAGGTTAGAGTTCATCGTCAGGGAAACCCGAGGCAGGAACTGAAGCAAAGGCCACAGAGGAATGCTGCTTACTGGCTCGCACTTTATGGCTTTCTTACCTTGCTTTCCTATACAACTCAGGCTCTCCTGCTCTCAGATGGCATCACCCACAGTGGACTGAACCCTCCCACATCAATCATTAATCAAGAAAATGCCCCCTAGACTTACTGACAGCCCAATCCAATGGAGGTAATTCCTCAGTTAAGGTTCCCTCTTCCCAGGTGACTCTAACCTGTGTCAATTTGACAAAACAAAACAAAACCCAATAACATAGCACCTAACACACTCTGAGTTTACATACCAGTTTTGTTCATTATTACTTATCTATTATGTTTACTATGCTAGAGAGCCCTGTTTCTAACATCTTTGTCTCCAGCCAAGCACCTAAAAAAAGGCCCAGTTTATGGTGGTGGATCAATAAATATTAATAGATGAAGGCTATTTTATATAATATTTTCAGAAAGGATAAAGGAAATGCTACATACTCCAAAGGAATACAGCCATTGAAAGAGTTCAGGAACAGAACAGAGAAAGGGTATGAAAAGAGGAAGTAAAATAAAAAAAATATTTTTAAAAGGCAAAATGGCAAACATACACACACAAAATAGAAGTATGGGTAAGAAAAACAAAAGAAAGTTAAATTTTTCAAATGGCATGTGGTATTGACTACCCAGAATCAATGGAGGATCTCAACCTTGACTGAACAGATCTGAGCAAGTTAATATTTCACTTGGTTCAATGGCATCCTTTACTGTTATGTAATTGTTTGCCTTAGATAAACCACATGAGCAAGCCACCACATTGAGGTGTTATACGAGGATTCAACCTCGGGGGTAATTTGTGACATATATTTATATCATGAGCCCACCACACACACACACACACACACACAGAAAGAGAGAGAGAGAAGAATTGGGAGCTTGAGTAATCAAAATAATAATAATAATAATAATAATAATAATAATAATAATAATAATAATAAGGAACGGACCAGGGAAAGGAAGGAAGGATGATAAAAGGAAAATGAGAGACGAAAGTGAACAAAGTTTAAGGCAAACAGGCTTGGGCCAAATGCACAAGGTTTTGGGGAAGAAAAGAAAGAGGAAGTAAGTGACTACTGAAGAGAACAGAAGGTGAGCAGAGAAATAAAAAGCAAAGAAACCCCTGGCACCCGTGTTTGACACTCTTCCTTGCCTCTGCTTTGTTTTCTGTTGCTATGATGAACACTATGACCAAAGGCAACCTGGACAGAAGGTTTATTTCATCTTACACTTTAGAGTCCATTAATGAAGGAAGTCAAGGAAGAAACCCAGAGGCCGGAACTGACACAGAGACCACAGAGGAATGATGCTTGCTGCCTTGCTTTCCCTGGCTTGCTCAACTAGCTTTCTTATACAGCTCAGGCCCACATGCCTAGGAACGGTACCACCCACAGGGTGCTGGGCCCTCCTACATCAATCAACAAGGAAGAAAATGTGCCCCCCAGGCCACTCTGGTGGAGGCAATTCTTTGACTGAGGGTGCCTCTTCCCTGGTGTGTCAGATTGGTAAAGCTCGTTGTCTTTGTCCCTCTTCTGTCCTCTCACTAGAGTTTTCCTTGTGTATTAACTTCTACACGAGACCTGTGTGCCATCAGGAAATCCACCAGACACTGCTGGCTCTTTCTGTCCTCGTTGGTTTTGTCAAGCTGACACAGCCTAGAGTCACCTGAGAGAAAAGCCTTAACGAATTACCTAGGTCAGATGGGCCTAAACACATGTCTGCGGGGCACTGTCTTCATTGTTGATTGGTGTGAGAGGGCCCAGCCTACTGTGGCCAGGTGATCCAGGGCTATGAAAGAAAGCTGAGCACAGACATGCGAGAAAGCCAGCAAATAATGTTCTAAGTAGTGTTTCAAGGCCTGGTTCCAAGGTAGATGTCTACTCCAGGCATGTGTAATAGACTCCTAATTTAGCTCTTCTGAGCTTTTATAGTTTTGTTTCTTCTTTCTGGATAGTGTCTTCAGGTCCATCAACCAACACATACACATAAATAAGAACTGAATAAATAATAAACCTTTTTTTTTTTTTTTTTTTTTTTTTAGAGAAATGGAGGCACTGGAGAGATGGCTCAGCAGTTAAGAGAACTGGCTGCTCTTCCAATGGATCCTGATTCTACTCCCAGCACCCACAAGGCAGTTCACGACCGTCTGTAACTCCAGTCCCAGGGGAACCAATGCTGCCTTCTGGCCTCTAGAGACACTGCACACACACAGTGCACAGACATACATGCAGGCCAAGCACACATAAATACGATTAAATTAAAATCTTCAACAACAACAACAAAATCTTGGAGAGAGGGGTGAGGGTGTGGATATTTAGCACAGTAAGAATGTGCTGGGTAGAATTAACAGAATAGATGAAAGACCTATGAAGAGAACTAAGAACAAGACCTAAAAAAAAGCGTACTAAGGGCAGTTCTTAGATCTAAACCACAGCTTTACCGAGTGCAAAGCAGAATGGGTGAAGTAAAGTGAAATATATTTATAGACACATCAGAATGAAACTGCAGAGAATGACAAAGACAACCTGATAAGCCACAGGAAACACACAGTTTCTTTTTAAGGGAGTGACAATTCGAGTAGGCTGCATTTAAGGCAGAAATACTAGAAACCAAAATATTGCACTGACATCTTCCATGCTCTGTGAACTATAAATAACCAGCCACAGACCCACACGACAGGAAACAGAGAGGAGTGAAGACAATCCCAGGTGGGGGAGGAAGTAGCAGAGTGAAGACCGATGATGGCAAAACCGTTAGCATCATACAAAGGGACCAAATGATGGATCGACAAACAAATCGTGGTATGTCCATACAGCAGGAGGCTACTCGGTGATAAAAAGAAACAAAATATCACAGCAACTGTGTGAGTGAATCTCAAAAACACTTATGCTGAACAAAATGCCTCAAACAGGAAGGACAGTGTGCTGTGCAGTTTCACTGCATGAAGATGCATTCAGTACAATCCAACACATTCCACTTCATTGTAGGAAGTCATAGTGAAATTACAGAATAAGGATAGAATCGGAGAGAGAGACTAGAATATGAAGGCCAAAGCCAGGCAAGGTAGTACAATCTGTAATCCAGCACTTGGGAGGCAGAGAGAGGTAGGAGAGCACTGTGGGTTCAAGACCAGCAATACTATGTCCCAAAACAATAGAAAGGGCAGTGTTTTAGGATCATGAAACTATTCTGCCATGATTGTGATAGCCATTAGCAATTATGCACTGTCTTGAAATTTCACCAAACAATGCACTTTAAAAATGAGACTCTGAGCCAAGGCTCTGTGGTGCACACCTGTACTCCCAACACTCAGGGAGACAGGCAAGCAGATCTCTGCAAGTTCAAGG